>NC_142483.1:33540833-33843863 GCF_049115385.1 Moschus berezovskii | reverse complement strand
GAATCTTCTCAATATTTTCTTGGGAGCAGCTTGTGCTTTTGGAAACAGTTTGTTGGGAGGACAACTTTAACTTTCCCTCCTGCCTCCTCCTTCCTTGTGATAAAGAATCACAGAGCTAGCAAAAGGGGGAGATTCAGGGGAAACAAAGCAAGTTAAAAATATTAACAACAGCCCCAGAACCGAAGATCCCTTTCTGTCTTGTCTCTGACACTAGGGCTAGAATTTGGAGGCTCGCTGAGTCCTAGGTGGCGGTTCCTGTATGCATGGATGACCCTGAAGCAGAATTACTTTGTGAAGTTAGAAACAAACAAACAAACAAGCAGCTCTGGGCCTGGTGCCTGGAAGTTCTGGAGCTGTGAGACCAGGGGAATCAGCGTTTCTACACAGCTCCCCAAGATGGTCAGACATGTAGCTAAGTGTGGGAACTACTGCCCTAAATCTGATGTTCAGTAATTCCACACATATTGTTTTGACTGTCTTCTGTGGACCAAGCATTGCGGTAGGCTTTAGGGCATGCGGCGGGGATGTGCACAGAAACGGCTAGGCAGACAGTATGCACAACAGAGCTCATCTCTTTGTGAAGAAGAATGTCTCTCTTAAGAGGGTTTTTGTTATTGTTCTATTGTTTTTTTTCTTCCCTGTAACTGTATCCAGAGGCCTCAGGTTCCTGGCCTAGAGGCCACATCATGTATACAATTTTGTTAGGACAGCCCAAAGTTGAAAAAAAAAAAAAAGTCACCAACATGAAAAAACAAAAAAGATTAGCAGCTGTCTCTTTTATTGGGTAGCCTTTCTGCAGCTCCATGCCATCCCCACCTGGTGTTTTCATTAACTTATAATGTCTGCCTGTTCTTTAATATCCTGACATTATGAGGATATTAAGAAAACACCCTCTTCCAACAACACAAGAGAAGACTCTACACATGGACATCACCAGATGGTCAACACCGAAATCAGATTGATTATATTCTTTGCAACCAAAGATGGAGAAGCTGTATACAGTTAGCGAAAACAAGACCAGGAGCTGACTGTGGCTCAGATCATGAACTCCTTATTGCGAAGTTCAGACTTAAATTGAAGAAAGTAGGGAAAACCACTAGACCATTCAGATATGACCTAAATCAAATCCCTTATGATTATACAGTGGAAGTGAGAAATAGATTTAAGGGACTAGATCTGATTGATAGAGTGCCTGATGAACTCTGGACGGAGGTTCGTGACATTGTACAGGAGACAGGAACCAAGACCATCCCCATGGAAAAGAAATGCAAAAGAGCGAAATGGCTGTCTGAGGAGGCCTTACAAATAGCTGTGAAAAGAAGAGAGGCGAAAAGCAAAGGAGAAAAGGAAAGATATAAGCATCTGAATGCAGAGTTCCAAAGAATAGCAAGGAGAGATAAGAAAGCCTTCCTCAGTGATCAATGCAAAGAAATAGAGGAAAACAACAGAATGGGAAAAACAAGAGAGCTCTTCAAGAAAATTAGAGATTCCAAGGGAACATTTCATGCAAAGATGGGCTCGATAAAGGACAGAAATGGTATGGACCTAACAGAAGCAGAAGATATTAAAAAGAGGTGGCAGGAATACACAGAAGAACTGTACAAAAAAGATCTTCACGACCAAGATAGTCACGATAACGTGATCACTGACCTAGAGCCAGACATCTTGGAATGTGAAGTCAAGTGGGCCTTAGAAAGCATCACTACGAACAAAGCTAGTGGAGGTGATGGAATTCCAGTTGAGCTATTTCAAGTCTTGAAAGATGATGCTGTGAAAGTGCTGCACTCAATATGCCAGCAGATTTGGAAAACTCAGCAGTGGCCACAGGACTGGAAGAGGTCAGTCTTCATTCCAATCCCAAAGAAAGGCAATGCCAAAGAATGCTCAAGCTACCGCACAATTGCACTCATCTCACACGCTAGTAAAGTCATGCTCAAAATTCTCCAAGCCAGGCTTCAGCAGTATATAAACCGTGAACTCCCAGATGTTCAAGCAGGTTTTAGAAAAGGCAGAGGCACCAGAGATCAAATTGCCAACATCCGCTGGATCATGGAGAAAGCAAGAGAGTTTCAGAAAAACATCTATTTCTGCTTCATTGACTATGCCAAAGCCTTTGACTGTGTGGATCACAATAAACTGTGGAACATTCTGAAAGAGATGGGAATCCCAGACCACCTGACCTGCCTCTTGAGAAACCTGTATGCAGGTCAGGAAGCAACAGTTAGAACTGGACATGGAACAACAGACTGGTTCCAAATAGGAAAAGGTGTACGTCAAGGATGTATATTGTCACCTTGCTTATTTAACTTATATGCAGAGTACATCATGAGGAACGCTGGGCTGGAAGAAGCACAAGCTGGAATCAAGATTGCTGGGAGAAATATCAATAATCTCAGATATGCAGATGACACTACCCTTATGGCAGAAAGTGAAGAGGAACTCAAAAGCCTCTTGATGAAAGTGAAAGAGGAGAGTGAAAAGGTTGGCTTGAAGCTCAACATTCAGAAAACAAAGATCATGGCATCTGGTCCCATCACTTCATGGGAAATAGATGGAAAAACAGTGGAAACAGTGTCAGACTTTGTTTTTTTGGGCTCCAAAATCACTGCGGATGCTGATTGCAGCCATGAAATTAAAAGACGCTTGCTCCTTGGAAGGAAAGTTATGACCAACCTTGATAGTATATTAAAAAGCAGAGACATTACTTTGCCAACCAAGGTCCGTCTAGTCAAGGCAATGGTTTTTCCCGTGGTCATGTATGGATGTGAGAGTTGGACTGTGAAGAAGGCTGACCGCCGAAGAATCGATGCTTTTGAACTGTGGTGTTGGAGAAGACTCTTGAGAGTCCCTTATACTGCAAGGAGATCCAACCAGTCCATTCTAGAGGAGATCAATCCTGGATGTTCATTGGAGGAACTGATGCTAAAGCTGAAACTGCAATACTTTGGCCACCTCATGCGACGAGTTGACTCACTGGAAAAGACTCTGATGCTGGGAAAGGTTGGGGGCGGGAGGAGAAGGGGACGACGGAGAATGAGATGGCTGGATGGCATCACCGATTCTGTGGACATGAGTTTGAGTGAACTCCGGGAGTTGGTGATGGACAGGGAGGCCTGGCGTGCTGTGATTCATGGGGTCGCAGAGAGTCGGACACGACTGAGCGACTGAACTGAACTGAACTGAAGAAAATTGTATATATGTTCATGAAAACTATCACTTGTTATTCTGAAATGTGAGGATTCAGTGAACAGAATTTGTTCAGGATCTACAAAATGAAATGTGTCTTCAAATGTTCACATAATGCGACTTTATCTGGAGGATCTAGAGAAGCAGTCAATCCTAAAGGAAATTGGTGGCAAATACTCATTAGAAGGACTAATGTTGAAGTTGAAGCTCCAATACTTTGGCCACCTGATGTGAAGAGCTGACTCATTGGAAAAGACCCTGATGCTGGGAGGTTTGAGGGCAGAAGTGGGCAACAGGAATGGTTGGATGAGATGAGATGGCTTGTTGTATGGCATCGTCGACTCAATGGACATGAGCTTGAGCAAACTCTGGCAGATAGTGAAGGACAGGAAAACCTGGTGTGCTGCAATCCATGGGGTCACAAAGAGTCAGTTAGAGAGATTGAACAACTAGAGAACCAGGAAGTAAGCCTCTGTGCTCTGAACAAACCGGAAATCTCAGAAGTCCATTCCTCGAAGCATATGTATTATAAATATATTCCTCCAGGCAGAATTCTCGGTGCTGAAGAAGCAGTAGTGGTATTCAGAATTGTACCTTTACCTACAGATCTGCATGTAGCCTTTTGGTAAATTTACTTCCATCTCCTAACCATGTGGGGAAATGAAACCACAGTGATGACTATTGTGTGAACTAAACTATATCAACTCTTAGCTGCAGCTCATAGTCTTCATTAAGGTATTCAGACTTTCCCTGCCAGTGCTTACAAATGGTTTCCTAAGATTTCCTGTGTGGCATGCATAGAAATGTTAGTATCTATGTAGAGCATCTGGGTAGGAAAAGGAGTCTCCTTGTGACAGAGGTCGCCTGGGTACACAGAGCTGAGGAAATCTCCATTGAGGGCACAGTCTTTGGGACACTCCGAACTTTTCTTGCAAAGTTTTGGTTCTTAGGCCTGAGGTCATTAGTGGGTGAATGAGAACCATCTTAATGAAGAAGACAGGAGAGTTTCTATATAACAGAGATCTCCTGCTCTAGAAAGTCGGAGAGATGTAACCTCTTCATTGTCATATTTTCCCCAGTGGAAATATAAAACAAAATTAAAAAAAAAATGTATTCCTGGTTAGAAAAGAAATATTAAAGTGTTTTTAGTATGCAGTGTTGTATATTTCTCTGGGAGCAATAGAGTGATCAATTATGCTTTTCGGAATTTTAATCAGGAGCGTGCATTTTGGTTGGAGGTTTCAAGATGGATTGTATCTAAATTGCAGACATATTTTGTTTGGTCAACACAAATGTTTTGACATGATGGTTTTAAATAGTTGCTTGCCAATATTTGAAACCTAGGAGATTTTATCAAAAGCTCTGTCTGTCCAGGGTTCTCTTTGCACCAGTAGACGATCCCTGAGGCTGAGTTAGATGAGCTCATGCACGCCTGTTCTCCAGCTCTACCCCTCCTTATAATTTTATGTGTGTACATTCCAGATTATTCCATACAGGCAGTCAGTTTGTGGTTTATGGGCTTCATGTGAACCATTATTTATTTGTTTGGTAACAAACAGGTTTCTTGCAGTGGAGGAGGGGGTCCAGGATGCTTTTCCTTTGTCTCCTCAGCTGAAAATGATACTATGGACGTAAATTCAAGCTTCTATCACAGTTTGCTTCAGTTTAGATTTACACTTCTGTGTTGATAGAGTGGATGTTTTACACACCTAAATACAGCCCCTAGTAGGTGTGAATGCTAAGCAGATAACTATTCATAGCCACGATTAGCATTTCCAAAAGGTGTCAAAATCACTCCTTTCGTTGGTTGTGATAAAGCAATTTTAAAAAACACATTTAAGCAAAACAAGTGTTTAAAAAAAAATGTAAGCAGTCCATGAGGTGTTAATGTCTCTTTAAAATGATTTAGAGACCTATGTTTGAGTTAGTACTTTAAGTCTTTCTTTTCAGTGAAGGTGTTAATTATATTTAATATCTTTGAAATAATAGCAGTAACTGTCATGTCTTGCATACCAACAGTTGGTTCATCATGTAATCACAATCATATTTAATTCTTACAGTAAACCAATTATATGAATATTTGCCACTATCATTTTACAGCTACAAAATACAAAAGCAAAAGAGGTTTAAGTTACAAGTAACTTACCTGAGGTTATACAGCAGAGTGTGTATATACATATATATTTATGTCGCACAAATATGTACACACACATATACACATATACCGTGTTTATGCACATATAGCGTGTTTAACCACAGTTAATTCTGTCATGTTTTTAAACTTGTTTTGACTGCCATTCATAATAAGAAATACTAGTTATTTCAGAGTTTAATGCTTAATATGTCGTCCTTGCATAGTGTCCTTGTGCAAACCAGTTCTAGTTCTTATTTAAATTTAGTACATTTTGATCATTTCTCTTTTATTCTCTTCTCTCATTTGCCCCTATAGCAAACACACAGGTGTTTTAAAAGCCCCGTGCCTAGTCCTCCAAATGGGATACAACCTGAAGTTTGTAAAACACTGACTTAGAAGGTAGATGTCATGGAATCAATTTCTGATGACGAGAATGAGGAGGGCAGATGCTTTTAAAATGAGGGCAAATACAGGAGGTTTTGCGGTCCAGTAATTTATGAAGACTCTTGAGAGTCCCTTGTACTGCAAGGAGATCCAACCAGTCCATTCTAGAGGAGATCAATCCTGGGTGTTCATTGGAGGGACTGATGCTAAAGCTGAAACTGCAATACTTTGGCCACCTCATGCGACGAGTTGACTCACTGGAAAAGACTCTGATGCTGGGAAAGGTTGGGGGCGGGAGGAAAAGGGGACGAAAGAGAATGAGATGGCTGGATGGCATCACCGACTCTGTGGACATGAGTTTGAGTGAACTCCGGGAGTTGGTGATGGACAGGGAGGCCTGGCGTGCTGTGATTCATGGGGTCGCAAAGAGTCGGACATGACTGAGCGACTGAACTGAACTGAACTGAATTTATGAAGACATACATTTGCCTCTGTATATGTTTCATTTACATTAGAAAGGTCTTTGTTTTATTTTACAATAAAATAATTCTATAGTAGAAAATTACACAGTGGTTTTAATGTATGCAAATTATACCTTAAACAAATAAAGAGTAATAATCAGTTGGGGCTAGGGTGAGTGGAGCTCTAGAAGAAACAAGAATGGCAGGTTATTGAAATTTGTTTGAAATTGGTGGGGAGTATATGGGAGTTTTTATCCTATTTGCTTCACTTTGTATGAGATTGGGTTTTTTTCATAACAGGAGTATCTTTTGACAAAGTAGGAGGGCCTCCAAGATCTTTTATTCTGTTTTTCCACAAGGCTCATGGTCATATGAGAGCAGGACTGTGTAGGTTGAAGTGTGACCTTTATTCTGTAAAGTTTTGTGAACAGTAAGTAGCCAGACTGGACAGATGCTGGTTTTAAACTCTTTTGCGGCCAGATTGTTGTAAAGTTAGGTTTCTAATTTTGAGACGATTGACATTCCAAGGTGGATAATTCTTTGTGGTGAGGGACTTTGCTGTGCACCTTAGAATTGTAGTGCACCCTTCCCCCACCCCCCACCCAGGCAGGTGGTACATGCACAGCCCTCCCCTTCCCAGCAGTGACAACTGAAAACCTCCTCACACAGGGACCAGTGATGTCCCCTGCCGGGGGCACAGACACTCCTGGTTGAGAACCACTGCCCTAGAGCCTGTGCCCACCTTGTATATATATCTAGCTGAGATTTGAGCAGAGGAACAAAACTTCAGAGAAACACATTCTGCCTGTGTCTTTAGGTAAGTGAGGAATCCATCAGGCAGAATCATCACTGCTAGGGATTGACTTAAAGATACCAGATTCAGGAAGGATCACGTGTGTGAAACTGGGCACTTTGCTTAACTCTTCTCTTCCTTAGTTCCCTCATCTGTAAAATGGGGATGGGTGACAGCTCCTTTGTGATATTCCGTTCCGTTCCGTTCCGTCGCTCAGTCGTGTCCGACTCTTTGCGACCCCGTGGACTGTAGCCTACCAGGCTTCTCCGTCCATGGGATTCTCCAGGTAAGAATACTGGAGTGGGTTACCGTTCTTTGTGATATTACATGAATTTATATTTATGAACCACCCAGAGTCTTGGCTGGAATACATTAAGGGCTTGCTGTTATCACCTCCATCCATGGGGTTTTCCAGGCAAGAGTACTGGAGTGGCTTGCCATCGTTATCACCTACCTAGAACTAGTGCTGGAATTGTGGTTTGGGTAGTTGAGGAATGAAGAGGTTCTCTGGAAAGTGAAGGGGCTTCCCTGGTGGCTGAGACTGTAAAGAATCCTCCTGCAATGCAGGAGACCCGAGTTGGATCCCTGGGTCAGGATCTGTATCAATATCTTGTTTAGGTACTAGCGGTTCCTCAGTGTCTCAGTGCTTTGAGACTGTTTACTTAGAATGTTTAGTCTGAGTCATGCTCTGCACCCTCTGGAGTCACTGATAAAAAAACCCACAGTGATGAGCCTGAATGCTCCAGAAAGTGTCTCCACTCCAGAAGTTCACCTTTTGGTTACTGAATAGTGGTGAATCATTGCTCTTTCCTTTTCAGCATCTATTTTGAATCTTGCTCATGTGATTTTGGCTGAGGCAGAGATATTACCATGCAGGTTCACTTCAGAAGAGTCTCTCCTCTAGTAAAATAGACCTTTCGTTTTCTGTAGTTTAAATTCTTCCCCTCAGTCTATAAATATGCTCAAGGATTTTTCAACTTAAAAATATCCTTCATTGACTCTATCGACCGAGCCTCCAGCCATCTCCAACCGCACTCCCATCTCTCTCATTCTAAATTATTGAAAGAGTAGCTGATTCTAGCTATTTCCGCTTCCTCACCCTCTGTTCACACTTCTGCCCACCACAGGGAGGCTGCTGCTCCCCCAGGACTCTGGTGAAGCTGGGCACAGTGACATCACCAGAGGCACTAGGAGACCTTAATTTATAGCCTCTCTTTCTCTCCGCCCACCCCCCACCTCTCCTTCTAGTTTTTTCTTGCTCTCATTCTCTTTTTATTTCTGCCTTTTTTTTAAAAGTAGCTTTATTGAGGTAAAATTCACATACCACAAATTGTACTCATATTATTGTGCAACTCAGTGATTTTAGTAAATTTACAGAGTTGTGCAGTCATTTCTACAAACCAATTTTAAAATACTTTCATCATCCTAGAACGAACCTCCCTGCCTATTTTCAGTCACGTCTGTTCTACTTCCAGCCGCAAGCAACCTATTACTTTCTGTGATGTCCATCAGCCCCTTGGAAAACAAAATTCTCTGCATGCACCCTTAGCTTTCCTAACCCAGACACGCATGAGTTGCATTGGACCTCTAGTCATGTTCCTTTTCTGTCATCCTCAAGAATTTGATCTTCTTCTGCTCACGTCCTAAACACTGGACTTCTTCATCGCTACTGTCTCAGCGCAGTGCTCTCTGGATTTTCCGTGAGCCATTTCTCTCACTCCCGTGAATCTAATCTATGGTGTTAGATTTTGCCAGTGCTGTTCAC
The DNA here is from genome assembly GCF_049115385.1 of Moschus berezovskii. Lineage (NCBI taxonomy): Eukaryota > Metazoa > Chordata > Mammalia > Artiodactyla > Moschidae > Moschus > Moschus berezovskii. The sequence goes on along the minus strand of NC_142483.1, from coordinate 33,835,140 downwards.
TTCCCTGTACTCATTTGCTTCCTTTCCTCCTAGATAAGCCCTCACTTTTAAGCATTACCTCAGATGCCGCCAGTACTGTGAAGTCTTCCGATTTTCTAACCACCATTCCTACTTATCTACAGCTGTGCCTAAAGAAATACAGCTCATGAGCTGTGACCCTCAAATAACTTAGTTGTCTCTCTTTGTACTCTTAGCTTCTCTCTGTGGATTTCTTTGCTTAGTTCCCAGCTTGCCCCTGGAATAAAACCCAAGCAGCCCTGTCCACTCCTTTTTTGATGATGCTTTAGGTATCTGACATCATTTCAATCAAAAAACTGTAATGTTCTGTCCTATATAATCATTACAACTTAGAACTTCCCTTAAAGATAAAACAAATCTCCCTCCCCAGTGCTTCACGGCTGGAGAGGAGAAGTCTGCAATCAGAGAAAGAATGTTTTGGCCTCTTTTCTCACCTAATATGTCTACACCTTCTCCCCCTAACTTCTTTCCAGTTTTGCTTACAGTGTTGCGAAAGAAGAGAAGGGGAACTGCACATTTAACCTGATGTGATTCCATTGTTGTGAGTTAGGATCATGATCACGGACTAAGCAGGAATGTAGAACTGGTGTTTCCTTTTAGTGGTTCTTTCCTTAGATGCCCTGGCTTCCCTCTGGAGGGTTTTCCCATAACCCCCACCCCCACCCCCACCGCTACCCCCCCCCAACCCACAGTGGTTCTCTTGTCTGGATGATTGACAACTGTGTCCCCCCTAGGCACTCCCAGGTGTGGGGTGTGTGTCTGGCTCAGAGAACACAGCGTGCGTTCTGTGCACTTACTGTCTCTGAGGACCCCTCTCTTCATAATTGCAGTCTTCTGCTTAGCCTCGTCTTTTTCCGCAGTGTGGTGCTATCCCCTGCCTCCCTCAAAACGCAGCTCACCGTGGTCTCCTTAGAGCATGTCCCCCCTCAGCAGGTTTAGAGGAATACCCTCCTTTTCCCCCCGAATCAGGGGAACTCACAGGATTTCTCTCCAAAGGAGCTTTTTTCCAGATCCTCTACTCAGTCTCCAAACACCTCTGATGTGAGCGAGGGTCTCCAAGGCAGACAGATGGTTTTGCAGTATTTCCTTTGAAAATTTGTTCCTCCTTGTGTTCTGGCGCCTCCTCTTACCTTTAGGGTATAACACCTGCTGTGTCTTGGCCACTGGAGAAGGAACTTCCCATTAACATCCTGTTACAGGCCTCTCTCCTCTGGTCTAGAAGTTTGTGTTAAAATATTTCTGGGTCAGTTTGCTTCTTGAGACTGTAAGAACCCGGAGGTCAAAGATGATGATTTATTTTAAAATATTCTGTCTGTGCCTGTACTTGACATGCTGTAAGCACTCAGTGAATGTGAGTTTTTTCACCAAGATTATTCTCCATTCAGAATTACAAGATAAAAAAAAATTGAATGGCCTTGCCAGAATCGGACTGCCCACTGAGTACTGCTTCATCTGGGCCAGAAAGCACTTTTTAAGCCCCTGGCAACCTCTTGACCCCTTTCTCCTCAGTCCCCATAGAAGGATCATTTACATATTTTGAAACCTATTGTGATGATAAAGGAGGATTTTTTTCCCTGTTCGAAATGTTTGGTAGTGTTTTGAGAAATCAGTATGTGGACATTGTATAAAATTTAAAATATATGTAGACTGTAGAGAGAAAAGGATTTTGTCTGTTTTCTGCTCTGAAGTGCCCAGTTCTCCTCCCCAGCGACAACTGTTTCCTCCAGTCCTCAAATATTCTTTCGAACTGTTCTTTGTTCTTGTAAATGTATATGTATATATATACACATGTATATATATTCATAGGTATATATATTTGTCTCCATACAAAAGGCATGGTACTTATCACACTTGGTGTTGAATCTTGTGTTTGTGGCTTTGTGTGTCTTTGAGATTTCTTAATGTAATCCCAAATGGAGTTGCTGCATTCTTTTTGATTCTTTGCTACAATAGGGATGATACGTCATTGCAGTGTATATGCTTGAAATCAAGCAGAAGGATTATTCATTTAAATTGTCCAGTACTTTACCTTTATCAAAAAGTTTAATTTGTTAAAATGTAATGAAATTAACAGACCTGGGTGTTCATTGGAAGGACTGATGTTGAACCTGAAACTCCGAACTTTGGTCACCTGATGCGAAGAGCTGACTCATTTGAAAAGACCCTGATGCTGGGAAAGATTGAGGGCAGGAGGAGAAGGGGATGACAGAGGATGAGATGGTTGGATGGCATCACCGACTCAATGGACATGGATTTGGGTGGACTCCGGAAGTTGGTGATGGAAAGTGGGGCCTGGCGTGCTGCGGTTCATGTGGTCGCAAAGAGTCAGACACGACTGAGCAACGGAACTGAATGAAATTATTATGAAATTTAATGTATTATCAGTTATCACACTAGTTTCAGTTTCCAACCATATTAATAGAAACTTTTAAAGGTATATAAAAGATTCAGTTCAGTTCAGTTCAGTTGCTCAGTCGTGACCAACTCTTTGCGACCCCATGAATCACAGCACGCCAGGCCTCTCTGTCCATCACCAACTCCCGGAGTTCACTCAGACTCATGTCCATCGAGTCGGTGATCCCATCCAGCCATCTCATTCTCTATCGTCCCCTTGGTTATACTTTATGTTTCCCTATCAATCTGATTGCTTAAATATTCCATTTGCTACATATTATGTGAAAAAATTGAACATATAAAGGGTCTGTCTTCATTTATCTTGGATAAATGTTTAACCCATGTTTGTCTTTCTTTACCTGAAAAATGGTGGTAGTAATAGAATGAGCCTCATGGATTGTTGTAAGGATGAAGAGAGTTAACATATGAAACAATATCTGGCAAGTTGCAAACAATAAAACACAGTGATTATTCTATCACAATTCATTTTCCTTCCTGATATTTGGAAAATCATTTGCATCATGTGATTATTAAGCTGTTTTAAAATTCTAAATAAATATATAGTGGCAATGAATGTTGTGGTATAGACTTAAGAAAGATCTGATGCCCCTCATCACCATGTCATGAGGTCTGCAGTAATTTCCCATCCAGTAAGAAGTGAAGAAAACTCTTGCAGTATTTGTAATTACAGAAATTTGTCTTTGCTCATTTCGTTTCTTGTTTAATTTTGAAAATGTCAAGGATAAGTATATACCACAGAATTTGCTTGTTATTTAATTTTCCTGTTACCATTAAATGGGGTAGGACCCAGAAGTCTAAGGCCCTTTCTTAGGGCAAGGTTCTTTTCATTGGAAGAATTAAATTAAAAAAAAATCCCCACAAGAGCACCTTCTGGCATGAGTGTGCCAGTCTTTTTCAGGGATGAAGATTCCATTAGAAGATGCTGTAATTTATTGAAATTTGGACTTGCTCCATAACACAACAGTCTTCAGGGGTCATTGTTTCATGCCACCCCTGAATTGGAGAGATGTTTGTAAAACATTGTGCTGTGGAAATGGCCACATTATTTTGAGACTTATAGTAAAGCCAAAAATTGAAGTAAACCCTCTATCAAGTATACATAGGAGTTTCCACATTGTGTCTAATATTTTGAAGCAGAAAATAGCTTGGCATGATTTGGTAGCTGTGTCCTCTTTAGCTTGCACTTGGATGAAATTAGTGTAACCAACTAAAAAATGGATTTTTTTTTTTTCCCTGAGGTGGTATGAATGAAATTATCTTTGAGTTAAGGATAGAGAGATCTCTTTGAGTTGCCAGAGAAGACCTCTTTGCATTGAGGACAAAGTAAAAAGAGGCTCTGAAATCAACATAAGGTGTCTCAGAGTATTCTGGTAGCATTTTTATATAGCTGATTAATCTACTGCAGTGTGCACAAAAAGAGCTCTGATTCGCTGCTGCCTGTGTACCCTGATTGCTAAAAGATCAAATAAAAAAATTAACTGGGTGTGAGAGATAAGATGCCTCTCCATCCCAAAGACTTTCATGATTTTAACTTGTCAAGCTTTTCAACAGTGGCCTTTTCAAAACCATTTATTTTTTAACTTTTTTTTTTCCAAATTTCATGTTTTATATTAACCTCCATTTTGATTTATTTTTCATTGATTTTTGCATGAAAAAAGAAATAAATCTGCAAAATACATACACACACATATGCACGTGTACACACTCACACACATAACACATATACACCCCACCTCCATGTAATAAACAGCCATATAAGATCAATGTAAAAGAAAAATGTTCCAGTGTAATAAAACAAATTGTGTACGAAACAAAAGTTATCTTCTGTCAGTCTGTCTGTATTTGGAATAGAGAGGTAAGTGGGTCCATAGATTTGATTTATTTCTCAAAAGGTACCTGAACCTACAGAAGGTAATGAATCGCTGTTTTTTGCAGATTGTAGTCTAGTTGGAGAGAAAAGCCATAGTCTCTCTAACTATGATGGAAGGTGTTGAAAGTGTTGAGGGTCAGGGGAAGGATGATAAAGGGCTGTAAGTGTTCTTAAGAACAGGAGGGGGCTTGCAATTGTCATTTGCCTTATTTGCTGATTGTGCTCCTGTAAGCACAGAACTGTTGGTATGAAGATAACATCAAGCTGGGCTCATTATATTCCCCCCCACTTCTTAGCTGCTGGACACTTAGAAATTGTAGGGAGGATATATGTGGAATTGTCAAGAATCTTGGACTTGGAGCCCAGTGTTCATGTAAATTTCATCCTCTGCTTGTTCAATTTCAGCAGGAAAGAGGTTGAGCAAGCAGAGTAGATTAACTACATTTTTGGAAAATGTAGAGATACTGAATGAATGATTATGAATGAAAACCAAGTGGTGTATGAAGCCTGATTTCTGAACTGGCATGATATGCAATCTTATCAAGTAGTAAATTCATTTATTAGCTGACTACTCTGATAGTATGTTGCATACCACAATGGTGAGGTAATTTCTCTATAAGACTCAAAATACAACACCATATTCATCAGAATTTTATGTATTAATGATTAAACATTTTGGTCTGCTAAACACCTGTAATCTGCTCAAGGTTTTTTGTGGGGACTTTTGGTATGTGTTGGAAATAATGTATATTCATGAATAGATTTTGTTTTTCGAATATCAGAGTTGGAGGTGATTTTTTTTTTTAGATGTGAGAAATGTGTTAAGCAATGTTTCTCAACAAAATTTCTATAGGGTTTGTCTCTTTGAAAAGGAGAATAATTGTTAGGTATCTATTACTCTGATAGAAATGGAGTCAAGTCATTCTCACACCGAAACTTTCCACAGCATGGAGAAAGTTAACTGAGTATTTGTTAAGACTGCATTCAACGTTGTGTGTATGCATATAATATTATCAAATATATATCAGTATTTCATGATCCACAAGCTTAGTAGCAATTTTGTAAAGTGTATGACAAAAGTCACAAATGGTCTCTTCCTTTAGAGCATTCAGGAACAACTGTTTAGGACATTTTTGGATTTTAAGTCCAAGGTCTTTAACTCAGCTGACATTAAGAATAGATAGTGCCGTTGTTTAATATGTATGAATTCGGGGGGCTTTTTAAAGACCACTGTGAGAAACGTGCTATGAATATATTAAGCTTTAGCCACCAGATGCAAATATGTATTAACAGAGAAAATTCTAAAGGGTATCTATTTTTTTCCTTGATTGAAAACATTTCTGTGACGAGTAGAATGTTTTTATTTTGTATCAGATGACATTTTGATTTGCATTTGTCTTGCTTTATTAGCTTTTTTTGTGTTTATTTTGGCATGGTGATTTCAGAAGGGGAATGAGCTTTTGTATGACCCTTCTCTCTGTGACAATACTTGGCAGCACTGACAAGTCAGGTCATGATTGTATTAATTACCTTCATTATAAAGTCAGTGCCCCACTTTAGCAATGATTAAAAATGAGTAACATAATTTTTAAAAATAATATTCTTGAATGAGGTTTCTTTTTATCCTCAAACTTTATACAGTGTGTGCCTATGTATGTATGTGAGCATATATAAGAATAATGGAATATACTTATTTCTTCTCTTAAATCAGTTAGTTTGGTTAGTGTGGTTTAGTTTCTGATTTCTATGAATTTGCAAGAATGAAATTGGTATATTGCAAAATGTATTGTCTTTTTACCCTTTTAAGCCTGATACAGATTATAATATGTCTGATTCAGATGTTCATTATAAATCTGATCATGTTAACTCCTGGTTAAAATTGTGTCTTGGATTCTAAGAGCTTTATCTTGATACTAATATTCTTAGCCAGGCACAGAAGCTTGACCCTTATTATATATCTGCTGTCTCATTTCACCCCACAGTGAACGTGGCCATCTGCATTCCATCTCATCAGTCTTCTTTCTGTTCTTACAAGTCATGAACACTGAAGCTACGGGGCCTTTGCATATTCTATCCTTTATCGCGAGAGTTGATTGCCAGAGTGTTTAACCAGCAATAGGGCATGGGCACTGACCAACTGGGAGAGAAACAGACTAAATCAGGATTCTGGAAGCCCCCTGCTGAACCAGTCACTAGTTTTTTAGGTGATGCATCTTGGTTTGTGGGCTGGGGTACTGGTCCAGCCTGGGAAGCATGGTGATAGTTGATGGGAAAGGGTCCAGACAATGGCTACTCACCAGCCTGCTTACCAACTGAAGGCCATACTAAGTCTTTGTGTGTACCTGGAAAATTTCTTTCTGTCTCCACCTACACAATCTGATTCCATCATATCATATTTTCTTTTCTTCCATTTCCTTTCACTTCTTCAGAGAAGCTTCCCCTGACCTTCGTGATGAAGGTTATTCTCACTGAGGTTTTCATTAGAAACTCCTGTCTCTTCACATTGTACCTTTCACAGTGGTCAGTTTACAAATAAACTTTATAAGTAATTGAATCATATGTCACTCCCGTTAGTTTGTATTATCCAAGAGGGCAGGGGTCATCAGTTAACTGACAGACCCATCTCCACCTTCCTCCAGAATTAAAATTTCAACACCTAATAGGAGGTAAATATTTATTGAATGAATGCTCAAAAAGACTTTAGAACTTCTTTGGGCATGTTTATATTTTGCAAATGCATCTGATATGCTTGTTACTTGTGGGATGCGTTGTTGAGTACATTAAGTGGCCATATTCTTAGTGCCTTCTTGCACAATTTTCTGAAATATATTTTTAAGTAGTGGCTGTATCCCATGATGTTATTTATCTTTTATTTCCAGTAGAAATGCTTCTCACTCACTTGTTGTCTGGTGAAATGATTTAATCTTCAGAGCTGATTTATTCATTTTCCTTAAAGCTCAGCAAGAAAAATTACTTAAAAGCCTACAATAATGTACAGGGTGTTGGGAACACTGGAACAGCCAGTGGTGGATAAGCTACCTTCAGAGCCACTTCAGTCTAGTAATTTTCTCTTTATCCCATTTATAAGCATTTATAATATTTTGTTTTCCCATTGCTGTATTAGCATGTAGACCATATATTTTGCTCTCTGTAGACTATGCATAGAGCAAAGCTTCGTATTTATTTGGATGCATTTTAATGATTGTGATAATGTTTCCACAGGATCTTCAGCTAAAATTTATCCTTGTTTTTTTCTTGAAAATTCCAACAACCTGTTCTTTTTAAGTCTACTATTTTGTTATTAACAAATTCTTTCTAAGTACATTTAATGTATAAGCTGGATAGCTTTAACTTCTCAAAGAAGGAAGTATTATTTCAATCACTGTTACACTCCTCAAGGCTTTTCTGTGTTTGAGACTTAACCGTTGTCCCCAGACTTTAATATTCCTTGCAACTGTTCCCTAACTTTATGAATATTTGACATTTCATGTATCATATTATTGCATTTAATGTTTCCAATGCCTTTTATGAATAACTGTCATTGTATTTATTTGAAATGTTTTTTTTTTCAATTTTCTACTGTGTATATATTTGTATAGCGCAGTGTGAGAAGAGTGACATACAGACTAGAGTATCCTCACATGCATGGTTGTTTTTGTTCAGTCATTCAGTTGTGTCCAACTCTTTGCAACCCCGTTGACTGCAGCACACCAACCTTCCCTATCTAGCACCATTTCTTGGAGCTTGCCCAAACTTATATCCATTGAATCAGTGAGGCCATCCACCCATCTCGTCTTCTGTCATCTCCTTCTCCTCCTGCCTTCAGTCTTGCCCAGCATCAGGGTCTTTTCTGATGAGTTAGCTCTTCACATTAGGTGTGCAAAGTATTGGAGCTTTAGTTTCAGCATCAGCCCTTCCAATGAATATTCAGCATTGATTTCCTTTAGGATTGACTGATTTCATCTCCTTGCAGTCCACGGGACTCATGCAAGGTTGTCATATTTAAGTATAATGTAGAATCACCTGAGTTCAATCCCTGGTCAGGGAACTAGATCCCACATTTCAGAACTAAAGATCTCGCAAGCTGCAACTAAGACCCAGCACAGTCAAATAAGTAAATAAGATATTAAATCAAAATTAAATATCTTACTGATTGAGCAGCAAAAAGGAAGGCAGGATAGGTAACTGAAACCCTTAGGTCCAGGTGGGGGAAATCAATCACTGGAAAGCTTTGAGAAGCAATGATTGAATGAGGTAGAGTATGTGTCCTTCTTTCTATGCTTAAATCATTTCATGATTTTGGGCATAAATCTCTTGGAACCGAGTGCTCTTGAAAATAGCTTCAAAACAGCTGCATATACACAGTGTGACAGACACCACATGTGACTCATTCATATTCTCTTTCCTTTTTCACTTCAGTACACACATCACTTTCAGTTGCCACCTAATGCCTTTTTTGATTGGACCTAATGGCTTTTTTTTTTTTTTGCTTCTAGAGCCATTTTGTTGCCCCTTTGAGAGGCTAGAAGTGCTGGGTCATTAATACTCCCTGAAAATAGCCTCCAAACAGTGACTCCTGGGAGTTGGTGTATAAATACCTCAGCTCCCTTGCCTCTTGGCAAGAATAACTGGACAACTCAAGTGTTCCTCTGTCATTACTCTGAGGCATATGTTCTACACAAGCTGGACTTCAGAGCTTCCCCAGAAGGAATAACCTCTTCTTAGCTCTTACATCTTACCCTTTATTGGCTGTCTTCCTTTCTCTTTCACATCTCCATGTCCCGACTGATTTTATTGTTCACCTCTCATGTAAACTGCTTGCACTTGAATTCGTTTTGCAGTGTTTGCATTAAGGGGAACCTTAATAGTGAAAAATGGTCACAGATCCCATGATGGTGTAAGTTGTCAACCTGCAGTTCTTAGAGGAGTAGTTCTCAATTGTATTTTCATCTATCTCAGATTCCCATAGGCCACATCAAAGTTATGCCTAAATCCCAGAATCCTGGCTGCAGTTCTACCTCTGCCTCCCCCAAGAACTGTATTATAAGTGAACACATGAGCAACATCATATAACAGTAACTGACTTAATAACTTGTTTTAAGTATGTAAGTTGCAAGATTTCATGGTTTTACTCTTGAAATTATTATTTGGGACACACTTAATTCTAATTGAATACATCACATGTCATGGCAAGATCCTGTAGTTAAGCACTGCTGAGATTGCTCTCCTTTCTTCGCAACAACTAAGATAGCCCAATCCATAGCAGCTGCTGACTGAAAGTTATACACATTCTCTGCTAAAATGACTGGCATTAAAGTCATTAATTCTCCTGTGTGGAACCAGTTGAGTTTGAGCAATTGAAAAGTGATTCTCTGATTTTATGCGTGTGTGCATCTAGCCTACTTGATCATTAACCATGCAGTTGAGGTAGTTTCAGATGGCCACCAAAAATGACACAGGATATTCACATAATTATCTACTCTCAGCTAGCACATTCAAGTTTATGAAAATTCAAGAAAGCAAAAAATAAGGTAGTTCCATTTGCAAGATTATCTGATGGAACAATTTTCATTGTTAGCATTTTCGTCTCTTTTATGAAGCATATGTAATTGAGGGCTTTCTATAGTTGTTCCTGAAAAAAAAAAGGCTTAGGATGAACGCTGACAATGTTATTTATAATTTATATGTCTTATGAAGGATTAAGAGACTATGAAAAGCAGTGCCTCAAGATATCTACTGATTTGACTCATTTAGTTTAACCAAAATTATTATCATGAGAGAAAATGAGAAAAGTTTTAATTTCAAGGCCATATTTTATTTGTTATGATTACTATCTAGCAAAGGTTTAATATTTAATCTTTTAGTTTTGATGGACATTTCTAATTTTGTGAAGCTTCTTCCGTATGCCTATCAGTTACATAAAGAGTTTTTAAGTATCTACATACCATACATCTTTATTTGCACCAAAAAGATTCATTTCATTTGGGGATTTGGGGTGTCGTGAATGGTACAGTTTTATGAGAAAAAGAGAATCTACGTTTTAAAGCAATTCATTTTTTTAAAGTCTGACTTCTTTGTATATATATTTTACAGATTAAAGGATTTACCTGAAGACTAAGCTTTCTGTTCATCAGAAACTGGACAAGAGTTACTCTTGCTTTTGGAAGTTAAAGATGTTGTTGTCATGGAAGCATGTGATCCTCCTTTCATTCATTGGCTGCCTAGGAGGTAATAATAAACTGTATTTTCTAAGTTGAAGTTTAGAACTACGCTTGAGTCATATGTTCATAATTTTTAAATGTTGAATAATACTCCACAAATTTTTTTTTCCCAGAAAGAAAATACTGCTTTTCTGATAAATGGAGTCTTGTTTTGCTTCCTTATTTTTGCAAGCTATTTTACTTTCATCACAAATATAGTGTCGCTTACTAAAACAGATCTAGTTTAGTGCTATGAATATAACAATCAGAACTTGAGAATAGTAGTGTATGACTTTTTCTCCAAAATGTCTAAATCTTGTAAACTTTAGTATAAAGGAAGAATATATATTTCAAAGAATTTCAGTATTTTCATGTTTAATCTTAAAAACAATACAGTTTTTCTTCCACCAAATAACTTATTTAAGGGAGTAAAAATAAAGATAGAATTTTAATTTTTTAAACTTTGAAAATTTGTAGCTTGGAACAAAACAAAAAAGGAAAAGATTCTCCTATATCCACCATACAAAAGCAACTCTTATTCATTTTGTTCATTTTGTTTTGTTTTCTGGAACAGTAGAGGAGTAAAGACAAAGATTGCTTTAAATAAAGTAATATATGTACAATGATTAAATTTTTTTTTTTTTTTTGCTTTTTCATCTTATTACTTTATTTCTTTTTATTGTAAAATTTCTCTGGTACCTAAGCAGCTGAAAGAATGGTACAATGAGGACCCATGTATGCACCATTTTATTGTGTCTTTAATTGTACTTATTCTGTCTGTATACATGTATATACATCTGCATATATGTATATGAATTTTCCATCCATTGATAGATTGACTACACCACTTGAAAGTAGGTTACAGAAGTTTCCACCTCTCCCCCCACAAAGTTTAAGCATCTGTCTCCTGAGAAGATGACCTATTTTCTAGATGAACACATTCTTTTTGATACTTAAGGAAAGTAGACAAAAAGGTGGCCTGTCATTTTTCTTTTCTAAGAGGAGGAAATTGGTGTGGAATGAGGCCAAATGCAGTGTCAGGTAAAACATATGTTACTTGAAGACATGTTTATATTGGAGTAGACTTCTGAGCCCTTATGTCAAATTTTAAACATTCTTAGAGTATTTAAATGATACTTAAACCTCCAACTTTTAAAATAAACTTTTTTTTAAGCAGGTTTTCCTCTGATGTCTCAGTTTTGTTTTCTAAAAGATTTTCTTTGCCTCTAACCTAGCACTGAGCAAAAAAGGAATAATTATTTTAAATTTTTACTGTTTTAAATAGTCTTTGGAGAAGATCAATACAGATACAAAAGTAATTTTTTCTTGTGCTATTTCCTTCATTAAAAAAAATTTTAAATTTGAGTTCTGTTGTTAAAGGAGAAAAATGAAAGGAAATATACTTCAGCAGTATTATTATTCACAATGTCAACTTTCATAGAAACAACCTTGAAATTTTACAGTTACTTGGAAATTGGTGGGTATACTCAGAAAGTGGAAATATAGCTAAAGGAAGTGAGATTAGTGTGTCAAAGGTTTAAAATTTTAAGTTGTAATTTGGCACTATGTACAAGCTGATCACCGAAAAATTGATGCTTTTGAACTGTGGTGTTGAGAAGACTCTTGAGAGTCCCTTGTGCTGCAAGGAGATCCAACCAGTCCATTCTAAGGGAGATCAACCCTGGGTGTTCATTGGAAGGACTGATGCTAAAGCTGAAACAGCAATACTTTGGCCACCTCATGCGACGAGTTGACTCACTGGAAAAGACTCTGATGCTGGGAAAGGTTGGGGACAGGAGGAGAAGGGGACGACAGAGAATGAGATGGCTGGATGGCATCACCGACTCGATGGAGATGAGTTTGAGTGAACTCCGGGAGTTGGTGATGGACAGGGAGGCCTGGCGTGCTGTGATTCATGGGGTTGCGGAGAGTCGGACATGACTGAGCGACTGAACTGAACTGAACTGAGCAAACTGTACTGCTTGCTTTTAGTAACTTAGAAATGTTTTCTACTTATGATACTGCTTTCTTAGAGAGAAAGCAGTAAAAGCAGTATTCATTTACAAAATATTAAGGTGTTATTGAAAAAGATTTAAAGGAACATTTGATTTTCTAGGTATGTTAAAAAACTATAAAAGTTGGTAAAGAATTGGATTAATATATGATAAATTATAGATAGAGTATTAGTTACAGAATTGATAATCTTTACAGTATGGAGAAGAATTTGTCTCTGACCAATTTTCTAAAGAGTATTGATTGCATACAGTTCTTTATATACTGAATATTGGTACTCTTTTTGCACTTATATAAAACTTTGTTGAAAAGCTAGCTTGTGAGTATGCTATTCTGTTAACCAATATTGGGTTACTTTTTAAATATTAAATTTAAAATCTGTTTGTGATGTAGTCAGTTCAGTTCAGTTCAGTTGCTCAGTCGTGTCTGACTCTTTGTGACCCCATGAATCACAGCACGCCAGGCCTCCCTGTCCATCACCAACTCCTGGAATTCACTCAAACTCATGTCCATCGAGTCGGTGATGCCATCCAGCCATCTCATTCTCTGTCGTCCCCTTCTCCTCCCGCCCCCAGTCCTTCCCAGCATCAGAGTCTTTTCCAGTGAGTCAACTCGTCGCATGAGGTGGCCAAAGTATTGGAGTTTCATGATGTAGTAGGTATCTATAAATAAATACCCTACTAGACATATTATGTGAATTCACTACCTAGAGTTTATCCAAAGACATTAACTCAAAATAAATGGAGCAAATGCTTGATAATTTTGACTTTCTGTTTTCTCAGATCTAAGCTTTCTGTTATCCATTATTTTGTGCATTTTAAAAACTATTTCCTTCTATTGTTTTGTCTCTGCATATTTCTGTCTGCAGCAAAGAGACAAATTGCAATTTTGAGCTGGCAGGTTTTCCTAAGGTGAACATGATTTTTTTTCCTCAAAAAAGCAGGCTGCATTCATTCTTTAAAAAATAATTTATCAAGCATGTATTTTATGCTGTACATTTGTACATTGTTTCCAGTGAAGAAAAGGGACAGTGATCTGTGTCATGTGGGGTTTATATTCACTGAGTTAGGAGATGATGGAGCTTTGAAGAAAAATAAGTAGCATAACATGAAAGTTTGGGGGGCTGGGGCCTGAGTTTACTGTTTTAGATGAGGTCTTCAGACTCATCCTCATAGAGAAGGTGATGTTTGGCACAAAGAGTTAGCAGTGAACGAGTTGACCTTGTGGGTATTTAGGGAAGAGAGCTTCGGGCAGAGTCAGCAATCCATGCAAGTGTTTAATATATGACATGCTGAGTATTTCTTGAAATAGCAGGAAAGTTAGCCTGGTTGGATGTGGAAGAGTTATGGAAAAGAAGTAGTAGGTGAAAGTCAAGAAGTAACGTGGAGATGGATATAGCAGAAAATGAAGGCCTTGTGTATCACTGAAAATATTTACTGCTCTTGCTTTGAATGCCCTCAGGAGCCATAGTGTGATTTGATCAGGGCAGTGATATAATTTGGCGTATTTTTTTTTTAAGGACCTAGCTGGATGTTGTGTTGCAGATTGATTGTAGAGATACAGGTGAGCAAGCGGAGGCTGCAGTAGGAAGTTAATACCTTAATCAGGGAAGGGATGTTGGTAGCTGACTTCAGGGTGGTAGCAGGGGTTGTTGATGTTCAGTTGCTAAGTTGTGTCCAACTCTTTGTGACCCCATGGACTACAGCGTTCCAGGCAGGCTTCCCTGTCCTTCACTGTCTCCTGGAGTTTGCTTAAACTCATCTCCATCGAATTGGTGATGCCATCCAACCATCTCATCCTCTGTCACCTCCTTCTCCTGCCCTCAATCTTTCCCAGCCATCAGGCCTCTGCTTTTCTCTTCAGGTGGCTAAAGTATCAGGGTGGTAGTCAGATTTTGGATATGTTTTGAATATATATTCATGAGGATTTGTGGATGGGATGTACGTGGGATATGAGAAAAAAGAAAGGCTTGAAGATGTCCTCAGGGCTCAAGTGTCACCTTGAGTCCACTTGAAGAGGTATACCTTGTGAATGAAATGAAGAACTGGCAGAAGACAGGGATGAGTTTTCCAAACTGAAGGTCATTACGAAGTAAGGGATTAAAAGATCAATTCTATGGATCATGTCAAGCGTTTTTATTAGAATAAATAAATTAGGCACTGTGGAATATCCTTACTTAGGTCATCTAATGAACAACAATACAGTGAGACAGATATTATTTCTATTTTGGAAGTGAGGAAACAGTCCCTATGAGTTTAAGTAACTTGCCCAGTGTGTGTGTGTGTGTGTGTGTGTGTGTGTACACACACATAGACTTTCCTGGTGGCTCAAATAGTAAAGAATCCACTTGCAATGCAGGAGACCTGGGTTTGACCCCTGGGTCAGGCGGATCCCTTGGAGAAGGGCGTGGCAGCCCTTTCCAGTATTCTCACCTGGAGAATCCCATGGACAGAGGAGCCTGGTGGTCTATAGTCCACGGGATGACAAAGAGTCAGAAACGACTTAGTGACTTAACACACAAGTTCCAATCTATATGGTTATCTCAAGATTTCTTGAATATAGCTCCGTAATCACTAGAATTTATCACTTCAGAAGTTGGTCTTCTGGAATGAAGTCAGAGGTATAGGCCATGGGTTAAAAATTACCAGGATCCAAAGAAATCATTGTTTTGCTCCTTCATTATCTAGTAGTTTATTGCGTAGCTGTTTTAGATACTTTTTATGTTCACTGTCTGCCGAGCCACTAGCCACATATGCTAGCTGAACACTTGAAATGTACCTAGTCCCAACTGAAATGTGCCCCAGTGGAGACTGTAAAATGCATCCAGAATATAAAAGACTTGTCAAAATATTGAGTTAAAATAAATTATTTAAATATCTCAATAATTTATATTGGGTTAAATGCTGCATTGATAATAATTTAGTTATATTTGGTCAAGTAAAATCATTATTAAAATTAATTTAACTTGTTTCTTTTAACCTTTTTAATGTGATTACTAGAAATTGTAAAATATATATATTACTTGTATTATATTTCTGATGGACAGCACTGCTTTCGATATTTTTAAAATAGAAACTTGACCATCTTGCAAAGGTCTTCCAATATCTGATATCTTAAAGTAGCCGACATTTGGGAAACTAATGAGAACTTTCTAATTTCCCGTGAAAAGTTATAAATATTTCCTGAGTGTTAGCAGCAAATACTCAGTCCTTTGTCAGATGAGTTCAGATTTCAGGTATCATTGCTTTGTGAGAGTAGATAAGATAAATCCTTCATCAGTACATGTGAAAATCCTAAACTTTGTAGAGAATATCCTGTTTTGTTTTTACTTAATCTTCCAGTGGGTCTAACAAGGTTTATAGGTGTTTTGAAGAGAGAAACATTCTTGGATAACTGAAATTATTATTGATGCCTAGTTTAAAACACCACTCTGGAAAATATCATATTTCTGTAAAAGTTCTAGAGTTCTTATCTCATCAGATTATTCTCTTAGATTTGTAGTCAGCAGTCAACATATCGGAATCTATTATTTTGATAGTACCTGGAAATTACTTGCGAACGTAAGTAGCCATCAATCCCAGAAGGGATTAGTTGTAGAAGGGAAGGTGATATTTAGTTGTCCTTAACTTTCTTGTAGTGGATATTCTGTTGGTGTCTCCAGTATCAGCTGTTTATTGCTGTCATGTAACAGCCCTGAGGCTGGGAAGAAACTAACCCCATGCAGAGCTCTACAGATAGCCCCCTCTGATTTGCCCCAGTGATTGGCCTAAGCCACTGAGCTTAAGGGATTTTTTTTTTTTTTTACATAAGATTTGATTAAATCAAGGACATTTTGTTCAAACTTTAGGAAAAGTGCCCTTTCTCCTAGTGTATCTGAATGAGGAATCCTGGCATCCTGGTTGTGTCAGGTGTCCACCTAGGAAGCCAGCCTGAGGGCAAAGCTGACTGTGCGGGCAGATCAGAGAAATCAGAAGACACCAGCTCCTTGATGAAATCGTGTTGATATGCCCCCTCTGGCTTACACATCATCCAAAGCAGAAAATGCCCCTCCTCCAGCCCCTATGACCTGGCATAACCCTTTTTCCACAGAGCTGCTTGACCTATGAAATGTATGTTTGCCTCTTCAGGACCTACCAAGGCAGTGAAGGTTGTGTCAATTCACAGGTATCCCTAAATGTGTTATAACTGAGAAAAGACTTCAGCTTTATGAGAAGATGTAGATCATATAGATTAAATCATTTTTTAAAATTGTTGGTATTATAATTGAGGCTAAAATATATGATCATTAGGCATGAGCCTTGGCTTCCTTTAACAGTACAGATTTAATAATGGACAGCATGTACAAAGAAAATACATATTTGGGCTGCATTTGCACATCATAAACTCTTCCTGTTTTAAAGCTGATAGTTTGTGTGCAAATACAAACCAAATTGAGATTAGTGGCACACATCTTAGAGTGCCCTCAATCATAGACTCCATCCTGTTCTATGTTATCTTAACATGAAAACTTTCTGTACTAGTCTTTCATCCAAATAGTGATTAAGGAAAGTTTTGGAAACAGAATACACATTCCAAGTTCTCTTTGAGATAATTGAGGAATATTGTTCAATTGGTTTAATAACTGCCACCCTTGTAATCATTGAGAAAATGAGTTTGTGGCATTGGATGTGGCGCTTCAGTAAACTGTTGCCATAAACTCAAATATCTGTCATTTTTCTGTGTGTGCAATATGATGTTATAGCATTGATACTGGTGAAATGGAGATGTCACTGATCTCTGCTTATAAATCTTGACATCCTCCATGATTTCACCAGTAAACTTATTTCAAATCATTCCCTCGGTTGCATCACCCTAAATCTTAAATTGCTTTTCATTTGTACTGTTTAAATCTTGACAGTTTATCAGAGTATGCATGTGAAAATCAGGGAGAGGAAAAGCAAGCATCTTTGGTGTATTTTTGTTCCTGTAATCTTGATCTCCAAATAATGGATTTTTGTAAGCTTTGTGGTGACTAAGAAGGCTTTGGAGGGGGGAATGTAGAAAATAGTATCTGTTGGAAATGATGTTAGAGTTCAACAAGCACATAAGGTTAAATAAAACCCACAATTTTATTTAGCTCTTAAAATAGCTATTGTCTCAAAAGTTTCTGTTGATTAGTTCACTGACTCCTGCAAATAAAGTGCTCATTCAAACCAGTTTAATTGACTATTGCCTAAGTGGTAAGCAGTCTTAAAGTACTCATCACATGAAAGTGTTTTTAAGTACCCCTGTGCAAATTATGTCTTCTATGAATTGTATTAGCAGAGCTAAATGGTCTGGGCTCCTGGGATGTGAGGGTGCATTCTTAAGTATTAGCTCATGAATGATGTTGAACTTGGAGTATAAGACAGTCACACATGTATGTATACATTTATACAAGCCACAACAAAGGAATCTTGATTCTAGTCAATAACACTTTTTTTTTTTTTTGCAAATAGGCCTGTAAGCAAAGAGAAGGCAGGGTTTATGCTGTTATACCGAATTATACTTCCTCTTCATTGTCCCTTTCTCTTGCCTTTTTCCCACTCCCACTTTGGTGTATGTTTCCGTGGGCAGCTCTTGTCTTTATTATCCCCCATCTCAACTACTGCCCTGGCCTTGCTCCTCCTCCCTGTACCTGCTTTTCCTTCCGTTCTGCAGTGCATCTCACACATTGCAACCAGAGTTCTCTTTTCGTGCAGCTGTCCTGCAGGCATTTACGGACTGTCTGCTTCGTGTAAGGCATTGCGGTAAGTGCTTTGGAGGAGTCCAAGATCAATCAGTCAGGTTGCATTCTGTCTGAGAGTGTAGAAGTCACATGCAGACAATGAGAGGAGAAAAAATGCTAAGATTTTTGTTTTCCAGTCACTCAGTCATGTCCAACTCTTTGCAACCCCATGGACTGCAGCATACCAGGCCTCCCTGTCCTTCAACATTTCCCAGAGCTTGCCCAAACCCATGTGCATTGAATCAGTCATGCCATCTAACCATCTTGTCCTCTGTTGTCCCCTTCTCCTCCTGACTTCATTCTTTCCCAGTACCAGGGTCTTTTCTAATGAGTTGTTTTCCTTTCACATTGGGTGGCCAAAGTGTTGGAGCTTTAGTTTCAGTATCAGTCCTTCTAATGAATATTCAGGATTGATTTCCTTTAGGATTGACTGGTTTGATCCTGCAGTCCAAGGGACTCTCAAGAGTCTTCTCCAACACCACACTTCAAAGCATCAATTCTTTGGCATTCAGCCTTCTTTATGGTCCAACACTCACATTCATACATGACTATTTGACTATATGGACCTTTGTCGGCAAAGTAACATCTCTGCTTTTTAATATGCTGTCTAGGTTTAATATAACTGTTCTTCCAAGAAGCAAGCATCATTTAATTTTGTGGCTGCAGATTAAGGATCCTATTTAAGAAAAGTGGGCTTCCCTGGTGGTTCAGACAGTAAAGAATCTGCCTGCATTTCAGGAGACCTGGGTTTGGTCTCTGGGTTGGGAAGACCTTCTGGAGAGGGGAATGGCCACCCACTCCAGTATTCTTGCCTGGAGAATTCCATGGACAGAGGAGCTTGGTAAGCTACAGTTCACTGGGTTACAAAGAGTCAGACATGACTGTTGAAATGAGTGGGCAAAAAGTGTTGCCCTAGAGAGACTGGGCTGCCGAAAGGAAAAGGGTGCCTGTGACATAGAGCCACTGTGAATTCAAAAAGTGTGAGGCTTACTTGGTATTAGCTTGCTTAGAATTGCCTTGATGGGCCAGCTGGCTGAGGGATCACATTGCCGTTCCTAATAAAATTCTAGCCCTGGCCTCTGTGTTTATCTCCTTTTCTTTCCCTCTTGAGGACTGTCAAGTGCTTTCCTGGAACAGATTGTGGACACACACTAATGTGTCGTGCTTCAAGTGACTGCTGATTCATCCCGCCCATTGCTGAGTGCTGGGAGTTGGGTTCTTGAGTGTGCTGTATGTATCCTCTACACTGTGCCTGGGCGCTTTGCTAATCAGTATATGGGCCTGATTGTAAATGCCCACCAGTGTGGACATCAGCCGTTTCCTCACAAATATCGGTTGTCAGTGCCTCTGAGCTTGCAGAAAAATTATGACCATCATTGCTTGGCTGTCCGCAGTGCTGGGCACTGTGCAAGGTATTTTACTCCGTGTTTCTGTAATTCTCACATCGTTTTATTTTTTGTTTGTGACTGTGCTGGGTGTTCACTGCTGCATGCGTGTGGGCTTTTCTCTAGCGGTGGCAGCAGAGGTTACTCAATTATGGTGTGCAGGCTTCTCATTGTGGTGGCTTCTCTTGTTGAGCACTGGCTCTAGCACCCAGGGACTTCAGTCGTTGCGGTCCATGGGCTCAGTGGTTGTGGCACTTGGAGTTAGTTGCTGCATGACAGGTGGCATCTTACGGGAGCAGGGATTAAACCCCTGTCTTCTGCATTGGCAGGCAGATCCTATACCACTAAGCCATCAGCGAGGCCTTCTCATATACTTTCTGTCTTTCGTTTTACCTCAGTTTCAAAACTTCTTTTTCTTTTTCTTAATATATCATTTGGATCCCATGATAGTGAAAAAAACCTGACAGGTATTCCATGGGGATCCTTTCTCCACTTCTGAGGACCGCCTGCCACTGGCCTTTCATCTTTTCAAGTGTCACCCACACCCCAGTACCCTCCCTGTTTCCATATATGCATAGCTTGGTCATAAGAAAATGTCCATGCAGAGGGACCATGTTTTCATCCATATCACTTTCAAAGGAAAATTCTCACACAAAAAACTACTGCATATTTTAATTGGGGAAGTGGCATGGCTGCTTGTTCCATTTTGTTAGTGAACCCTAAGGTGCCCTGTCTATACTTCCTCCTCACCAAAGATCATACAGATCCAGTTTACTTCACTTCTGCATGTCGCTTTCTTTGAACACCAGTCCTCACTTTAAGTTTGAGACAGTGTCAAGAGACAGTGATTGCAGCACTGTGTGCTTAGTTGCTCAGTCATGCCTGACTTTCTGCTGCCCCGTGGACTGTAGCCCGCCAGGCTTCTCTGTCCATGGGATTCTCCAGGCAAGAATTCTAGAGTGAGTTGCCATTCCCTTCTCCAGGATATCTTCCCGACCTAGGGGTCAAACCTGGGCCTCCTGCACTGCCAGCAGATTCTGTACCATCTGAGCCACCAGGCAATGCATGCAGCACTAGATGTTATTTTATAGAAGAATACTTTTAAATTTAAAATTGTTTAATGAGAACAGTATGTGGTAGGGAGCAATTGAATTATGGATACATCTTTACATGTATAAGTATCTGTGTGTATAATTTGAAGAAACTATAGGAGAAGATAGACATTTCATCTGTTCTGATATAGCTTTCCATAAGTTTAAAGCACTATCACATTATTGAACAATTTTTGGAGGTTTTATTTGCCAACTGTGGAGGTTTAGCCGTTTTTTTTGTGGTTGGTAATTGTCCAGTGATTGCCAGTTTTCTTTTGTTTTTTACAGAAGGGTAACTAACAATGCCCACAAGGAACTCCACATTTATTTCTTTGAAGGTTGTCAGTGAAAATGAGAAGGCAAATGACATTTGTAAATGGCTGAAATGTTAGAATTTATTTGTCCTTCAGTAGATAAATATAATTGTTCAACATCCTTTTTTATTTTTATTTCTTTTATCTTTCAAGTAAATGACATAATAATTGGAGTCTGAAATAAGTGCGATTGCATTACTAAAGCAGTTGTGCAGTTTTGCATCACTGCGATACTTCTACTTATAAAATTCCATGTTAGAAGGTTAAGATTAAAGTATTGCTGATAATAAAATGTTTGTTCAATGTTCCATTCATTTTGAAAAGCACCTGTTGAATGTGAAACACTGCTTTTTAGTCAGACTGTATTTTAGGCATTTATTGTGTAAAAAGGAGGAATACAACAAACTTGATCTTGGCAAAAAAGGGAAAGACAAAAAAATCTACTGTATCCCTACTAGATTTACCAATGCCAATGTGCTTCCTCTTCCAACTTCTGCCTGGCAGCTGAGGAATTAAGCTCTTATCTTAGTAGGATAAGAGTCACCAGTTAGGTTTACTTATTTATGAGATTGCTGGAGACAAAGGTAATGTTCCCACCTGTCACTTAAACAGGAGTCTGTTTGTTCCTTTTAACTAAAAGGACAGTTAAAAAAAGAAAGAAAGGAGGGCCTTCTCAGGTAGATCTGATGCCCGGCTTGTGTTGAGTGACCTTGGAATGCTATTTCAAGGAAGAAGTGGCTCTTTTCTTGGACTTACTGTATAGTCACTGAGAGCCCCGTCATCTGTGATCAAGAAAGAAAACTCAAGGGATGGTGTGACATGGTGTGGTGACTCATGAATTCACATTCTCTGAACCCATGACTTAATTCATTTTTTTTTTTAAAGTTGAGAGTGGAATTTGTAAGGTGCTATTTTGAGTGGCTCTGATGACTAATTCAATTATTAATTCCAAGCATGTGAACTTTATTTGCTCCTGTAATCCTACAAGCAAGGAAGGGTGGTGAAGGATACTGTTGGCTGGACTTAAGGCATCCACGCAGTTCTGGGATTGGTCCCTACCATTGTGACATTGATTGCTACTGCCTATGGACATGGGATTCCCCAGTGGCTCAGATGGTAAAGCATCTGCCCGCAATGAGGGAGACCTGGGTTCAAATCCCGGGTCGGGAAGATCCCCTGGAGAAGGAAATAGCAACCCACTCCAGTATTCACGTCTAGAAAATTCCATGGATGGAGGAGCCTGGTGGGTTACAAAAGAGTCGGGCAGGATTGAGCGACTTCACTTTCACTTTCATGGACATGGGGCATTGATAAGTTTCATCAATTGTTCAGAGAACACGTGAATACTGGGAACAGAATTTCCCTGTTCTTCCTTGTTCACTGTGGCGGCATACAGTCTCTTGTTCTAAGAATCTGCCCAACAAAGGGCAGTCTGATGTGCCACCCAGGTAGGTTTAAAGAAGGATGGCAGTTTTGTGTTTTTGTGTGTGTGTGCCTTTTTATACTAGCGTTAAGGTTTTGTAGCAGGACTCCTGGAATTTTAGTCTACACCTAAGACTTGCATAACTCCATGTTCTTTCACAGGATTTTAATATGCTTTGACTTTTTGACTCTATAGGAAAACAGCTTTTCATCCTGATCTCATGAGTATGTGTGTGCACACACTCGCACATGATATTTAAGCTCAAACATATGTATAAGAAATCTAGAAAAGTAGTCACATGCAGAGCAGAATTATGTAGGTAATTATGAAATGTTGAATGTTGAACAATGTGATGCATGGGTTTCTGAGTGGCCATCTATCTTTTAGTTAAGAAATAATATTTACTATAGCATATTCAATGCCACACAAGCCTTTTTTTACGTACTGATTACACAGCAGAGTGAAATGAGGATCCTCAGTGCTGTGGCAATTGTTTCTGTAATGGGAAAAGAGAGAAGATACACATCCTGCTAACAGCAGAATAAGAGAATCCCGTGTTTTTTTCTGCTTCATGGGGTTTTTGAATGCTCTTTGCTGTTACCTTGTTGAGTTTTCCATTGACACTTCATTGGTGAGTGGAAAGTGAATACTTGTTGGAGAATTGTCTCTCAGTGAGAACTGATGTCATGCTTGTCATAAAGATTGCATAATTTAAAACTTTTTGAAGTAATCACCCTCCACAGGCACCTTTTGTCTTTGGCATAGTACTTGAAATTATTTGCTCAAACCAGGTAAGTGAACACAGGTGCCAGTGTTCACAACCATCATGAAAATAACGAAAATTTCATCCTATTTTTCGTGCCATGTAGATATGAGACTCTAATGAATGAAGTTATTTATTAGGCCACTTTCTCATAAATTACTAGTCCTCAACCAGAGATAATTAAACATATGACGTGAGGGCTAGGCAAAAAAATGCAGTAACAATACCATTTATGATACTGCTGCTTGCTATATTAAAATTTTTTGCTTATCTTTGCATCAAAAGCCCTATAATATTGGTATCATTCCTGTATAGCAGTAGAGAATTCAGGGACTCTGAGAGCTAAAATGACTTCCTAAACCTAGATAGAAGTATTACAAAATAAATCTTGTTTCTCACAAGGCAAAGTCACTGTTCTGCTAACAGACATGGCTTTTCCTAACGCTGTGGTCAGCATACTTTTTAATAGAATGTTCAGATAGGATATATTTTGGGCTTTGCATTCCATATGGCCTCTGTCATGACTACCCATCTCTGCCTCTGTAATATGAAAGTAGCCATAGATAGTGCCTGGCTGTGTTCCAGTGACACCTTATTTATGGACCCTGAAATTTGAATTTCATTTATTTTTTCATGTGTCATGGAATATTATATTTTTGATTCACAGGTTATAGCATAACAGATGGCTGTTGAATTTGACCAGTGGGCCATAGTTTTCTGATCCCAGTTCTAAAGCATAAGTACAAATTTTTTTCAGATCATTTTTTAATCAAGCACTTATGCTATCATGGGCAAGGTATTTTGCTGTATGCTCTAAGGGAATAAAAAGGCAGTAGGCTGAAGAAAAAAAAGGAAACCTGCATGGAAATTACTAAAATATAGATGCTTTGGGAAAGGTATAATCCAGTATACTCCATTGAATTTCTGATAAAGTGGAGTTAATTTTGGTTGGACTATCAAAATAAGACTCTGTGTCTTGAAGGACAGACTGTGGAAACATTCCAGACAGAAGAATGGCATCAATCAATTAAAGATAACTTATTTAGTAAACACAGTTATTTTGCATATAATTATAGATGACATTCTTACTGACAGCCCTGAATGTGTTACTGCCTGTAGGACTGCCTTCAGGGTAAGCTGAGAATGTGCTGTCTCTGTGACAGTGCCCAGACAAGGAGGGCCAGGAGACAGAGAAGGCCTAGTATTGCTGCTGCTGCTGCTGCTGCTAAGTCACTTCAGTCGTGTCCGACTCTGTGTGACCCCATAGACGGAAGCCCACCAGGCTCCCCCGTCCCTGGGATTCTCCAGGCAAGAACACTGGAGTGGGTTGCCATTTCCTTCTCCAGTGTGTGAAAGTGAAAAGTGAAAGTGAAGTCGCTCAGTCGTGTCCGACCCTTAGAGACCCCACGGACTGCAGCCTACCAGGCTCCTCCATCCATGGGATTTTCTAGGCAAGAGTACTGGAGTGGCTTGCCATTGCCTTCTCCGCTAGTATTGCTAGACCTACAATTTTTTTAAAAGGTAAATTTTGACTTTATACCTAATACATTTGGATTTTTAAAAGAGGTCAAACAAAAGATTCCAAATATATATGATGGGTCACTTATAATTAAAGAATCGCAGATTTGCAGAACCCCGGAAAGACAATCTAGCTCGGGTTCTATCTGAAAAGCAAACATGACTTCCTAAGTAAAACTCAAATTCTGAGGTCAAGAGAAATGTGGAGCATGTTCAGGCATTCAACAGATGGCTGATTGAAATCCTAGCATTCCATCCTAACCTGAGAAGATTTAGACTACAGTGCATCAACGCTGTATATTGTCACCCTGCCTATTTAACTTACATGCAGAGTACATCATGAGAAACGCTGGGCTGGATGAAGCACAAGCTGGAATCAAGATTGCCGAGAGAAATATCAATAACCTCACATCTGCAGATGACACCATCCTTATGGCAGAAAGTGAAGAACTAAAGAGCCTTTTGATGAGGGTGAAAAGGAGAGTGGAAAAGTTGGCTTAAAGCTCAACATTCAGAAAACTAAGATCATGGCATCTGGTCCCATCACTTCATGGCAAATAGATGGGAAAACAGTGGAAACAGTGACAGACTATTTTTGGGGGGCTCCAAAATCACTGCAGATGGTGACTGCAGCCATGAAATTAAAAGACACTTGCTCCTTGGAAGAAAAGTTATGACCAACCTGGAGAGCATATTAAAAAGCAGAGACATTATACTAACAAAGGTCCATCTAGTCAAGGCTATGGTTTTTCCAGTAGTCATGTATGGATGTGAGAGTTGAACTATAAAGAAAGCTGAATGCCAAAGAATTGATGCTTTTGAACTGTGGTGTTGGAGAAGACTCTTGAGAGTCCCTTGTACTGCAAGGAGATCCAACCAGTCCATCCTAAAGGAAGTCAGCCCTGAATATTCATTGGAAGGACTCACGTTGAAGCTGAAACTGCAATACTTTGGCCACCTGATGTGAAGAACTGACTCATTGGAAAAGACCCTGATCCTGGAAAAGATTGAAGGTGGGAGAAGAAGGGGATGACAGAGGACAAGATGGTTTGAAGGCATCACCGACTCAATGGACATGAGTTTGAGTAAACTCCGGGAATTGGCAATGGACAGGGAGGCCTGGAGTGCTGCAGTCCATGGGGTCACAAAGAGTCGGACATGACTGAGGGACTTAACTGAACTGAACTAAAGAATTTAGCATAAAGATTTGGACTAAAGGCTGATTATGTGGTAAGGAAATTTGTAATTCACATGTGTCACAGATACAGGCATCAATGTATCATAGATCTTGGATTGTTCTGCAGAGAGATCCATCCCATGGAATGGTCAAACTTGTGCCAATGCTGATGTTTTGAAATCCTCTTGAAACCCCTCTTAAAAATAACATTAAGCTTAGAAAACTTCCTTAGAAATCTGGGTAATAAACAACCAACCAAAAGCTTAGTTTGTTTTTTTTTAAATGATTCTGGTGGCTATTCAAAAGGGTCATTAAAATTCAGAAATGGGACTTTGCTTCAGCACTCAGAATTTATAAATGAGATTACTAATAAAGTGTTGTTGTTTTAAAAGTGCTCTTCATTTGTGGCTTTAGGGAAACTCCTAAACTCCTGTGTAGTAGTTGTATTCTCAGTACTGCAAGGGAGTGTGTGTAATGTAGATGGCCAAGATCCTACAAACTGCCCAAACAGAAATAGCCACCCAGTAATAGTGAATGCTTCTACTGTAAGAAAGGGAAAGATACAAGCAACTGAATGAAGAGTTCCAGAGAATAAAAAGGAGAAATAAGAAGCCCTTCTTAAATGAACAGTGCAGAGAAGTAGAGGAAAACAATAGAATGGGGACTACTAGAGATCTCTTCGAGAAAGTTAGAGATGCTAAGGGAATATTTCATGTAAGGATGGGCACGATAAAGGCCAAAAAACCATAAGGATCTAATAGAAGTAGAGAAAATTAAAAAGAGGTGGCAAGAAGACACAGAACTATACAAAAAATGTGTTAATAACCTGGATAAGCACGATGGTGTGATCATTCACCTAGAGCCTGGAGTGTGAAGTTGAGTGGGCCTGAGGAAGCATTACTATGAACAAAGCTAGTGGAGATGATGGAATTCCAGCTGAGCTATTTAAAATCTTAAAAGATGATGTCATTAAAGTGTTGGACGCATTATGTCGGAAATGTAGAAAACTCAGCAGTGGACACAGGACTGGAAAAGGTCAGTTTTTATTCCAGTACCAAAGAATGGCAATGTCAAAGAATCTTCAAAGTACTGGACAATTCTTCTCATTTCACATGCTAGCAAGATTATGATCAAAATCCTTCAATTTAGGCTTCAGCAGTATGTAAACCAAGAATTTCCAGATGTACAAACTGCATTTAGAAAAGGCAGAGAAACCGGGGATCAAACTGCCAACATTCGGTGGATTGCAGAGAAAGCAAGAGAATTCCACAGAAACATCTGGTTCATTGACTACATTTAAGCCTTTGACTGTGTGGATTATAACAAACTATGGAAAATTCTTCAAGAGATGGGAATACCAGACCACCTTACCTGTCTTGGGAGAAACCTGAATGAGGGTCAGTAAGCAACAGAATTGGAACATGGAACAGTTGACTGGTTCCAAATTGGAAAAGGAATGCGATGATCTGTTATATTGCCACCCTACTTACTTAACTTCTATGTAGGGTATACATGTGAAGTGCTGGGCTGGATGAATCACAAGTTGGAATCAAGATTGCTGGGAGAAATATCAACAACCTCAGATATGCAGGTGATACCAATCTAATGGCAGAAAGTGAAAAGGAACTAAAGAGCCCCTTGGATGAAACTGGAGCCTATTATACAGAGTGAAGTAAGCCAGAAAGAAAAACCAATATAGTATCAGTTCAGTTCACTCGCTCAGTCGTGTCCGACTCTTTGCAACCCCATGAATCACAGCACGCCAGGCCTTCCAGTCCGTCACCAACTCCCGGAGTTCACTCAAACTCATGTCCATCGAGTCGGTGATGCCATCCAGCCATCTCATTCTCTGTCGTCCCCTTCTCCTCCCGCCCCCAATCCTTCCCAGCATCAGGGTCTTTTCCAGTGAGTCAACTCGTCGCATGAGGTGGCCAAAGTATTGGAGTTTCAGCTTTAGCATCAGTCCTTCCAATGAACACCCAGGATTGATCTCCTTTAGAATGGACTGGTTGGATCTCCTTGCAGTACAAGGGACTCCAAAGAGTCTTCTCCAGCACCACAGTTCAAAAGCATCAATTTTTCAGTGACTACTAACGCATATATATGAAATTTAGAAAGATGGTAATGATAACCCTGGATGTGAGACAGCAAAAGAGACACAGATATATAGAACAGTCTTTTGGACTCTGTGGGAGAGGATAAGGGTGGGATGATTTGGGAGAATGGCATTGAAACATGTATATTGTCATATGTGAAACGAATCGCCAGTCCAGGTTCGATGCATGATACAGGATGCTCACGGCTGGTGCACTGGGATGACCCAGAGGGATGGGATGGGGAGGGAGGTGGGAGGGGGGTTCAAGATGGGGAACACACATACACCCGGGGTGGATTCATGTCAATGTATGGCAAAACCAATATAATATTGTAAAGTAATTAGCCTCCAATTAAAATTAAAATAAATAATAAAGTGCTCCTTGATGAAGGTGAAAGAGAAGAGTGAAAAAGGTAGTTTGAAACTCAACATTAGAAAAACTAAGATTGTGGCATATGGTCCCATCACTTTATGGCAAATAGAAGGAAAAAAAGTAGAAACAGTGACAGATTTTCTTTCCTTGGGCTCCAGAATCACTGCGGACAGTGATGTAGCCATGAAATTTAAGACACTTGCCCCTTGAAAGGGAAGTTATGACATTATACAGAGCAAAGTAAGTCAGAAAGAAAAACACCAATACAGTATATTAATGCATATATATGGAATTTAGAAAGATGGTAATGATGACCCTATATGCAAGACAGCAAAAGAGACGCAGAGATAAAGAACAGACTTTTGGACTCTGTGGGAGAAGGCAAGGGTGGGATGATTTGAGAGAATAGCATTGAAACATGTATATTACCATATGTGAAACAGATTGCCAGTCCAGGTTTGATGGATGAGACAAGGTGCTCGGGGCTGGTGCCTTGGGATGACCCTGAGGGATGGGATGGGGAGGGAGGTGGGGGGGGTTCAGGATGGGGAACACACGTACACCCATGGCAGCTTCATGTCAATGTATGGCAAAAACCACCACAATACTGTAAAGTAATTAGCCTCCAATTAAAATAAAATGAAAAAAAAGAAAATTATGACAAACCTAGACAGTATATTAAAAAGCAGAGACATCATTTTGCTGACAAAGGTCTGTATAGTCAAATTGTTACTTATGGATGTGAGAGTTGGACCATAAAGAAGGCTAAGTGCCAAAGAATTAATGCTTTTAAATTGTGATGCTAAAGAAGACTCTTGAGAGTTCCTTGCCTGTAAGCAGATCAAACCAGTCAGTCCTAAAGAAATCAACCCTTAGTATTCTTTGAAAGGACTGATGCTAAAGCTGAAGCTCCAGTACGTTGGCCACCTGAATCGAAGAGCTGACTCGTTGAAAAAGACCTTGATGGTGGTAAAGATTGAGGACAGGTGCAGAAGGATGTGGCAGAGGATGAAATGGTTAGATAGCATCACCAACTCAATGGACGTGAATTTGAGCAAACTGGGAAATAGTGGAGGACAGAGGAGCCTGGCGTGCTGCATTTCATGAGTTATCAGAGTCAGGGTTAACTTTGTGACTGAACAACAGCTACTGTAAAAACATAATGATGGTATCATTCAAATAGCTTATAGGAATAAGCTCCTATTTTCACAAAGTTAATTATTTTTCAGTTAGATATGCATATTCAAGTTGGAGATAGAATATTTGCTTGTAGATTTATCCTGAGAATGGCCATATTCTTTCTTTTGATCCTCTGTTAACATTTTCTAAGTTAAAGGCGTTTGCAATTAAGCATAAATGTATACAATATGATCAGGATGCTTAGGAGGTAAATATATATGTTGAATATAGTCATTGTCTTCTAAAAGTTTAAAGACTGGTGATGGAGGAGTTATGAGTGAAAAATAAGTGAAGGTAATGTATAGTTCGCTAGGGAAATTGTGATGAGTAAAACATAGAAAAATTGTTCTAATAATTCACAATGGAAAAAGATTGCTACTAAATGGTTACATGGAGGAAGAATTAATGAAATAATTTAGTAAGAATAATTTAGAATAATTCTTAATTTAATAATTCTTAATAGTTTTTAATTTAGAATAATTCTTTAGACTTCCTAAATGACTGTAGCTTCCCATGTTGTTTTTTAGTCGCTAAGTCGTGTCTGACTTTGTGACCCTATGGACTGTAGCCCACCAGGCCCCACTGTCCCTGGGATTTCCCAGACAAGAATTCTGGAGTGGGTTGCCGTTTCCTTCTCTCTGTTATCTTCCCAGACCAAGGACCAAACCCACACTCCTGCATTGGCAGGCACATTCTTCACCACTGAGCCACCTGGGTAGCCTGTAACTTCTCATGCATATCAGCAAGATGTTCTTCAGGATGGTGGTACCAAAATTCTAGAGAGATGTAACTCATCCTTACTAGCCCTTAGGTTTATTATTTATAATCTGTATCAATATTAACAATAGCAATAATGTTCAAATGAGTACTATTTTTTATTCAGTATTTAATATTCACTTAGAATTAGGTGATTTGGTGGATGCAAAGTGTCTCAAGTAGGGCCTGTTCCTTAATGTTTATTTTTTTCTTTGTTAAATTTTGAGACTGTGCATGTGGTTATTTGAAGTATTTATGATGAGGGATTTTTCTCTTTATTATACAGAACTAAGGAACTATTGACTCACTGGAAAAGACTCTGATGCTAGGAAAGGTTGGGGGCGGGAGGAGAAGGGGATGACAGAGAACGAGATGGCTGGATGGCATCACCGACTCTGTGGACATGAGTTTGAGTGAACTCCGGGAGTTGGTGATGGACAGGGAGGCCTGGCGTGCTGTGATTCATGGGGTCGCGGAGAGTCAGACATGACTGAGTGGCTGAACTGAAGGAACTATGTTTTTCAGAGTAAAATTTATTTCTTTCATTTGACTACCAGTAGGACACAATACTGTTTGTTCTTCCCAAGCCTACAGATATAGTGATTTCACAGGTTTGGAGAAGGCTCACTTGTCACCACTACATCTTGGGACCACAGAGACTCTTTCCATGTTGAATGTGGTTTCTTCTTTTCCTTCATTTCCAAGATTCTTAAGTGAAGGAAGTGAAAGAAATACCTTGCAATCTTACAATTTTACTCCCCTCCCCCAAAATAGGAATCTTGAACTCTGGGGACAAGAAAGAATGCTTCTAGACCATGGATTATCAAATTGGGGGTAGAAAATGAAATAGAATAGAAAAAAGTTTTATGATTCAGCATGCAGTAAGAATTAGTACTATTTCAAGAAACTTTTTAATCAGTTGTGTATGTGAGTACATACACATGTACACTGTATCTACAATAAATCATGATGAAAAGTGAATCTGAGTTGTAGGTCAGAGGAAAATAATTTGAAAAATTATTTAACTATTCATGTTTCTGCAATCTGAGACTCACCCAAGAATATCCCATAGTTCCAGATACAGTTTTGGGAGTGGCTGTTCATTGTCTTGCTTTCTTTGATCTCTGCTGCTGCTGCTGCTAAGTTGCTTCAGTCGTGTCCAACTCTGTGCGACCCCATAGACGGCAGCCCACCAAGCTCCCCCGTCCCTGGGATGCTCCAGGAAAGAACACTGGAGTGGGTTGCCATTTCCTTCTCCAATGAATGAAAGTGAAAAGTGAAAGTGAAGTCACTCAGTCGTGTCTGACTCTTAGTGACCCCATGGACTGAAGCCCACCAGGCTCCTCCGTCCATGGGATTTTCCAGGCAAGAGTACTGGAGTGGGGTGCCATTGCCTTCTCCACTTTGATCTCTATATACCTACCCAATAGCCCAGTTTAATTCCCCACTTATGGTCTGGAAATATAAAAGCAAGTCCCTGTTTGGGAAAAAAAGTGGGAAGAGGGAACTAGATGGTATCTCATATACTCAGATATTTACAGACACAATACCCGCTTCTGCTTGCTGATGTGCAGGCAAGAAAAGAATATTGTCTCTTCTACTTTATGAGATTACAGCTGCAAAAATACTACAAAATGCAATCACTGATTCATATTACTTAATAGCTTCTCCATTATAACCATTTTATAATAGGGATTTTTTATTGTATAATTATTTTTTTCATAGAAACAATAACCTTCAACTAGAGTTTGATATGAAACATCCTTATTAAAATACACAAAGAGAATCATGCCTGAGCCCCAGAGAGCCTTGACCCAATCTCTTTGGTAAAGAATAGAAACCACAAATACAACCAACTCTATTAATCTCTCCAAGAGAAGTTTACTAAAGATATGTTTTTTTTTTAATTGGTTAATGAAATAATGAAGTCTTTTCAATTCAACATGGTTGGAGAGAACCTTGTGAATTTGAATACTTCAAAGATAGTCAGTGGAAGTTGGTATAATAGAAAGCGGAGATATAAGTGGTTTTCTTTTTCTTTTTTTAATTTTGAATACATGAGTCATGGATTGTGTACTCCTGAGTGTATTGTACACATTGCACACTGTATATTTCAATAGCATAGTAACATATTTATCGTGTTGAGTTGCTATTAAGCCATCTATCAAGAAAGGTGTAATTATGGACTGGGTATAGAGGAAATATGTCAGAGACATTCAGAAGCACTAGAACTCACATTCATAAAAAGACAACAACGTATTTAAATAAAGAAAGGGACAGTATTATGAAAACATTTTAATCTACAAAGACTTCGACCTATCTCCTCTATGTTTGTTTTGTTCTCAATACATTATTTCTTGTCATATGACTCTAAATTGTTTAAACATCTTTAAATGTAAATAATATTCCACAAATCAGAAATACAGCCATTGGACTAAAAGCATCAAGATAAAATATCAGGTACTCTCAGAAATATACCCAAGTTCTCTAATATTACTCGGCTATATTATATATTGAATATTAATCCATCCAGTGAAATAGATGGTAACTTTCATCAAAATCTGTGATTGGTTTACTGAAGTGCCAAAATCCAGATATTTAACGTTAAACATGACTGTTGTGTACGTAAATGTGTCTGGGTATGAGCCTCATTACTGTTTTTTTAGGCAGTTTGCAGTGAGAGGAAAAATGCAATTTTTGGCTAAAAAACTTTTTCCTGCATTGAAAGGGATCTGCCACTTTATGGAAGAACATTCATTTATGTGAACATTTATTTCTAGTACCAGCTGCTTTCAGTTCTAATTCTCTAACTATTGAGCACTGCTTCCCTTGAAGTTTTTCCATTTCTGGGTATGAATGAAGCATGAAGTAAAGATTGAGAAAATCATATAGTAAGCTGTTAACTTACAATTTAAAGAATTTTTATCAGTTTCTCTGTCATGCTGTACTACACCAAATATATGTCATGCTCCAACATTTTTCCTTTTAACCTAATTGCTTGATAGCATTTCCAATATGAAAATGGATGAATTAGCTATTCTTCATAACCTTTTTATTGGCCTTTCTCATCTAAAGTATGCTGTTTTGTCTTCCCCCCTTTTTTTTAGTGTGTGGGTGACAGTAAATTCAGCTGCAGGTGACAACAATGCATTAAAGGTTTATTTTTCCAACACATAATATTTAGAGTTAATGTAGTTCATATTGATTCAAGAGCTCAAGGATGTGAGGGCTCTTTTCTAGAAGATGTTAGCAGATTTTCATCTACCTCTTATGGCTCAGCTGGTAAAGAATCCGCCTGCAATGCGGGAGACCTGGGTTCGATCCCTGGGTTGGGAAGATCCCCTGGAGAAGGGAAAGGCTACCCACTCTAATATTCTGGCCTCTAGAATTCCATGGACTGTATAGTCCATGGGGTTGCAAAGAGTCGATATGACTGAGCAACTTTCACTTCACTTGTTACTGGTTGAATTGTAACACCTGAATATTTGTGTGTTGAAGCTCTAATCCTTAGGACCTCAGAACATGACCCTATTTGGACATAGGGTCATTGCAGATATCATTTTTGAAGATGAGATAATCAGGGCGGACCCTAATCCATTATGACTGTATCCTTATTAAGGGGGGGTGTTAGAATTCAGGCATAAAGACGCACACAGAGGGGAGATGTGGTAAAGAGTCACAGGGAGAACGTGGCCACCTGCAAGCCAAGGAGATGGCCCCTGGAACTCATCTTAGGCCCCTCTGAAGAATTCAACCCTGCCCACACCTTGATTTCAAAATCCTAGTCTCCAGACTGTGAGATGAGTTAAGTTCTATTTCTTAAACAACCCAGTTTGTGGTACTCTGTTATGGCAGACCTAGCAAATGTTACTGGTCTCATAAGTCAATCCCCGCTGTCTACCCTGCTCCCCAGTCAGAAACTACAGAGATCTGGAAAGGTAACATATCTGGTGCTTTCCATACCTCAGGTGAAAGGCAGGGTCTGTTGGCAGGGAAAGCAGTTACGGAGGAACTGTTGAGTAGACAGCCGACAGTATCTGCCACAGCTAGTTTCTTGTGCGGTGCACACGTCTGGCATGCAGATATTTGTTAAATAAATTATCTTATTGAAAATTTTGGCCTTTCCTGACTTTGGAAGAATATTAATGAAATTGTATTTCCATCATTTCTTGCCTTTTTTTACTAGCATTTTCTAGCTGTAAGCCACCAATGCCAAAATCAATGATGTCCCACTGCTACAAAGTGTTTCTTTCCATCTTAAACTTCCTTCCCTGTGGAATAATACGGCTTGTTATATAGATCTTATATCATTGGTGGCAAATATTTTTTTTTCTTTCTCTGGCATATATTTTTTTTCTTTCCTTCTGTTTGAGTTGGATACCTCTTTTAAGTACGCTGAAAATTCCTTTCTAGATCCACTGTCTTAAATTCTTCCTTAAATACCACTGCCATGCTAGCTTCCTTTTGGATTGACCTTCATTTCCTCCTATATTGTGCCATGTAGCTATGATGCAGGTCTGCAAGGGGAAATGGGGAATATGCTTTCCCTTTCCGTGTGAATTTCAGGAGTAACATTATAGTCTTTTAGGATTTTCATTTCTTCTAGTAAAAGTAATGCAACTGCCTGCAATCCTTTGTCTGTTTCTCTCTGTCATTCTTCATAAAAATTGTATAGAGTATGACCATTAGAATTGATTTGCCACAGTTTGATCTTTTAGTGACATTACCTTAGGAGCTCATAAAGTTTGTACTTACATTCAAAGGCAGTTATTCCTCATAGCCTCTGGGTGTTTGGGGGGAAGAAAAAAACACCTCCGGATTGGATTTTTTGACTTATTAGTCCTGTTCGGAAATGCTATATGCCCTTTATTTTAGGTTGTAAACTTAAAATGGAGCTTGGAAACCAGGGCAACATAAAAAAAAAAAAAATGCCCCTGTCACAAAAAGTAAAGTTTAGCATCAATCTAAATGTTACACTGAATCCCTTTAGTTAGGCATGAGGCCCCCTTCTGTTTTCAGTCAAACTGCTTTCTTCTGGTTACGTGTGAATAGTCAAGGTTTTGTCCTTTGGAGGATCAAAATTAGCTTTGAAGAAACTGTTGGATAATTTCCTTTAGGTTAGAGAAGACCTCAGAATTTTTTTCCTTTTAAGCTTATATTGCTAGCAGGAGACTAGAATATTATAACCCAGCATGTCTCATCACCGATTTCATTCCGGAGAAACAAGATTGAGTGGCCTTTGTCTCTTTTCTGAATGTAAAGCATGAACCAACCTGTCATGTTTGATTATTATTTGCACTTACATTTTAGGAGTCGTTGGAGACTCTGGAATGGCTGCTGGTGGTCTGAAATGCCTTTAGGAGCCTTAAATTTCAGAAGTGCCTGGTATGTGCCTCAGAGGCTGTTAACTCTAGTGTGTCATCAGGAAATGTGTGCTCAGTTGCTCAGTTGTGTCCAACTCTTTGTGACCCTATGGACTATAACCTGCCAGGCTCCTCTGTCCATGAGATTTCCCAGGCAAGACTACTGGACTGGGTTGCCATTTCCTTCTCCAGCAGATCATCCCGACCCAATGATCGAACCCATGCCTCCTGCATTGCAGACAGCTTGTTTACCACTAGCAGCACCTGGGAAGACCATCATCAGGAAATACTGAAGTTGACAAAGCAAATTGATGGTTAATTTTTACCTTTGACCCTATTTAGAACAGTGTAGTTTAATGGAAAGAGAGACAAACCAGGAATATGACCACCAGGCTGTGATCCCCGGTTTCTCAACCAAGAACTGTGTTACCATGGTTGGTTATTTAACCTCTCTGGGTCTCATTTCTTCTGGGGAGGCTAAACAACTATAAGGTGAGAATATAAGCTCTGGAATTAAAACCTTAACTTTATCATTCACCTGCTGAGGTTGAGTTATTATGAGAATTTCTTCATCTTAATCATCCGTTCAGCAGACAGATATTGAATAGCTGCCATGCCGTAGGACTTGGAGGAGCAGCAATGAATTAGATACAAAATAAACGGCAAGCACTTATATAAATATGTCTAATATTTATAGATAGTGAGATACACAGCTGATGTCTGTGACTGGTGGAAGTGAGGGTGAGTCATGACATATTTGGGGGAGGGGCAGTCTTATTTAAGCTGAAAAGATGACATTTATGCTGAGTTCTGAATGACAAAAGGAAACCAGAACACAAGAATAAGAAGGAAGGTCAACCCAAAGTTCAGCGCGTCTGAGAGCCAAAGACAAGGATCATGGTGCAGCTGGACCTCAGAAAGTAGGCAATGGGTCAAATGCAGCCTGGGAATAAGGGAGACAAGGCTTGTAAATGGCTGAGTACAGTGCCTGGCTCGTAAATGTTAGCAAATTAGCTATTATCACCCCTTTTTCAAAAGGGTTCCAGAAAGAAATGCTTCTAATTGTTTAATACTGTCACCTTAAATTAAAGCAGTCTCTGGAGAAGAATTAGAACATCATTTGGGAATTTGACTTTTACTAAATTGTGATGAATGTTTGTGTTTTCATTGTGGTCACTTGTAGGAAAATTTTTGAAAACACCTCTATTTATCTTTCTTTAGCAGTATGTCCTTGTTGGTTATCTTTTTAAATACAGCATATCAATCCCAAACTCCCAATCTATTCCTACCCTCCTTCACCCTAGTAACTGTACATCGATTCTCTAAAAACACCTGTCTTTTTCATTGAAATCACCCTTTTTATCTACACCCAATTTTCCTTTTGTTGGTTTCCTTCCCCAACTTACCTGTTGGTTTCAGATGTACACGATTATGTTAATATATTATTGCTTTCAAGCCCTGCAAACATCAGTTGGTCAGGACAACAGTGCTATACCATCTCCTAAATGAGTAAACTATATGCCACTCAAAATATTCAGAAGCCATTGCGCTAGAAAAACTACTATGAAAAAAATCTGTCTTCTTTGGAAATATTTACAGGCAGACATTGTAATAGACAAATATATTCAGATTTCTAAGTCAATAAATATTATTAATGATACACTTTTTTTTTTTACTTTTATGCAATAAACTGAGAGGGAAAATTCAAGAAAATGACAGCATTGGCTCTTTTTAATTAAGAGCTATTTGTTTAGTACCTGTTTCAAAATCCCTTTCTTCTGGAGATTGTCCAAAGGAAAAGTAAGACTTTTTTCCTCCTTGTGACGTTTTCCCCTTATATGTAAATAAAAGCCAGGGACTTCCGAGGACAACCCACTACTTTCTTAAATCATTGTGGGCCATAGTAAGGGTTAACTTGTGTGGTGATGTTTCAGTGGAAGAGTGCTCAGAGTTAGCCAGAGTTTGGAGTTTGACTGCACAGTCCCCAGACTGCCATTTCTATCATAAATTGCACATTCTGAAAAGCTGTGTGTACTTGCATGTTTCATATACCCACTTTTAGACTCAACACTTCTCTTCTGTACATTGGGAGTAATTACAGTACTTAACTCACAAAGCATTGTGAAAGTTAAAGAACAGATGTGGACACATAGAACTCACATGGTGGCTTTCATTACAGCTTTTTCATTATTTCAATGATATTTTCAGTAGTGTGTTATTTTACTACACCTGTTAATATGGGAACTTTTTTGTTAATGTTATAATATGGTTACTACAGATAGCCTAAATTGGTTCTAGGCTTTTTGAATGCTTTTCCGTCTCATTTTCTTTGTCATCTCTTCAGGGGTTCTCTTTGTCTCTTCAGTTCAGTTCAGTTCAGTTCAGTCGCTCAGTCGTGTCCGACTCTTTGCGACCCCATGAATCACAGCACGCCAGGCCTCCCTGTCCATCACCAACTCCCAGAGTTCACTCAAACTCATGTCTGTCGAGTCGGTGATGCCATCCAGCCATCTCATTCTCTGTCTCTTAGTCTGGTTATTTATTTTTTCCTGCAGTTTTACTGAGCATTTCAAGATAGGAGTAAGGAGTTTAGTTGTGTTTTTATTTTTTCCTGTGAATGTGTTTGTTTTCAGAATGCTCTGGCAATGATTATACAATTGCAGTGGCATAAGCTGTTAGTGATGGCATTACTTCTTTCCTTTTTAAATTCATCAAACAAAGATACAGGTTTATAGTTGTGTATATGTGGGAATTCTCAGAAAGTTCAAGTTCTCTTAACCAAAGTAAAAGCACTTTTTAAAGGACACTTGTTCAGTGTTGTATCCTTCTCTTCAATTTGCTAGTAATCAAATGGAAATCCTACCAAATATTGAGTGTTTTGAGGTTGGAATGCAAAATAACATTGTCAACACTCAGATTTGCATGCATGGCAAGTATTATGAGAAAGACAATACTCAGGGATTCAAGTGATTTTGAATACAGCTTTAGTCTGGTAAAGAGGCTTATGACAGAAACACTTCCTAGACCAGGTAATTCACCAATGATAATTTAGGTAGAATTTATGTTATAAAAAGTGATTACAACCTTATTTATTACTACAACCTTATTTATTCTTTTAAGTAATCTTATTAATATGGCAGTGGTTTTGATAGTAATTTTCATTTTCTTAGAAGTGTTACTAGGTTTCAAGGATAGCTTCAGTGATGCCTTGTAAACAAAGCAGTGCCTACAGAGCATCTTTGTGGATAAGGGAAGAAGCAGTGTCTACTTCCTTTTTTTAAAACAGCACAGTGTTGATTGCTTTTCTTTAATTCTAGAGTGCAGCTGGTACAGTAACTTTCACTTATTATGATTAATTTTCGGATGTCTTCTACCCACATAGGTGAGCTGGTCTTACATGGCCCAGTGTTTGTCAAAGAACCCAGCAATAGCATTTTTCCTGTTGGCTCAGAGGATAAAAAAATAACTTTAAATTGTGAAGCACGAGGCAACCCTCCACCTCATTACAGGTACAGTGGAAACTTTGAAAATCTATATAAAAAGCAATTTGGCAACTGTGAGCTTATTTTTCTGCTTGAGTATACTTATGCTATCAGTAAGTTATAATACATGAAGCTATAGTTGTCTGCTATATTCAACAGTCATACCTAAACATTTGGGTCCCTATTTTGTATATTTCATTGATTGTTTACAGTAAGAGTTCTTGATTAAAGAAAACATGATAGAATCTCTTAAATAAGCAATGTCTTTTCATTGATTTGTGGTAGCAATTAATGTATAAACTTGGATTTACATGTAGTCTTTGGGAAGACATCCATTGTAGGGATGAAATCAAATATGTTGTAAAAGTATGTAGCATTCAGAGTTTTAGAAAAAGGTAACAGCATCTATCCTTCTTCCTTTATTATTTTACTGAGTATGTGTTAGGAGGTTCATATAGTGTAGAAGAATAAAATACATTCCTACTAAAGTCATACTATTCTTGAAGAGAAAATAGATTTTATTGTATTTTTTTCATGTGAAAGTGTACATTTTTCAAATAATATAAATAATAACTTGTTCACTAGAAACCTTTCAGCAACACAGAAAGGTATAAGGAAAAAAAGAAGAAAAAAACCTGAACTCCCATCACCTTAAGATAAAAATATAATATTTGGGGAGGTGATGATAGTTTATTTGAATGTGATGGATATATACTTTATTAAATAATACAGGATTAGCGATTTTTACTTTTAGGATTCTCAGGGGACCCACTTTAATGAAGAGATGAATTATTTATAAACAGGATATGCTGCTTTTATTTAAATGGTTATGAGAATGTGCCTGGGGCACCTTGAAAACAGCATGCTCTTTTGAGTACTGCAAGCCTTTGTCTCAAGCTCCCTGTTTACAATCAACTTCGCTTGGCAAAACCTTTTCTATAACCTGAAGAACAAGCAGACTTCAGCCTTTATTAATGGAATTCTTAGTGTTTTGAGTAGTGATGTAGATCTTATTGAAATCCTGTTGTTCTCTTAACCCTTGTTGATAATTGTAGACCTTTGATACAATAGACCTTTGTATTTTTGCATTTGCAGGTAAAGGTCAGTTTCTGTCAACAGTGTTCAGCAGCATATATATTGAGTACCTGTTGAGTATTTTCAACACAGTAATTGTAATGATCCTGGTTACTGGTCAGAATTGGCTGAGGTGATAGAAGATTTTCTTCTCTCTGCTTCTTCCTTAACCTATAGAAATAAGAAAAGTTGTTAACATGATTTAAAATAAAACAAGAAACTATTTTCTGAGCTTGGTCAGTTAATCGGACACAGTACATACAACAGGTGGAAATACTTTCTTCTTTGGAGGGAAGATGGACAGATCCACTTCATAGGAAATTATCCTGGGAACATTTTCACCAGCGTTTTTGCAGGATATTCTAACGCTTTCTCAATGCATCTGTTTGTTTCTCCCTGAAACGGAAGATTATCCTTTTAGATATGACTGTAAATATTTTAAAGAATTCATGTGAATGACTCATATGTGGGCTGGTGTTTTTTTTTTTTGGTTGTTGTCAGCAATTTCCTGGCATTTTATCTTGTGAATAATTTGGTGATGAATGTGTTCAGCTGAAAACTTGTCAAGATATAAGACATAGTCACATAGGATTTTGTTTCTAAATGAATAGATTAATTATGTTGGTAAAGTTTAATCAAACAGCAAGAAGTCTTGAGCTTAGACATTCAGAAATATCTTTTTGTTGTGTTTATTTATTCATAAGGTACCTATTTTAAATCTAGTGTATTGCACTTAGAGTAAATACAATTAAAGTACCAGGTATTTACAAAATGCTATTGTATAGACATGATATATGTGTTTAAATTAACTGATAACATGTATAATATGTTGATAAAGTTCTGCCATTTGCACAGTACTTTTTATGTTTTATTATATGGCCTGAGATACTATATGTTGCATTTAAAAAAAAATCTGTACCTGAAAATAGGAGATGTATGACTGAAATTAATTAATCAGTTTTAAGTTTGATAAATGGAGAAATTTTACATGCTAGGTATTGTTTTAAATATTTGGTTTACAGGCAAATAGAAAACACTTTCATTATAGCTCTAAAGATATCTGAAGTTAAGACTTCTGACCAGTATAAAATTTCACTTTAGAGTTATTAGAAATTGAGACCTGGAGAAAGCATGAGGAAACCTCTTTTCACTGTGAAAATATTAGGCTTTCCTATTATAAGCAATGATCCCTTATTATCCATGTTATCTGAATCAGTCATTATGCTGATGTGTAGATGGGATTATAGATTACAGTGGGTTGTAATTATAACCTCATCTACTTAGACAACACCTTCATTTATGGCCTGATTTTTCTCCTAGTTTTTTATTTCAATAGTCAACCAAGTAATATCCTGCATTATTACTTTACCTGTTACAGAAGAAAATTCACTTGCTGGTTCTTATTTTCTGCTGTGCTTTAAAAATGGTGAATAAATAGTGCAAATAGGTAATGATTTTGAAAGTGAAAGACAGTGTTAGTCCCTCAGTCGTGTGCAACTCTTTGCCATCCTGTGGACTGCAGCCTACCAGGCTTCTCTGTCCATCAGATTCTCCAGGCAAGAATACTGGAGTGGGTAGCAATTTCATTCTCCAGGGAATCTTCCCAGTCCAGGGATTGAACCCGAGTCTCCTGCATTGCAGGCAGATTCTTTACCATCTGAGCCATCTAACATGGGGATTTTTTTTTTTAATATTAATTTAGAGAAAGGATATGTTTTTTTAAGTATTTATAAATACAAGCACATAGATAAGAAAGAGAGAAGGGAGGGAGGGAGGAAAGAGTGAGGGGAGAGAGGAAGGGAGGGTAAAAGAAAGATATCATGGAGAAGTTAACAGTTCATGTGAAAATGTAAATTAAAAGCAACCCAAACACATTCTCTAAGACTCAGAGTAAAGTCTAAGAGTCTTGTAAAGGAATATCCTTTTGAAAGCCCAGATCCTGTAGACTGAGGCAAACTTTTCTGATGAGAGATCTTGTCTTTGTTATTATCCCATTGGGTAAAAAGAACTCTTAATTGGCCATATTAGAAATCCAAAAGTTCAGAAATTCTCAAGAGAAATTGCTCATCTTAGGGTTTAATTGAGAATTTTATTCTTTCTTTCTCCTCTTCCTGCCTGAGCCCCAAAGCCTGTATTTAAAGGTTAATTAGTATTCGGTCTCGTCGTAATTGCTGATGATGCTGAAAGACGTTGCCCTGAGGAAATATTAATAACATTTTTTAAATGGGAAGGATTTTCTCTGACTTCTCATAGGGTTAAATATGCCCATCATTTGCTAAGAAGAAAGATCCCAAATAGGCACTTCAACTAATGCCATTCAGCATTACAAGGGATCACGTATTGGACTGACCAGGGTATAATATGCAAATGTCAGTGGGGACCAGGCCAGTAACAAACTAAAAGAGGTGGCCCTTAATAACATGCAGGCACATCAAATCATGACGAGACTGTCTGTCCTGCATTTAGCCAGAAGTCCATCCAGTGGTCACAATTGCTTCTGAGCACTGGCCAGTTGTTATCATCCAGGAATCCTGGTCCACTGCTACAAAACTTTTCACAAGATGTTTAAAATTGAGAAATTTTCTTTTTTTGAATCTCCATAATTCTAATGTTGACTCTCACTTTTTAAACACAGTAAAGGCCAAAGGTGATAAGCCTTAAATGTAAATGGGGGCCATGTGGGTTTTGTGTTTACATTTAATCTGGCTCAAGACTTAACAGGCTGTGCTGTCCAGTATGGTAGCCAGTAGCCAAATGTGTCTGCGTATGTTTAAATCAGTTCAACTAAGAATTCAATTCCTCAATCATAGCAGCCTCGTTTCAAATGCTCATTAGCCACACATAGCTAATAGCTACTGTATTGGACACACAAATGGACATTTCTGTGCTTGCAGAAAGTTCTCTTGGACAGCAATGCTCTACTTTGATCCTTGTTGGATCCACAGCTCTTTTCTATAAATGTTCTTCTGTTTTATTCTCAGCACAAGGAAGAAACCGGAATATAATTCTCTTCCAGCTTTATATAATAAGTAAGCAATTTTAATGAAGTACAGGGGAGGACTCTTGGATATACACATTGTAAGGACTACATAGCACTGCAAAATGCACATTTTCAGGCAGTAGTTTCTCCCTTTTTAAGTAGTGTTTGCTGTAATGGAGTTAGCTTGCATGTGTTTAATTTATTGGAATTCCACTAACTGCATCCAGTATAAGAAAGAAAAAATAATAATGGACTAATTTCTGCCCATCATTTGTCCAGGGAGTAAATGCAAGGTGTTTACTTGTTATCTAAAAACACACATCCTTGCAGACACACAAATGTAATACTGTACATAGGACCACATACAGTTTATAGGGTAGAGCATACATAGCGTATGTATTATGTGTATGTGATACATTATATTAATACAATATGACTGTATTTAGTATATCTTTGATTGTATGCAGTTTGTCCCTTTATTCTTCTAAAGTCTGCCAGGTTACTAGGCTCAATTCTCTGTTTATCCTCTAGTTCAACTTCCCTTGGCATCCCGACTTCTCTAGCTGATGAGCTCTGGTCCCCAAACCCACAGTCAGTTTTACTAAGAGCAATGAAATGCTTACATGGTTGAAATGATTGCAAACACTAAGTAGAAAGAATGTCTATGGTGCCTGATGGCAAGTAGAGGTAGGCATTTTAAACTTGATTATGCTACTATCTTTCCGATGAAGCCTTTTAGATACCCTCAGAGCTGGGTTCCATGTTCCCACCATGCACTACCCATTGTACCTATGCCTTCCTGGATTATGAAATTTACTAAAATGAATTATACTTGCCTGGTTGAATGTAACTCCCTTAAGGTGAAGACAGTTCTTTCTTCATCCTTCATTCAAAATGCTTAGCAAATAGTGAAAGCTAAATGGGCGGCATGAATAAAGAAATGGGATGAAGTTAACTGGGAGGAAACAGAGACAGTTTGGGATTAGGTTTTATTTCAGGAGTCAAGAGTGTCATGAAGCATCACAGGAACAGAAGCAATCTATAGATTCTTCTATAGGATATTCTTAAATTTGGATTGAGGCCTTCTTTTTGGCTCTATTTTGAGACAGATTGCCCTTGAAGTGGCAAAGATGACTGCCTAGGTCTACTTACATCCTCCACACAATAGTAACTGGAAAAAGAGGAAATCTTTCCCATTAGTGTTACCAAAAGCTCTGAATGGTGTCAGAAAAACATGAAATAAAAACACAGCTGATACTGTCAGTAGTCAGAACCCAGGAGATATGT
Source organism: Moschus berezovskii (assembly GCF_049115385.1). Classification (NCBI taxonomy): domain Eukaryota; kingdom Metazoa; phylum Chordata; class Mammalia; order Artiodactyla; family Moschidae; genus Moschus; species Moschus berezovskii. Next base: position 33,790,618 of record NC_142483.1, on the reverse strand, counting down.
AGAGGTTAGATTTTAGATATTAAAGATGGTAGTTGAAAAATTAACATATTTTTGTTGTTGTTATGTTTTTGTCATGAGGCAAGAAGGAAGGAAAACACATACTGATCAAACACTAGTTAAATCAACTGGATCACAGTTGTATTCCTAACTAATCTCTAAGGCCTGAAATGGGGAATGGGCTCAGTGGCCATGCGTGAGTCCTGGGAGGCATGGCCTCTCCAGAGGAGAATGGGAAAGATGCTGCCAGTAAAAGCTGAAATGGAAGCAGAGATGGCAGAAAGAGCAGCCATCTTTTTTGATTCTTTTCAGAATAATATAAAGATAATCACTGGTCAATCTGAGCTAGGCTTTACCTATATAAGCTGAATAGTTAAATTGTTTTTAATCCCAGTGTAGGTCTAATCTCTTTTTATGTCTTTTTTTATTATATGATTAAAATTTATCAATGAGTGGGAATCTCTGTCATGAAACACATTTTAGAAACTTGATTTTTAAAAACACAGCATCACAATTTAACTCATTTGTATCTTCACTAATTATTGCTGAAGCCTAACTAGTTATTTTTAGATAAAGTATTGAATATGCAAATTCAGGCATTCATTCTTTCAAGGGCTGCAATTATTCTCATCACTTCAGTAAACATATTAACAAACATTGCATTTGAACACAAATGCATTTGCTTATTAACTTGAAAGCTGCATCCAAAACCACAAATTGCTTCTGTGATTAAATTCCTAATTTTCCTGTCAAACCCTAAATAAAGTATTGCCTGTTGATTTAACAAGTGTTTAATGTGGGCATATTTTCAAAACCCAGCCCCAGCTTCTTAAAGAATTTAGTAAATTATTTTGCCTTTTTCTTTGTTCTTCATCAAAGTCTAATATGTAACATTTGTTTTTCTCTGGAATATTGCTTATGTTTCCATTTTCCTGACCAAACTTTATAAGTTGGTGTAGATACCTTGAAGAATACTACAATCAATCATGAAATGAATTACATCCTGAGATTATTTTGAAACTACCTGATGTCACTCAATTTATTGTCACTGAGTTTTGTTAAGTTTCTATTTCAAAGGGTGATATTCTCTAGCCTTTTATTACAGAGTTTTAGTGGAAGATCCAAGTTAGGATTTACTACCTTAAATTAAACTTACAACAAGATATATCCATGTTTATCTTCATGATTCTCATTCCATACTAGTGTGGTTTTGTGTAAAGAGGTTGCCATATCCAATAATAACTAGTATGCTAACTAAATAATAACTAGATGGTAGTGAAAATAATTGTACATGCATTCCCTTCTTTGAGATATTTATTGATAATATGGATGACCACAGTGAAAGGGATGACCTTATGGAGGCTAGGATGGCTAGGTTGGAGGGTAAAATAAGATTACTTCATTCAGGAAACTTCTGTGAGCACCTAGTGTGCTCACCTACCTGTTACTACTGATGGTAGGAATTCAGCAGTGATCGATAGCATGCCTATATGGTTTGAAAATACCTTTCAACACTTAAGAATTTAGGCTTTTTATGTTAATTTAACTCATTGTTACATAAACTTCTGTTTGCACACAAACATACACAGAACCTTACGCACAGTTGGTTCTCTGTATTGGAAGGCAGTGATTCATATACTCCCCATTATTGATGATTCTGTTATTTCTTAGAAGTCACAATTACTGTTTCCATCACTTAAAACTAATAACTGCCAGTTGAAATATCCCCACCTCATGCTTTATACTTAAGATTCAAAAACTGTTAACCCAAGGGCCTGTACAATATCTTAAAGAAATTGTAGGCCAGTAACAGCTTCCTGTTGTATAGAGTGTGTAACTGAAATTTAGAAATGGACTGATCCAATCCATACTACCTCAGGTCAGCTGGCAGAGTAAGTGGCCAGAAATTCTTCTGGAACTGCAACTTCTTCCAGAATCTGAACTTCGAGTTATTGACCTAGAAACAAATTCACATATAAGCTCCACATCAAGCAGTTAAAGGGGTTGAGAGCCTATTGCTTGAGAATCAGAGTTGTGAAACATGAGTAATAAACCATTTCTCACTTGTGGATTCTAAAAGCAAATCCTAATTCATGTAGAATGAGCGTTTGAACACTGAAAGCTGACAGTGAACTTACAAGATCATTCAAGAGTGTTACAAGATGATGATTATGCAAAGGTACTTAATCTTGTGACATTTACCACTGAACTAAAGCTACAAGGTTAGTCTGCTTCTAGAGCACAGTGTAAATGTTATATGATTGAAATGCTAGTGTACATCACCCCAGGAGCCCCAGAGCTGTCTTCTTTTGCTCCAAATCACTGCATTAAGCTTTTCAGAATGAAATGGGAATATGCAGATTTTACTTTTATGAAGTTTTAAACGATTTCCATATTTCAAAAAGTATTTCATTCTGAGACTTTAAAGTCCTAAGGAACTTCAAAATTCCTTCATAAAGATAGACATTTTCAACTTTCACAAAGGATTGTGCGTGTTCAAAGCTAAAAGGCAGTGTCTGCTTCTGAAAACTTCCCAAATTTATGGCCTAAATGCACCATTTACCTGTCACTGTCTTACCAATGTGCATGATGTTCACGAACTCTGGACAGCTGGGTTACAATTTACTGCAAAGAAATGTAGTCTAATTTGTAGATTTATTAGACACATTCTTTGTGGAAGGAGTATGTTTGTGTACCTTCAATTTTCCTGATTATTTCCTATACAAAAGATTCTACTGAAAATATTCAGAAATGAATTTCTGTATTAGGAAGTGAAGTGCACTATTTTCTTAGAATAAAATATCCTTTGGATGCCCAGCCTCACGGGTTGCTTACACATTGCAGAATTTAAAAACAACCCTTTTGAATCAACATATTTTTAACAAGAAGAAAAGCAACCCATGTATAATAAGATATTGAGAAATTTTATATCACCTGGAGATGAGTTCCATTTAATGATGAATAGTATTAAGAAGGAGAGAAATAATTATATTACTTTGTTAAAAGAAAATTAATCATCTTCTGAATATCTCAAGTATATCTTCACTGTGATGAATTTACTAAAACAAATGCAGTTATAATTTCGTTACAGCAGAAACATATGTACAAGAGCAGTTTTGGCCTTTCTGCACAGTAAAATAATTTAGAGATTGTGTCTATATGACAAAGAGTGAGATAACATAAGTAAGAAACATTCATGCATAATGTAGGAAATGTTTTCCATTTTGGCTCTTCAGTCAAAACTTAGAGATATGATAGCTTTTACATCTTAGATGCTTACTGAAATAAGGTGTTTTCCCACGTATTTTATGATCTCTTAAATCTTTCCAGCTATTAAATAGACAAGAAGAAGTGCTTCTATATATTTTTATTTATCTGTACAATTTTCCACATAGCCATTGTACCTTTATTATTCATCAGCTAAACACGAAAACAGAATTTTCAAATGAAGCCATCAGGCTTGCTTCATCAGGCCATAAACATTCTAGACTTTGGAGCTGAAACCTTTTTTCCTTGATACACACTGTTCTTTGTAGATAACAAAGCCACAAGTACCATTTGTCATGAGAGTTCTCCATTCAAACGTGTGTGAAATTAACTGCATTTTTCCTGCTTTGCATTTAGAGGAGTTCTCCGCTTCTTCCTCCACAAGCCATTAAAGAACTTAGTAACTAGCAAACCGTTTGCAGCTTAAAAATTCAGCCCACCTACTTGTGATTTACTGTCAGATTTATTCTTTGAAGGTCAAGCCCAGCATGTGTTTCATCCCACGTTTCACTGGCTTCTAAGTCAGGTACAAATGCAGATAAACCATATGTGGAAGACACAGTTCATTCCACATGAGAGGAGATGACCCAAAGCATTGAATCAAACAGGTTGCATTTAACCAACATACACTCTCTGAGGATGGAAGAAAAGAAAAACAAAGCAAATGGATGGACTTGCAGACTTGGATGGAAGCTCCTCCGATGTTAACACTGGTGCCAGTCTATTTGCTGGATGACTACCATGAGTCACTGGTTTTATATACACTGTTTAATAAATTGATCGATTGATGGTTGTTGTTGTTCAGTGGCTCAGTTGTGTCTGACTCTTTGCAACCTCATGGGCTGCAGCATGCCATGCTTCCCTGTCCTTTACCATCTCCCAGAACTTGCTCAAGCTCATTGTCCGCTGAGTCAGTGATCCCATCCAACCATCTTATCTTCTGTCATCCCCTTCTCCTCGTGCCTTCAGTCTTTCCCAGCATCAGGGTATTTTCTAAAGAGTCAGCTCTTCGAATCAGGTGGCCAAAGTATTGGAGCTTCAGTTTCAGCATCAGTCCTACCAATGAATATTCAGCTTTGATTTCCTTTAGAATTGACTTGTTTGATCTCCTTGCAGTCCAAGACACTCACAAGAGTCTTCTCCAACACCACAGTTCAAAAGCATCCATTCTTTGGCGCTCAGCTTTCTTTATAGTCCAACTCTCACATCCATTCATGGCTACTGGAAAAATCATACATTTGACTATATGGGGCTTTGTTGGCAAAGTAACGTCTCTTCTCTTTAATATGTTATCTAGGTTTGTTATAGCTTTTCTTCCAAGGAGCAGGCATCTTTTAATTTCATGGCTGCAGTCACCATCTGCAGTGTTTTGGGAGACCAAGAAAGTAACGTCTGTAACTGTTTCCATTGTTTCCTCTTCTGTTTGCCATGAAGTGATGGGACCAGATGCCATGATCTTCATTTTCTGAATGTTTTCAGGCAGCTTTTTCACTCTCCTCTTTCACCTTCCTCAAGAGGTCCTTTGGTTCCTCTTCCCTTTCTAACATAAGGGTGGTGTCATCTGCATGTCTGAGGTTATTGTAATTTCTCCTGGCAATCTTGATTTAAGCTTGTGTTTCATCCAGCCCTGCATTTTGCATGATATACTCTGCATATAAGTTAAATACGCAGGTTGACAATATACAGCCTTTACATACTCCTTTCCCAATTTGGAACTAGTCCGTTGTTCCATGTCCCATTCTAACTGTAGCTTCTGGACCTGCATAGAGATTTCTCAGGAGGCAGGTAAGGTTGTCTGGTATTCCCATCTCTTTAAGAATTTTCCACAATTTGTTGTGATCCACACAGTCAAAGGCTTAAGCATAGTCAATGAAGCAGAAGTAGATGTTTTTGTGGAATTCTCTCACTTTTTCTACAGTCCAATGGAGGTTGGCAATTTATCTCTGGTTCTTTTGCCTTTTCTAAATCCAGCTTGAGCATCTGGAAATTCTCAGTTCATGTACTGTTGAAGCCTAGCTTGGAGAATTTTGAGCATTACTTTTCAAGCATGTAAAATGAGGGCAATTGTGTGGCAGTTTGAATGTTGTTTGCCATTGCCTTTCTTTGAGATTGCAATGAAAAAGGACCTTTTCCAGTCCTGTGGCCCTGATGAGTTTTCCATAATTGCTAGCATACTGAGTGCAGCATTTTCACAGCATCATCTTTTAGGATTTGAAATAGCTCAGCTGGAATTCCATTACCTCCACTAGCTGTTGGTAGTGATGTTTCCTAGGGCTCAGTTGACTTTGCATTCCAGGATGTCTGGCTCTAGGTGAGTGATCACACCATCATGGTTATCTGGGTCATGAAGATCTTTTTTTAATAGTTCTGTGTATTCTTGCCACCTCTTCTTAATGTCTTCTGATTCTGTTAGGTCCATACTGTTTCTGTCCTTTATTGTGCCTGTCATTGCATGAAATATTCCCTTGGTATCTCTAATTTTCTTGAAGCGATCTCTAGTCTTTCCCATCCTATTGTTTTCCTCTATTTCTTTTCATTGATCGCTTAGGAAGGCTTTCTTATGTCTCCTTGCTATTCTTTGGAACTGTGCATTCAGATGGGTATATCTTTCCTTTTCTCCTTCACCTTTGCTTTACTTCTTTTCTCATCAGTTTGTAAATAAATTGATAGAAGATGATACTGTCTTCATTTTACATGTTGATATCTTAAGGTTTGGTGGAGTTTGGTTAATTGCTCATGGTCACATGATGAGTTCAACCCATAAACCAAGGAGCACTTGGTTATGAATCTTGTTTCCGTTCATTTTGCTGTTAATGGTAGGGTTGGATAGAGACTGGGACTAGACACGGGGGAGGGGCAGGAACTGAGAAACAGAAAAAAGGCTTCTCCCACAATGTAAGCTCCATGAAGGAGCTTTTTCACCGCTTCCTTAGAGCCTGGACACATAGGCACTCAGAGGTGGCTTAGATCTTAAATAATCTGCTTGCATTGTGGGAGACCTGGGTTTAATCCCTGGGTCAGGAAGATCCCCTGGAGAAGGGAATGGCAACCCACTCCAGTATTCTTACCTGGAGAATCCCATGGACAGAGGAGCCTGGTGGGCTACAGTCAATGGGGTTGCAATGAGTGACATGACTGATCAACTAACACTTTTCTTTTACCTTTCAAATATTTTTTGCCAAGAAGGGATGAAGGGAGAGAGGGAGGAAGGGTAGAATGAAGAAGGAAAGAAGGAAGGACGGTTGATTTTTCTAATAATAGTTCTTTAAAATGAAATAGGATAAATCAAGATTGGGTAACTCTTATCTGTGTCCCTCATAGGCAGTTCATGGTTACTTCTTGGGGATATTATAGACCAGTTTTTCCAAACTTGAATGGGCCTATTAAACACTGGCAGCTCTCACTAAGATGCCAATTTCTGGTTTAGTAGACCTTTATAGACTCTAAGATTCTGCATTTCGTGCATACTCTCGGATGATAATGGGGGTGCTCATGACCTTGGTCTGCAGACCACCTTGTGTATGAGTGCAGAGTATTCAGAAAGAATGTGGATAAACAATTTTCCTTAATTTCCTTTTCTGAGTTTCCATAGTTCTAGGATTTGGGCAGGAATAAAATGAAGAAGGGTTATAAGGTGTTTACAGTCCCATTTCAGAATTCTAAGGGCAAGATTAAAGTTCAAATAGAAGAAAGTAATCTAAAAGACTCATGCAAATATAGACTTGCCTTGAGAAGGATCATATAAGAGAGTTAGTGTACAAGCCAAGCAAAATCAAACTAATAGTAAAAATCTGCCACAAATGAAAAAGCAGTTATGGCGTTTCTATTTCTTTATCATTTTGTTCTTTTAAGCTCAGAAGAAAAGATATGAGGCTTCCAGATTTTCCTCTTAATTTCAGAATGGTTCTTTAAACCTAGGAGTCTTGTATGTGAATATAAAAGAAAAATCAAGGAAGTCTTAATTTTTAAGATGAGCAAATGATAAAATACTACTTTGATCAATTTCTTAGCATTAAATTTTTTTATGTTCTACTATTTCAGGTATAGAAAATGATACAAACATATAGGGAAGTGTAATGATGAATATCCATGTAACCCAGTTTAGGAAATCAAACCTAAAAAGCTAAATTTCCCAGTGTTTGCTCTGTAACCCTTTCTCACTTTTTGCTCTGTGAAAGGTCTAAAATACCTTAAACTTGAAGTGTTTTGTTTTTATACATTTTAAAACATGTTTAATACTCCCTTAATATTACTTTATATCTTATAAAACTTTTTATACATAGTACCAAACTGCATTTTGAAAAAATGTTTTCACCTTTGTAAGGCTTTTCTATGTTTACAAAATGTCATACATTTTTCACAGCTATATGATATTTCATTTAACTTTATGCGCTTTGATTTGTGATAGTGTTCACATTTCACAATACTTTATGTGCTTTCACAATGCTACTATTTCCAGGTTAAATATTTGGTATATTAATACAGTTTTTACATGACATGGTTAAAAATCTCTGGGCCAGAATTAAAATGGATAGTAGTTCTGATCTGTAATTAAGAGTTTGGAGAAATTTGACAACAGCTCACTCAGCTGTTTTATTGAAATTCTCATCTGTAAAATGGGTGTTTTATTACCCATTTTCTGAAAGTTATTATAAAGAGGAATTGAGATGATTGTTAACATAATACCCTGAAATTTATAGACCTGATACCAATGTAATTTTCTTATAAATCAAGTCTTCTGGCAGGTCGATGACTTTATACAATGGATGTGTTCTTGAGATTGTGGGATATTTAATGAGTTTTTAAACGTAATGTCTACTTTTTACTTTCACATGTCAGATATGCTTACTGTTTAAAAAAATTCTTTTTTTTCTGTTTAAAAACTCTTGTTTAAAAACCAACTACTTTGTTTTTCTCTTTTGGCTTCCCATTGATAAATATGGCTCTCAGGTTAGTGCTTTTACTGTTTCCGACCCTCCAGGTGGCATTTAGGGTCTTTCAGCACAGTGCACCATTTAGTAAATAGCTCTGTGATGGCTTAGACGAGCCGAAGGTGCCTCGGGGACAGGTTTTTACCCAGACAAATTGAAATGGATAGTTGAACACTTACCAATTAATTTATTAAATGTGCTCAGTCAGTCTGGATAAATCAAAGAAATGTGCTTCCCCCTTCTTCATTGGCAGCATGAGACTGGCCTGAAGTATTTGAGATAATGACCTCAACTTTCTACTTCATCTTTGCCTATGCAGACCTGGACTAATTTTCCCCCTAGTGAACAAACTAAATTATTTTCACCTCTTCAGAAAATCTTGAAAACTTTCAGCTTTTACGTACTACTCTGTTATGCTTTCTGGTATAATTTAACCTTTTGTTTCTGTTTAAACAAAACAAAACAAAACTGGGGCATCTTTGATTTCCAGTTATGTAACAATTGAATGATACATTTATCCCCTTTCATTTATAAGAGAGCTGATGTTTAAAGTAGATTCTATAATGTAGGTTTTTTTTTTTTTTTCAAAGATTATACTAAGGGAGAAACCCTGGAAATTTGTTTTACAGATGGCAGCTGAATGGAAGCGATATTGATTTGAGTATGGAGTATCGTTATAAGCTGATCAGAGGAAGTCTTGTGGTTATTAACCCCAACAGAAATTGGGATACAGGAAATTATCAATGCTTTGCCACAAATTCAGTCGGGACAATTGTCAGCAGAGAAGCTAAGCTCCAGTTTGCCTGTAAGTGTATGTTTACACATGTAACAAATCCGACATTTAAAAATATAGAACTGACTTTGTGTGGTCATTTTGGATTTCAGAAACAGTATGAGGATTTTTATTAATTAAGGAAACAGGCTGAGAAATTAATTCAGTGTTTTTTTATCTCTATGTACTGTACAAGGCAGAGTTTAAAATGTGTGTGAATGTGGATATATGTGTGCATGCCTGTTTTCTGTTTGACTATTTTGTAAGGATTCTGTTTAAGGGAGGAAAAAGAATCTAGTTAAGGACGTGTTTATTCATTAGTTACTCTGTGCTTTGTACTATATTAGAACTAAAAAGAATATGAACAAATTGTCAGTCATGACCTTTGCTCTGGCAGAACATTGAAATTAGAGAATTACATCTAACAAATCTGAAAATATAAAGGAACAAAGAAAGTGAGAAAGAAAAGAATGTAACATATCTTTGACCTCCATTGAAGTTTTGCCCAGCTCACGATGACCTTTAGTGTAACCCCCTTGAGGTCTGGCTCTAGAGACAGAATCTGTACCATGTTAATTGGACCAGGGTGAACCCATATCCCATCCTGAGGAAATCACATGCTCTTTAGCTGGGAATTTAGAATTGAGACCAAAGACCTAATTTAATCTTTATCTTCCTGTGTATATTAGATCATTTTCTACTTTTTCTTTATTTTTACTGGTTTGTCTTCCTTTGTTTTTGTCATGTTTAGTATATAATGCATATCATCATTACCTTGGTTCTAAGATTTCTTTTAGTTCTTTACACCTCAGGTATTCCGAAATTAGAATGCACATGTTCTAATAATGTGGCAGTAGTCTTCCCCCACTGCCACAGGCCATTAATAAATTGATGATGTGTCATTAAATGCATGGCTTATTCTTTTGCTTTCTGTTTTTATAATGGCAGTGGTTGGTTTTATTCCTGCCATTATATTCTGTGTGTTGTTTTTTTCATACTTCTTGCTCTTTCACTTCTTTTATTTTCATTTTATTCTCTCTCTTTGAATATATATATATATATATGTATTTTTTTTAACCTGTATCTTCTCTGGGTATTTTGATAGTTTGCAGGAGACCCGGTTTGATTCTTGGGTCAGAAAAATCCCCTGAAAAAGGGATAGGCTACCCACTCCAGTATTCTTCAGCTTCCCTGGTGGCTTAGTCGATAGAGAATCCACCGTCAATGCGGGAGACCTGGGTTCTATCCCTGGGTTGGGAAGATCCCCTGGAGGAAGGCATGGCAAGCCACTCCAGTGATCTTGCCTGGAGAATCCCCATGTACAGAGGAGCCTGGCAGGCTGTAGTCCATGGGGTTACAAATAGTTGAACACTGAGCAATTAAACACAGCATAGCATATGTGTATATACATATACACACACACATACATACATATATATGTATATATATATATTTAATTTTCCAGCATGTAGCTTGGTTTAGATCTCTTAATTTTCTTTGCTTAGAACTTGAAATTTTATTTTATTATACTTACACATCCCATAAAGCATTTAGGAAGTTTTTGCGTCTCTATTAGTTGTATGTTTGATTTCTTTATATTCTTAAAATGGTCAGATCAGATCAGATCAGATCAGTCGCTCAGTCGTGTCCGACTCTCCGCGACCCCATGAATCACAGCACGCCAGGCCTCCCTGTCCATCACCAACTCCTGGAGTACACTCAAACTCATGTCCACAGAGTCAGTGATGCCATCCAGCCATCTCATTCTCCGTCGTCCCCTTCTCCTCCCGCCCCCAACCTTTCCCAGCATCAGAGTCTTTTCCAGTGAGTCAACTCGTCGCATGAGGTGGCCAAAGTATTGCAGTTTCAGCTTTAGCATCAGTCCCTCCAATGAACATCCAGGACTGATCTCCTTTAGAATGGACTGGTTGGATCTCGTTGCAGTATAAGGGACTCTCAAGAGTCTTCTCCAACACCACAGTTCAAAAGCATCAATTCTTCGGCGATCAGCCTTCTTCACAGTCCAACTCTAACATCCATACATGACCACAGGAAAAACCATTGCCTTGAGTAGACGGACCTTGGTTGGCAAAGTAATGTCTCTGCTTTTTAATATACTATCAAGGTTGGTCATAACTTTCCTACCAAGGAGCAAGAGTCTTTTAATTTCATGGCTGCAATCAGCATCTGCAGTGATTTTGGAGCCCCAAAAAATAAAGTCTGACACTGTTTCCACTGTTTTTCCATCTATTTCCCATGAAGTGATGGGACCAGATGCCATGATCTTTGTTTTCTGAATGTTGAGCTTCAAGCCAACCTTTTCACTCTCCTCTTTCACTTTCATCAAGAGGCTTTTGAGTTCCTCTTCACTTTCTGCCATAAGGGTGGTGTCATCTGCATATCTGAGGTGATTGATATTTCTCCCAGCAATCTTGATTCCAGCTTGTGCTTCTTCCAGCCCAGCGTTCCTCATGATGTACTCTGCATATAAGTTAAATAAACAAGGTGACAATATACAACTTTGACGTACACCTTTTCCTATTTGGAACCAGTCTGTTGTTCCATGTCCAGTTCTAACTGTTGCTTCCTGACCTGCATACAGGTTTCTCAAGAGGCAGGTCAGGTGGTCTGGGATTCCCATCTCTTTCAGAATGTTCCACAGTTTATTGTGATCCACACAGTCAAAGGCTTTGGCATAGTCAATGAAGCAGAAATAGATGTTTTTCTGGAACTCTCTTGCTTTCTCCATGATCCAGCGGATGTTGGCAATTTGATCTCTGGTGCCTCTGCCTTTTCTAAAACCTGCTTGAACATCTGGGAGTTCACGGTTCACATACTGAGGAAGCCTGGCTTGGAGAATTTTGAGCATGACTTTACTAGCGTGTGAGATGAGTGCAATTGTGCGGTAGTTTGAGCATTCTTTGGCATTGCCTTTCTTTGGGATTGGAATGAAGACTGACCTCTTCCAGTCCTGTGGCCACTGCTGAGTTTTCCAAATCTGCTGGCATATTGAATGCAGCACTTTCACAGCATCATCTTTCAAGACTTGAAATAGCTCAACTGGAATTCCATCACCTCCACTAGCTTTGTTCGTAGTGATGCTTTCTAAGGCCCACTTGACCTCATATTCCAAGATGTCTGGCTCTAGGTCAGTGATCACGTTATCGTGACTATCTTGGTCGTGAAGATCTTTTTTGTACAGTTCTTCTGTGTATTCCTGCCACCTCTTCTTAATATCTTCTGCTTCTGTTAGGTCCATACCATTTCTGTCCTTTATCGAGCCCATCTTTGCATGAAATGTTCCCTTGGAATCTCTAATTTTCTTGAAGAGATCTCTTGTTTTTCCTATTCTGTTGTTTTTCTCTATTTCTTTGCATTGATCACTGAGGAAGTCTTTCTTATCTCTCCTTGCTATTCTTTGGAACTGCATTCAGAAGCTTAAATATTTCCTTTTCTTCTCTCTTCTTTTCACAGCTATTTGTAAAGCCTCCTCAGACAGCCATTTCGCTCTTTTGCATTTCTTTTCCATGGGGATGATCTTGGTCCCTGTCTCCTGTACAATGTCACGAACCTCTGTCCAGAGTTCATCAGGCACTCTATCAATCAGATCTAGTCCCTTAAATCTATTTCTCACTTCCACTGTATAATCATAAGGGATTTGATTGAGGTCATATCTGAATGGTCTAGTGGTTTTCCCTACTTTCTTCAATTTAAGTCTGAACTTCGCAATAAGGAGTTCATGATCTGAGCCACAGTCAGCTCCTGGTCTTGTTTTCGCTAACTGTATACAGCTTCTCCATCTTTGGTTGCAAAGAATATAATCAATCTGATTTCGGTGTTGACCATCTGGTGATGTCCATGTGTAGAGTCTTCTCTTGTGCTGTTGGAAGAGGGTGTTTGCTATGACCAGTGCATTCTCTTGACAAAACTCTATGAGCCTTTGCCCTGCTTCATTCCGTGCTCCAAGGCCAAATTTGCCTGTTACTCCAGGTGTTTCTTGACTTCCTACTTTTGCATTCCAGTCCCCTATAATGAAAAGGACATCTTTTTGGGGTGTTAGTTCTAAAAGGTCTTGTAGGTCTTCATAGAACCGATTAACTTCGGCTTCTTCAGCATTACTGGTTGGGGCATAGGCCTGGATTACTGTAATATTGAATGGTTTGCCTTGGAAACGAACAGAAATCATCCTGTCGTTTTTAAGATTGCATCCAAGTACTGCATTTCGGACTCTTTTGTTGACCATGATGGCTACTCCATTTCTTCTAAGGGATTCCTGTCCACAGTAGTAGATATAATGGTCATCCGAGTTAAATTCACCCATTCCAGTCCATTTTAATTCACTGATTCCTAGAATGTCAACGTTCACTCTTGCCATCTCCTGTTTGACCACTTCCAATTTGCCTTGATTCATGGACCTAACATTCCAGGTTCCTATGCAATATTGCTCTTTACAGCACCGGACCTTGCTTCTATCACCAGTCACATCCACAACTGGGTATTGGTTTTGCTTTTGCTCCATCCCTTTATTCCTTCTAGAGTTATTTCTCCACTGATCTCCAGTAGCATACTGGGCACCTACTGACCTGGGGAATTCCTCATTCAGTATCCTATCATTTTGCCCTTTGTTACTGTTCATGGGGTTCTCAAGGCAAGTATACTGAAGTGGTTTGCCATTCCCTTCTCCAGTGGGCCACATTCGGCTGTGGTCCATGTGATCGGATCAACTAGTTTCCTGTGATTATGATTTCAGTGTGTCTGCCCTCTGATGCCCCCTAGCAATACCTACCGTCTTATTTGGGTTTCTCTTACCTTGGTTGTGGAAAATCTCTTCACAGCCGCTCCAGCAAAGTGCAGCCGCTGTACCTTACCTTGGACGAGGGGTATCTCCTCAAGGCCGCCCCTCCTGACCTTGAATGCGGAGTAGCTCCTCTCGGCCCTCCTGCGCCCGCGCAGCCACTGCCTGTTGGACCTGGGGTAGCTCCTCTCGGCCGCCGGCCCAGGCCTCAGGCGTGGGGTAGCTCCTCACGGCCGCACCTCTTTGTGTGGTTCAGTTCAGTTCAGTTCAGTCGCTCAGTCGTGTCCGACTCTCCGCGACCCCATGAATCACAGCACGCCAGGCCTCCCTGTCCATCACCAACTCCCGGAGTTCACTCAAACTCATGTCCACAGAGTCGGCGATGCCATCCAGCCATCTCACTATCCGTCGTCCCCTTCTCCTCCCGCCCCCAACCTTTCCCAGCATCAGAGTCTTCTCCAGTGAGTCAACTCGTCGCATGAGGTGGCCAAAGTATTGCAGTTTCAGCTTTAGCATCAGTCCCTCCAATGAACATCCAGGATTGATCTCCTCTAGAATGGACTGGTTGGATCTGCTTGCAGTATAAGGGACTCTCAAGAGTCTTCTCCAACACCACAGTTCAAAAGCATCGATTCTTCTGCGGTCAGCCTTCTTCACAGTCCAACTCTCACATCCATACATGACCACGGGAAAAACCATTGCCTTGACTAGACGGACCTTGGTTGGCAAAGTAATGTCTCTGCTTTTTAATATACTATCAAGGTTGGTCATAACTTTCCTTCCAAGGAGCAAGCGTCTTTTAATTTCATGGCTGCAGTCAGCATCTGCAGTGATTTTGGAGCCCAAAAAAACAAAGTCTGACACTGTTTCCACTGTTTTTCCATCTATTTCCCATGAAGTGATGGGACCAGATGCCATGATCTTAGTTTTCTGAATGTTGAGCTTCAAGCCAACCTTTTCACTCTCCTCTTTCACTTTCATCAAGAGGCTTTTGAGTTCCTCTTCACTTTCTGCCATAAGGGTAGTGTCATCTGCATATCAGAGGTTATTGATATTTCTCCCGGCAATCTTGATTCCAGCTTGTGCTTCTTCCAGCCCAGCGTTCCTCATGATGTACTCTGCATATAAGTTAAATAAGCAAGGTGACAATATACAGCCTTGACGTACACCTTTTCCTATTTGGAACCAGTCTGTTGTTCCATGTCCAGTTCTAACTGTTGCTTCCTGACCTGCATACAGGTTTCTCAAGAGGCAGGTCAGGTGGTCTGGGATTCCCATCTCTTTCAGAATGTTCCACAGTTTATTGTGATCCACACAGTCAAAGGCTTTGGCATAGTCAATGAAGCAGAAATAGATGTTTTTCTGAAACTCTCTTGCTTTCTCCATGATCCAGAGGATGTTGGCAATTTGATCTCTGGTGCCTCTGCCTTTTCTAAAACCTGCTTGAACATCTGGGAGTTCACGGTTTACATACTGCTGAAGCCTGGCTTGGAGAATTTTGAGCATGACTTTACTAGCGTGTGAGATGAGTGCAATTGTGCGGTAGTTTGAGCATTCTTTGGCATTGCCTTTCTTTGGGATTGGAATGAAGACTGACCTCTTCCAGTCCTGTGGCCACTGCTGAGTTTTCCAAATCTGCTGGCATATTGAATGCAGCACTTTCACAGCATCATCTTTCAAGACTTGAAATAGCTCAACTGGAATTCCATCACCTCCACTAGCTTTGTTCGTAGTGATGCTTTCTAAGGCCCACTTGACTTCACATTCCAAGATGTCTGGCTCTAGGTCAGTGATCACGTTATCGTGACTATCTTGGTCGTGAAGATCTTTTTTGTACAGTTCTTCTGTGTATTCCTGCCACCTCTTTTTAATATCTTCTGCTTCTGTTAGGTCCATACCATTTCTGTCCTTTATCGAGCCCATCTTTGCATGAAATGTTCCCTTGGAATCTCTAATTTTCTTGAAGAGCTCTCTTGTTTGTGTGGTAGAAAGGGATTATTTTTGTCTTATTTCTTGAAATACTTTTTATTTCAGGTTGTTCTTTCTATGAATTTCTGTTTCTGATTTATTGAAGCCACATCTGTTTGCTTGTATTATTCTGAAGATATAGTCAGTTTTCTAAGATGCCATTTTGGCTCTTAGAGGCAGTCTTTCTTCCTACTTCCATTTGGCCATCCCATTTTTATGCTTAAAACTTACGGAAGCAAATTTTGTCCAAAGTCAGCCTTTATACACACCTGTCAGTTGATTACCCTGAATTTGCAGAGGTCAGATGCACTTCTCTGATCTACAGGGGAAGGTGCAGTTTTCAGTCTTAATTTTGTATTGCCAGGAGTCTTTCCCAAAATACATTATTTCTTCTAACTGTGTTTAAGTAGGGGCTTCCTTGGTAGCTCAGCTGGTAAAGAATCCGCCTGCAATGCAGGAGACCCCCGATTGATTCCTGGGTCAGGAAGATCCGCTGGAGAAGGAATAGGCTATCCACTCCAGTATTTTTGGGCTTCCCTGGTGGCTCAGCTGGTAAAGAATCAGCCTGCAATGTGGGAGACCTGGGTCCAGTCCCTGGGTTGGGTAGATTCCCTTGAGAAGGGAACAGCTACCCACTTCAGTATTTTGTCCTGGAGAATTCTATGGACTACCCCTGGAGTCACAAAAGAATCGGACACTGAATAACTTTCACATATTTAAGTATATTTCTTAATACATATAGAAATACTGGAGTATATTTTTACTGCATGTTATACCTTTTCTGATATCTGAAAAAATATCATTAACTTACAAGTTTTTCCTTAGTCTGTTCTTCCAATATCTGAAAAAGTATCATTAACTTACAAGTTTTTCGTCAGTCTATTCTTCCTGGAGAATATAACTTGTTTGGAAATACTTCTGAAAGTATATCATGCCTCTTGCAGTCTGCCCCTACTTCATGGCCAGTAATTTATAGGCAAAGTGGGATAAAGTTGTTGAGTCTGGGATTTTATTTTACTCCACTTAGAAGCTGATAAGCTAGCCTGTTGCTCTTTTATGGATGCTACCAGAAGACATGATTTCCTGGGTCAGTAAAAAAGAGGTTTATTCCTCACCACATAGCAAGCTTGGTGCTTCAATTCCCTTTGCCCCCAGGTCCCACAGAGGTGATAGGATTTAGCCAGGATGGATGCTGCATTCTAGAAGAAGCATTGAGTTTAGAGAATCCACCTCTTTTATAGCAAGCAGTAAGCAAGCCTGCTTTTCCTAGAGGGAGAGCTTGTCTTATCCCTCCTGGTTGCTCTCCAGAAACATTTCATGAGAAATGAGCCTGGTAAAGAATGATTGGGCCTTTCATTCTTGGCAAACCCAGAAAATCTTACAAGGAAGCAAGAGCACTTGAAGTGGATTGCTTCTCCCAACCAAGTTTTTCTATTTTTGGCTTGGTACTACTGTCCTTGAGTTTCTCTTTTGGGTGCATCCCATCAAGGTAAGCGTGGGGAGTAAGGTAAAGAATACCTTCCTATTTTTGTTGTGACTTCTCTCTTTCATAAAGAAAACCCAGAATGTATCATTTAGTCCCTTGGGTTTCCCTGCAGTTTATCCTCATTTGCCTCATAAGTTTTATTTTCTCATATGCTTGGCATGTGATTGCTTTTGTGGTTTTTGACATACAGTGATATTCTTTAGTCTTGTTTGCTTTGTAATTTTTTTTGATGGTTTTACATGTGGTTTTTGGAAGTTTTGAAGAGCAATATTGGATATTCTTAGCCTGATGACTGATTGAGCTGAGAAGGTAAAAATGAATTTTTGAGGTACAGGCTGAGGTACAGGTTTCTGGTAAAGAAGCCAAAGAAGGTGGCAAAAAATGGAGAATATTTAGTACTCAGAGTTCCAAGTTACAAGGCATTAGAAAGCATTGCTTTCACTTGGAGGCCTTGAAGGGATGTAACACATTCACTGAAAGAAGGGGTTAATATGGAGACTTGTATTCCTCCAAGTATATCCTTCTAGGTACTCACGACTACAGGGGAGCCGTGACTGGTTTTGTCACAGGTAAACAATTAATGAAGTGTTGTTGTTGAAAAATGTTCTAATTGTTCACTATAGCTATGTTTGGAAGCTTAGTCATACTTCTTTGTTTCTGCCAGCCATGGAAAAATATATTCAAAATGTTCTTTGTGGAAAAATTAATAAATAACATTATCATCAATGCACCACTTTTAACACTGATAAAAATGCAATGAAATTTTATCTTACTGTTCAAGATGCTTAAAAACAGTATTTGTAATTAAATGAAGGTGAAAAGCTCATTCATAGTTTAAGCAGCCTGCTTTATGTAAGGATTCTTTATCCCTTTTAACAGAGTCTTTGTGGAACAATCACAAAATTTAGGGAGGGGGAAATACATGAAGTAATGCAGTGTTTGAATTGTAGACATTTTCTTAGTGAGTTGCTGTTACGTTGAATGTGTATGGTTTTTGAAGCTTTTAAAATATGTTTCCAGGTGTTTTTGACAGAATTTTAATTCCAACCACAAAATGTTAGGACAGTACCTCCAAAACTACAAATATCTTTGCTTTGTTGACAATTAGTTTTACTTCTCTTATTCTTGAATTTCCTGTCATTCTTTGTTAAAATGTTTTTATTTTACCTATTTCAAGGTGCAATACATCTTAATCGTGAATTATATTAGACATGCAAATGGTATGGAGAAAAGTATAAAGAAAGCCTGTGTAGCTACCATTTATCTTAAGATTTAAAAATTCAAAATACAATTAAACTTACCTGGTAACTCACCTTGATGGCATTTTCTTCTCTCTTAAGCTCCCTCTGAATAGGTGGTCACTGTTCTGAATTATATATATATATTTTAATTGTTTGAATAAATATGTATGTGTTTCTAAGCAACAGATAAAATTTTTACCTTTTTAATTTCTAAACTTTTATGTAATGACATCAAGCAGCATTCTTACATCTACACTATTTTTCATGTCAGCATTATATTTGTGAATATCTGTTGATATTTGTCAACATTTGTTGTTCTATATTTTAAATTGTGCAAATCTAGTGAATACAAATTGTATTTCACTTTTCATTTTTATTTTTAAATTAAAATATAATTTTGGTTTTAATTTGCATTTCTATAATTACAGTGAAATTAAGTTCATTTTAAGATATTTGTTGACCTCTTTTATGTTTCTGTTATCCAGATACTTTTTCACTGTATGGTAGTCTTTTTTGTTTTTAAACTTAAAGAGTTCTTTGTATATTCTGGATTAATCCTTTGCCAGTTATATACGTTTCTCCATTTTATTGGCTAGGTTTTTTATTTTTCCTTGATGCTGTCAAATGATGAACAGATGTTCTTAATTTTACATTCAAGTATTGATTTTTTTTATAGCTCATGTTCTCTCATGAGTTGTTTAAATTTTTTTCTGCCTTACCCTTAAATGGTAAAAACATTTTCTTAAATATACTTAAATATTAAAATGTACTTAAATATTAATAATATTCTCCTCTTTGCATTTAAGTCTTTAATTACCTAGAATTGGTTTTGTATATCTTGTGAGGTAGATTTACTAGATTTACTTGTTTATTTTATTTCAAGAGGGGAAATCAACTCTACCAGCTCTGCTGATGGCCATTCTTAACCAACTGTAAAGCAATGTGTGGTCATGTCTCTGGCTTTTTTGGAATTTTGTGTCAGAGAAATTGTATTATTTGAAAATAGTGTGAGTTTTTGGCTCCTTTTATAGCTTTTATATGAGTGCACTTTCTCTCACCCAGTACAGTGTTGAATAGGTAATTTGAGCGTGAATACCCCTGTCTTGCTCTTAATTTTCAAGAGTGAATAAGGTTGACATTTCACCATTTGATATGATGGTTAGTCTAGATTTCATAGATATGCTTTATCAAGTTAAGGCAGTTCTTCTCTGTTAGTTTTTAATCAGGAATTCTTTATTATTGTAAATGCTTTTCCTACATTTACTGAGATAGTCATTCTGTTTTTCTCCTTTAACCTGTTAATACAGTGAACCATTTTTATTATTAACAAACCTTCTAGTCCTGGGTTAGTTTCAGATTGGCTTTTATGTTTTTTTAATACTTGGGTGTTATTATCTGTAAGTATTTTGTTTCATATTTTGCACATATATTAATATAGGAGATTTTCTTTTCTTCTCTCATACTATACTTTTTTGGCTTTAGTATCAAAGTCATTTTTCTCTATAAATGGATTACTTCTTATTTTATATTCCCTATAAGATTTTGAAAAATATTGGAATTGTCTACTTCTTGAATAAGAAGTAAAACATACAAATAGAACTATTTGGGCTTGGAATTCTCATTCAGGAAAAATTTACCTATTGATTAAATCATTTGAATAGTTGTAGGACCAACCATACTGTCTCCTTCTTTGTGGTAAATTGTGTTTTTTCTTCTAGGAATTATATCCATTTGGTTTTTGTTTTCTAATGAATTGCGCAAAAGCTGTTTTGAAGCATCTTCTCAATCTTGTCTGTGCTTTATAAATAGATAACATTCCCTATTTCATTCTAAGTATTATTTTTTATCAAACCTTTCAGAATTTAATGTTATTCCTTGCTTTTGAATTTTTATACTATATGTCATTCATTTCACTCATATGTTTACTGTTCTTTCCAACTTCTTGGATTATTTGACTGTTCTTTTCTTAATCCCTTAAATTGTGTAGTTAACTCCTTACCTTCCCTACTTTCTAATTTAAATATGTATAACTTTAAATTTTTTACAGATTTAGCTGTAAACCAGTGTTCTGACTTGTAGCATATTTATTGGTTCAGTTTTATGGCTTCCCTGGTGGCTCAGACAGTAAAGAATCTGCCTACAATGTGTGATACCTGGGTTCAATCCCTGGGTTAGAAGGATCCCCTGAAGAAGGGAATGGCAACCCACTCCAGTATTATTGCCATGAATAGAGGTGCCTGGGGAGCTGCAGTCTCTGGGGTTGCAAAGATTTGGACATGACTGAGCAACTAACACTTTTCACACTGTCTATAAATTTTATGATTTCATTATTACTTTCTCTTGGATCCTGTCTATAAATTTTATGATTTCATTATTACTTTCTCTTGGATCCATAAATTGTCAGATGTATGTTTTTAAATTTCCAAACATATGGAATTTTTCTAGTCATCTTTGGTTACTGATTTCTAACCTAGTGGCCTATTGATAAGTGTCTTCCTTATGTTCTTTGAGTTAAAGTTGGCAATTGTGTTCAAATCATATATATCATATCATTAATGATGCTTTATCTAATTAATCTACCAGCTTCTCTCACAGCGATGGTAGATTTCTGTTTATCCTGATATTTCTTATTGTTTTGCTCTTTGTAATTAATAAATTATTGATGTATGAAAGTTTAGAATGGGTTTATTTTTGGTCAGTATGCGGTGACCCACTGTCTCTAATAAAGCATTTTGCCTTAAAGTTTAAATATTGACATATTAATATAGAAATGTTAATATTTGTGTTCTTTTCTTTGGACTGAGTGAGAATTTAATTTTCCTTCAGTACCATCAAATGTTATATACTCTATTTATTTTCTTATAGTAATCACCCTAGAAAATTTACTGGACATATTTAACAAATTCTAAACGTAATGTCTCCAACAATAGAAGAATTTCCAATATTTTCAACTGTATTTCCCTCCTCCTGGATGTTATATTAATATTATTGTTGTCCAGTAGTTTAGTTAAAATTTTTAACAGCATTAATTAGATATTATTGCTACTGTTTCTTTTATTTTCTAGTTTTTCTTTTATATCTGAAATAATGTAAGCCTATGCAAACTTCTATGGAGTTTGGGTGTTTCTTGTTTGTTTTCAAGAAAAATGTCAGACTTCTGCTCACATACTTTTTATTTCTCACATCCTTTTTATTTCTCCTTTCCTAGAGGGAACAACTTTCAACTTTTTGATTGGCTCTTGTTTACTTCATTTTTTGAAATAAGTTGCTTATTCACTACCTCTTGATTTTTCAATTTTAAGTACTACTGTTGGCCATCAAATTTGGTAGTTGATGCTTTAACGCTTTCATACCACCACCTTGCCACCACAGAAATGTAAGGTTGCCTCTCTATGAAGTTTATGAAAACAGCAGTATTTTTAAATTCATAGCTCATACAAAAACACAAAAATTAAAAATAGGGAAATCCACACTGTATTCCATTCACTGTACTTTGACTGGATAGAGTCCCAAGTGATGACAAGCACATTCTTCAACCCAATCCCCATTCAAACCTCCACAGAGAATAAGCATTTCACCTGCATCCAGTTTCCAGTGGTTAACATTTGAATATACATTTTATTACAGGCTTTTATTGGGTCAGAATTTGAATTAGGTCAATATTCAGTGTTTATATTACTCTGAATTTATAAATGATATTCAGAGCTGACTTATAGCACACTATAATTATGATTGTTTTCCTTCCATGCATAATTATTTTCCTACAAATTAGTAATCTTACTTTAAAATTTTCCATTTTTCTATGGTCTTATACTTATGTCTGCAGAAGGAAATGGCAACCCACTCCAGTATTCTTGCCTGGAGAATCCCATGGACCTGGGAGCCTGGCAGGCTACAGTCCATAGGGTCACAAGAATCGGATATGACTTAGTGACTAAAGAGAGAGAGAGATAGAGATACTTATGTCAGCCAAAATTTTGGCCAGTTTTAGGAATCTATTCTCAAATTTTTGAGAGGTGTCCAGTATTCTATTTTACCTACTTGGAGAAATCTTTTTTTTGGAGGTTTTGGGGTGCTCCAGTTTAGATTTCGTTTTCCTGCACATTAGGGGCAAGGCTATATTTCCAGGACCTTCCTTAAGCTATAATCTTGTTCTTGGTGTTCAGTGTCTTAGAGCACCGTATCCTCAAGTATCTCAAGAAAGGATGAAGGATAGCTGTGATTCTTCTGGAGCATATGTTCTAAAAGTTATTATACTGGCATGCTTGATTGAGAGACAGTCCAAACGCCCCCTTGGTTGATGAAAGGCTCCATTGGCATTTGGAAGCCTAATGGGAGAAGAGGCCTAAGAGACTGCAGCATCCAGTGTGTGCATATATTTTTACTTAAGCCGCCTGTTTCCTCACAAGATCCTCTATAAAATCTACCTAGTGACCTGTTGTCATCCTATGTTTTACCCTCTTTAGATAGTTAAACCTCCTCTGTCCTGATGTGGAGTGGTATGTAGGTGGGACAGGGAAGCTGAGTACCTAACAATTGCTTAAAATTCCAACTTTACCACTTCCTCCCATTCCTTTCCTCTCTGTGAGTTTAAAGACATCTTTCTCTATTATGTCGAACCCTCAACACCATCACTTCTACTTTCTAGTTTCCAAACTTTTATTGCACTTTGCTCTTCTACTACCTGTTTTTGTTGAGTTTGTGCCGTCAGAAAATATCTTTACTGCACTTACGTCTTACTTTGGGGAATCTGTCTCAGAGGAAGAGAGAAAGTGCAGATGTGTGTGTTTGCCCTAGGAGACTTATTCTTATTTCATATTATCAGTGTTTTGTTTTTTTTTAAGATTTACCCACATTTATCATTTCCTTTGTACACCGTCATTCATGCGTCTATGACCTTTTTTATATTCTAGAAGTTCATTTTGTGAGTTTCCATTGATGGTCAGTACTCTTTTGTTTTCCTTCTCTTCTTTCTTTTGGTCTTCAGAGACTGTGTTACTGGCCCTTATTCTTCCAAAAATAATTCTGCTCTCAAATGTAGTTTTAAAGATGCAGAGACTAGAGCCAGGCTGCATGGATTCAAATCCTTACTCTTAGCGGCCATGTAACTTTGGACAAATACTGAACCTATTTTTCCAACTTTTCAGCTGTAAATCAAAGAACAGTAGAATTTACTTCATCAGGTGTGAGGGTTAAACGAGCTACAATATCATTAAGCGTCTGGAGCTGTGCCTGGCACACAGTGCATGCTGTTCAAGGATAAGCTGTTATCATATTTAGACAATCCTAGGTTATGATTCCCAGATCTTGAAACCCATGTCTTATGGTAGCTGATGATTTCATAGCTGTTATCTCTTCCAATTTTGTCTGCTCCTTACTCCTTTTGGTTTTCCTTTATAAATATATATTGAAATTTCTCATTTCATCATGTCTATTAACCTGTCTTTCATGTTTTCTATCTCCGCTTACTTAGTTCTTGTCTTCAGTTCTTCTCTTCTAATCTTTCTTCTCTGCCTGCTGCGAAGTCACTTCAGTCGTGTCCGACTCTGTGTGACCCCATAGACGGCAGCCCACCAGGCTCCCCTATTAACCTGCCCTTTGAGTTGTTAATTTCAGTGGTTATATTTTTCTTGTCTAGACTTTCTGTCTGATTCTTTTCCATATGTTTCTTTTCTCTCCTTAGAGCATCCTATTTTTTCTGAGGATTTGACACCCATCTTCATTTTCTTATTACTTCAATTGTTTAAAGTTTATTTAGGTGTTCTTTCATTATGTTGTTCTGTAATCTCAGGATATCATTGATGTTAATCTGTGATTTGTTGGTCTGTTCACTCTCATTTGTATAACATATTACCATTTTTGTAATGTTTGATGTGAATCTGATCTTTAGGAGAATTTCCCCGTCACGTGTCAACATGAGACTATTCTTAGCCTTGGTTGAAGAAGTGTCCATACCCAGCATCTTTTGTGGGTTTCCCCAGGAACCAGGGATATAACCAGCCTGGAAAATGTATTATGTTAATGTAGCTCAATGTAGCCTACCATCTGTAGTCACTTTTTCTTATCAGTCACCTGTAAAAATGAACTTGGAGATACTGCAGTATCACTTTTAGGAAAAGTAGGGTTGGCAGGTTCTTGCAAAACGTGGGTCATATGGTTTTTGTCCACCACTCAATACATAACCTTGTTTTATGGATGTTTCTGTTTAAAGGCATCTTATGTAATAGACACTGTTTGCTAACATTAACCTCATGGTCAGGAACCCTGTAACTCAAGCCTGAACAAAATTTGCCTAACATGGGTTTTTCTTCAAGCGTGGCCTCCTTGTGCTTGAGATTAGATAATGTTTCAGCATTATGCTTGAGTTCCTATTTAAACAGCAGAGTCAACAGAAAACACAACGATGCCCCCCCCCAAACAAAAAAGGCACTAAGTATGTAGAAAGAGGGACCCTTTTTTACTGTTGGAGCGCTGAAGCAAGGCAGAGAGCATTGCTGTCTTCCACCTCATCTGGAAACGCGTGCATCTGGAGTGATTCAGATTTTTCACCACTTTGAGCATATCTGAGAGTGACCAAAAAAGTGCACAAATGCTGATTAAGGCTTTACATTTTAGGGAGCAGATAAATTCACAAGTATGAAATCCACAAATGAGAGTCTATTATATATAAAATGCATATGAAACCCTGAATCATGTGAGATATATGCCCCCAGTCATGAATTATTCATTGAAGTATCAGCTCCCTCCAAGTCTCCCACCTCACTGCAACCTCACTCCAAAAAGAAAATGAAGGACAGATTAACTCCCTAGCCTTCTCTCTAGGTTTGTGGGTGGGTTTAAGCATGAGTGCAGCCTTTTAAGCATGCATGTGTGTTCAGTTGCTCAGTTGTGTCCGATTCTCTGCAATCCCATGGACTGTAGCCCAACAGGCTTTGCTGTCCACGGAATTTCCCAGGCAAGAATCCTGGTGAGGGTTCCTATTTCCTCCTGAAGGAGGTTTTCCTGACCCAGGGATCAAACTTGCATCTCCTGCATTGACAGGCGTATTCTTTACCACTGAGCCAACTTGGAAACCCAGCCATGTGTGAAAGGACTCCTTTTCAAATGTCCAGCCCCTAAGCCCAGGACGTCCTCATCTCCTATTTCCACAAGGGCAATTAAACCTATGCTGTCAGATTGCCGAGACTGTTCTCCCATTCCCCACACCTTTCCTCTGCCCTGGCTGTCAGAGCCTAGGCTCTAGAAGTAATCATTCTGCTTTGCAGCTTACTTTGTTTGCTCAGCTTTATATTCAACTAAATTTTTGTTGTATTTTAACCAGCATTGCAAAGCAATTTTTGGAACTCAAAATCTCCTACCAGTTTTTTGTGCTTCTCTATATTTCTATTCATTGATTACTTAGGAAGATAATGTTCATGAGTGAAGCCATCTTCATCTAAACATTAAGGATGGTGAGATCTGGAATGGACCAGAAACCATGACGCGCTATTCCTATAGCGGATGTTCACTGTGCAGCCACCCAGTCTTTGGTAAATAATGGATTCTGGGTTATTCTGAAAAGCGATCAGAATTTCAGCCATTTGCTATTAATGAGTGAAATAATCAATAAAATAATGAATGAATTATTCATGATTTCATGAGTGAATTAATGAGTGAGAAATGCAGAAACAGTGTTACTGTTGGGCTGCAACCCACAGGTCTACAAATCGTGTGCTTGCCTATATTCAAGACCCAAGAAAGAGCCCAGAGTCAGTGACAGAGACATCAGTAGTTTACTAGTTGGGGGATCTGACATGTCTGAAGCAAAGTCCTGGAGTGATACCCCGCAATGTGCTGCAGAAGGCAAGCAGGACTTGGTGGGAGTCTTTACTCCTGGAGAGAAGAGGACATTGTCAGTTATAGGGGAAATTGATGCCAAGTTGGCTTTTCGGTCACCAGGGAGACTAGCATAAGAGCAAGCCCCTCACCACTTCTTTGATAAATACAATCTCTAGTTGGGCTTTGGGTCAGAAATGTCAGTCAGGAGGATATAGGAGAATCAGGCACTGGTTGAGCTGGGTCTGTACAGAGAGCAGGCGAATAACCACATTGAGTGGCCTGACCATACAGTTACCAAAGCTGATCGCTTTTCAGAATAACCCAGAATTGGTTATTTACATACAGTGTTTTGACCTTTTACATATTAGAGACTAAGTTTAATTTTTATGAAAGCACTGCATGGGTCAACCCTATTTGCAGCAGACAAGTGAAAGTCAGATATAGCCCACGGGTTGTCGTTAATGACTTCCAACCTAGATGTTGAGAACAGATGCTCTCATCACATAAAAAAATGTTACATTGGATTATGAAATGTTCCTACCTCTGTCTCTTAAGAAGATATCTAAAAGCTCATTTCTTCAGCCCAAAGCGTCTTTTTCCTTTTTTATTCCCTTTTAGCTGCTGTCTATTTGCAATCTTTGTATAAAACACAAATTGACCATATTCCTGCTACAAAAGGTTACTTCTTTTACTCTTTAGAAACACATAGAGACTTGGAAAAGTAAATTTGAAGAAAGATTAAAGAAGTGCAGAAATTTTGAAGGATGAATCCCAGAGTGGCTGTCTATCTGAAAAGAAAAATTACTAAAGACTAATTAGCTAAAATTGTTCTGTTATAATTAGTAGGAGCTTAGTTTGTTGTGAGTTATAGGCAGTGCTATTTCTTGTAACTAAAAGTGAAGCTAAAAAAATAAATTTCATCTTTGAACATAAAGACTTTGATGAAGTTCAAAGCTACTTTGCTCTGATGGTTTAACAACAAGTTAAATTTCAAACAGAAGGCTGTAATTTTATCAGTAGTTTGTTCATTCTCTCTGAGTTTGAAAAGCAAAATGTTTTAGTCAAACACAATACATTTCAAAACTGCAATACTTTGGCCACCTCATGCGATGAGTTGACTCACTGGAAAAGACTCTGATGCTGGGAAAGGTTGGGGGCGGGAGGAGAAGGGGACGACGGAGAATGAGATGGCTGGATGGCATCACCAACTCTGTGGACATGAGTTTGAGTGAACTCTGGGAGTTGGTGATAGACAGGGAGGCCTGGCGTGCTGTGATTCATGGGGTCGCGGAGAGTCGGACACGACTGAGCGACTGAACTGAACTGAACTGAGTCACACAGGAAGGTTGTGAGTTTTAAAAGTAAGATTCTATAAAAGTCAGTGTTTTTTCAGTAACTTCTCTGTCTAAGTGTTTTATGTTTTTCCATGTAAATGGAATATATTTGTTGTTTGCCTTTGAATCGTAAAAAGGTTTTAGTTTATAAAATGACTGCTATCTTAGAACATTTATGAAAATATTATTTCACTTCTACATTTTGGGGCAAAAGCTAGTTGGAAGATTGCATTGACAGATGTCTTAATCTAAGTTTCCACTGGGTTTGCTGTCTTTACAATTCAGTTCTCTTGTTTTTGAGGGGCTTAATGTGAAAATGGTTACCACAAACACAGGAAAGCTATCACAAACCTAGACAGTGTGTTGAAAAGCAGAGACATTAATCTGCCGACAAAGGTCCGTATAATTCAGGCCATAGTCTATCCAGTGGTCATGTATGGTTGTGAGAGCTGGGAAGATAGCGTGCCAAAGAATTGATGCCTTCAAACTGTGATGCTGGAGAAGACTCCTGAGAGTCCCTTGTACAGCAAGGAGATTGAACCTGTCAGTCTTAAAGGAAATCAACCCCGAATACTCATTTGAAGGACTTATGCTGAAGCTGAAGATCCCATGTTTTGGTCACCTGATGTGAACAGCCAACTCATTGGAAAAGTTCCTGATGCTAGGAAAGACTGAAGGCAGAAGGAGCAGAGGGCATCAGGGGATGAGATGGATGGATGGCATCACCAACGCAATGGCCATGAATGTGGGCAAACTCCAGGAGATGGTGAGGGTCAGGGAGGCCTGGTGGGCTGCAGTCCATGGGTTCACAGAGAGTCGAACACAACTGTGTGACGAATAACAATGTGAAAATGAGTGAAGTGGGGCAGGTGGGACATATCTGATGAACATTCCCGATTTAATCAGAATGTTTCCCAATCCATTTTACCCTGAAAGCATGTTGATATGAATTTTCATCCCAGGACATTCTTTTGTGTTGGAATACTGCATTGTAGCATTATCTGTACCACCGAGGTTGAGTTGGACTTGGAATCTTCATCACTGAAATCTTTGTTGCATGAGAATGGCATGATTTATGATTCAATCAACTGACCTGGGATAGATAGCTTCCCAGTTGTAGATAAAGTGTTTTCACTGAAAAGTTTGTAATAGTAAGAGTGAGCTGCCAAAAGAGGTTACAGATATGCCATGGCTAAAGTTCATTCATCTATTCCATGAGCCTTTATTGAGTATTTGCTATTATTAGATATTTTACAAGTGATTAGGCATTCTGGAATGAATCTTATTTTCCTGGAACTGAGGATCTAATGGAGAAGAGAATTGCATCAAATTAATACAAAATATATACCAACTTTGATACTTTAAAGGAAGACAATAGCCTCACCTTTCCCCATAGTCTATCTTTAGTACTTGAAGTTCTACACTTCAGTCTTCTTTCTTTGGCCTTAAAGAACATGAGGTCAGAAAGAGCTTAGTATGATGTAGATTTCAATGACGATCAGTTCAGTGTAATTGATGAAGGGGAAAATGACGTGAGATGATTGGGCAGAAGTATTCACTGGCTGGATCATTCTTGTCTATGTAAGCTGTACTTTTCCAAGCACTTTAGAGGCCAGTAAACAAGATGACATGTTTTGATGTATAAAGATCAAATGGCTGGCTGTTTTGTAGCAATTAGATCAAAGCATATCAAGAATGCAAATCAACAGACTCAGGAAATGATTACCTATATTTACACAGCCTACGAGTATTGAAGGAGAACTTGCATTTAGAAGGTTTGAGATAAAAATTATATGACTTGGTAAGAGATTGGATGTGGGGGCTATGGACTATTTTTCTCATAGACTTGAGTGGTAGGAGATACAGTTCATCAAGATCAGTGACATTAGAGGACCAGGATATTTTGGGTGGTAGGAGGAGGTTTCCAGGGAAATCATGTGTTTGTTATTAAACATATTAATTTGACTGTAGCTCAGATCTTGAATACCGTATTGAAAAATTCAGACTTAAATTCTCGAAATCAGGGAAAACTAGGAGGTCATTCAGGTATGACCTATATCAGATCTCTGATCATTATACAGTAGAAGTGATAAGTAGACTCAAGGGATTAGCTCTGATAGAGTGCCTGAAGAACTATGCACAGAGGTTCATAATATTGTACAGGACACAGTGATCAAAACTGTCCCAAAGAAAAAGAAATGCAAAAAGGCAAAATGGCTGTCTGAGGAGGGCTTACAAATAGCTGAGAAAAGAAGAGAAGCAAAAGGCAAAGGAGAAAAGGAAAGATATACCCATTTGAACACGGAGTTCCAAAGAATAGCAAGGAGAGATAAGAAAGCCTTCCTTGGCGATCAGTGCAAAGAAATAGAGGAAAACAATAGAATGGGAAAGACTAGAGATCTCTTCAAGAAAATTAGAGATACCAAGGGAACATTTCATGCAAAGATGGGTTCAATAAAGGACAGAAATGGTATGGACCTAACAGAAGCAGAAGATATTAAGAAGAGGTGGCAAGAATACACAGAACTATACAAAAAGATCTTCATAAACCAGATAATCACGATGGTGTGATCACTCACACTCACCTAGAGCCACACATCCTGGAATGGGAAGTCAAGTGGGCCTTAGGAAGCATCACTACGAATAAAGCTAGTGGAGGTGATGGAATTCCAATTGAGCTATTTCAGATCCTAAAAGATGATGCTGTGAAAGTGCTGCATTCAATATGCCAGAAAATTTGGAAAACTCATCAGTGGCCATAGGCCTGGAAAAGGTCAGTTTTCATTCCAACCCCAAAGAAAGGCAATGCCAAATAATGCTTAAACTATCATACAATTGCTTTCATCTCCCACACTAGTAAAGTAATGCTCAAAATTCTCCAAGCCAGGCTTCAACAATGTGTGGACCGTGAACTTCCAGATGTTCAAGCTGGTTTTAGAAAATACAGAGGAACCAGAGATCAAATTGCCAATATCCACTGGATCATCGAAAAAGCAAGAGAGTTCCAGAAAAACATTTATTTCTGCTTCATTGACTATGCCAAAGCCTTTGACTGCGTGGATCACAATAAACTGGGGAAAATTCTGAAAGAGATGGGAATGCCAGACCACCTGACCTGCCTCTTGAGAAACCTGTATACTGGTCAAGAAGCAACAGTTAGAACTGGACATGGAACAACAGACTGGTTCCAGATAGGAAAAGGAGTACGTCAAGGCTGTATATTGTCACCCTGCGTATTTAACTTATATGCAGAGTACATCATGAGAAATACTGAGCTGGAGGAAACACAAACTAGAATCAAGATTGCTGGGAGAAATATCAATAACCTCAGATACGCAGATGACACCACCCTTATGGCAGAAAGTGAAGAAGAACTAAAGAGCCTCTTGATGAAAGTGAAAGAGGAGAGTGAAAAAGCTGGCTTAAAGCTCAACATTCAGAAAACTAAGATCATTGCATTTGGTCCCATCAATTCATGGGAAATAGATGGGGAAACATTGGAAACAGTGGCTGACTTTATTAGTTTGGGCTCCAAAGTCACTGCAGATGGTGATTGCAGCCATGAAATTAGAAGTCACTTACTCCTTGGAAGGAAAGTTATGACCAGTCTAGGCAGCATTTTAAAAAGTAGAGACATTACTTTGTCAACAAAGATCCGTCTAGTCAAGGCTATGTTTTTTCCAATAGTCGTGTATGGATATGAATTGGACTATAAAGAAAGCTGAGCACTGAAGAACTGATGCTTTTGAACTGTGGTGTTGGATAAGACTCTTGAGAGTCCCTTGGACTGCAAGGAGATCCAACCAGTCCATCCTAAAGGAGATCAGTCCTAGGTGTTCATTGGAAGGACTGATGTTAAAGGTGAAACTCCAATACTTTGGCCACCTCATGCGGAGAGCTGACTCATTTGAACAGACCCTGATGCTAAGGAAGATTGAGGGTGGGAGGAGAAGGGGACGACTGAGGATGAGATGCTTGGGTGGTATCACTGACTCAATGGACATGAGTTTGGGTAGATTCTGGCAGTGGTGATGGACAGGGAGGCCTGGCGTGTTGCAGTTCATGTGGTCACAAAGATTTGGATGCAACTGAACTAAACTGATGCAGAGTACATCATGTGAAATATCGGGGTGATGAAATACTAGCTGGAATCAAGATTGCTGGGAGAAATATCAATAACCACAGATATGCAGATGACTCCACCCTTAAGGCAGAAAGCAAGAAGGAACTAAAAAATTCTCAAGAGGAGAGTGAAAAAACTGGCTTAAAACTCAACATTTAAAAATAAGAAGATCATGGCATCCAGTCCCATCTCATGGATAACAGGTGGGGAAACAATGGAAACAGTGACAGTTTATTTTCTTGGTCTCCCAAATCACTGCAGATGGTGACTGCAGCCATGAAATCAAAAGATGCTTGCTCCTTGAAAGAAAAGTTATGAGCAACCTAGACAGCATATTATAAAGCAGAAACATTACTTTGCCAACAAAGGTCAATGTAGTAAAGACTATGTTTTTTCCAGTAGTCATGTTTGGATGTGGCAGTTGGACTGCAAAAAAAGGTTGAGTGACGAAGAATTTGTGCTTTTGAACTGTGGTGTTGGAGGAGACTCTTGAGAGTCCCTTGGACTGAAGGAGATCTAACCAGTCAATCCTAAAGGAAATCAACCCTTAATATTCATTGGAAGGACTGATGCTGAAGCTGAAGCTCCAGTACTTTGGCCACCTGATGCCAGGAGCTGACTCATTAGAAAAGACCTTGATGCTGGGAATGATTGAAAGCAGGAGGAGACGGGGATGACAGAGAACAAGATGACTGGATGGCCTAATCGACTCAATGGACGTAGTTTGAGTTGGCTCTGGGAGATGCTGAAGTACAAGTAAGCCTGGAGTGTTGCAGTCCATGGAGTCACAAAGAGTCAGACACTCCTGAGCGACTGAACAGCAATAACAAATTTGATGACATCTTCTGTAAGTAACTTGAAATGTATCTCTTCCATCTGATGTGATAATAATAGAGCCATCTATCCGCCTGAAAAGTCATGCATGTTTTTTCAGACCAGGCCTTTCCTGGAGGAAGGAAGTCCAACTGAGGCTTCCTTTTCCATTGAGGCAGGCTGCCCTTGTTCTGGCTGGGTCTGCATGGAGGACAAGGTGAATTATTGTCTTATCCAGACAAGGGAGCTTTTTTCAGTTCTTAAACAGACATTTATATGCCACGATTGTTCTGTCAATTGCTACAGGTGTTTTGAGTTGAGACAATGGACAGATTCATTTGATACTGTTTTATAACTGCTTCATTGAGATATAATTCACATTACCATATAATTTCCCATTTAAAGAATATAACTCAGTGATTTACAGTATATTCACAGAGGTTTTAAATATATAAATTCATTCGTGTGTTGTGTACGATATACACGTTCACCGCCAGCACAATCAATTTTAGAACATGGTGGTTAATGGGGTCGCAAAGAGTCGAACACGACTGAGCGACTGAACTGACCTGAACTGAAAAGAAACTGTACCCTTTTAGCAGTCATTCCCTATTTCCTCCCAAGGGTTCTTCTACTGGAAATCACTTTTCTACTTTCTGTCTCCATGGATTTCCCTGTTTTGAACTTTTTCTATAAATGGAGTGATACTATATATTGTCATTTTTCATTGACTCTTTTTATCTGGTATAATGTCTTGGGGCTTCATCTATATTGTAAAATTCATCAGTAGTTCATCCCTTTCTATTGCTGAGTAGTATTCCTTATGTGGTTATATCACTTGCTGTTTATCATTTCAGTAGTTGATGGTCATTAGGGTTGTGTTCACTTTAGGGATATTATACCTAATGTAAACATTTGTGTACAAGTTTTCTTGTAGACTGTTTTCATTCTATTGTATTTATAACTATGACTGAAATCACTACACTGTATGGTAACTCTATATTTCACCTTTTAAGAAGATGTGCCATACTGTTTCACAAAGTCAGTGCAGGACTTAACTGTCCCATTAGCAGTGTATGAAGGTTCCAGTTTTGCCCAAGCTAGCCAACATTTGTTATATTTGTCCCTTGGATTACAATGGTCCTCGTGTGTATGAAGTCATATCTCATTGTGGTTTTGATGTTCATCTCCCTGAGGACTAGTGGTGCAAACCCGCTTTCATGTATTGGCCGTTTCTCTGGTTTGGGGAAAGGTCTATTTATATCCTTTGCTCATATTCTAATTGGGTTATTTGTCTTACTAAGTTTTAAGAATTATTTATACATACTGGATATAAGAAGTCCTTTGTCAGATTCATGTAATGTTTCATAACATTCCATTGATAAGATGAATTTTTGAGTCACCTCTTTATTTTTATTTTTCCGTGTTAATTCACTTTATTTTTTAAATTTATTTTTAATTGGAGGATCATTGCTTTATAATATTGTGTTGGTTTCTACATCATTAAATTTCTGAGGTCAGTGGTAGAAAAGTGAGATTAGTAGGCTGAAAAGGTTGAAGGTCATCCAGCAGGGTTAAAATGAAATATTTCAGATACTATAGTAATCAAACAATGTGATAGAATAGAATTAATTCAAGATTAGATGTGGAAGATCTTGGTTCTAGTTCTGGCTCAGCCACTATGTGGGAGTCACTTGACCACCCTGGGCTTTAATTGCTTTATTTGTAAGGAAGAATTTAGCCCCTAAAAGACTCTCCTGCTTCTGTTGTATAATTCTCAGTTTACAAGTTAAGCTGAAGAGAATGAACCTAGTTTTCCTTTCCAGGCAAAGATTCTAACTTCAGGATTTTGAAACACCTGAGAGTTTGGATAGAATATCTTTCGCCTCTTCTTTTTTTATTGAGAACTCTCCAAATGTCAGGGTACTACAAGGGTTCTTAGAATCCCCTTGCATTTCTCCCTTCCAAGAAATCTTGTTGAAACTAAGAACCAAATAATAGACTTATTAACTGTTTCTATAAAATGATTCACAGTTTGAACAATAATGTTAAATTCCTCCAGAATCTGTGGTCTCAAGAAGACTCATCTGTCATGTGGAGGCTATTGGAAGTGGCTCTTGTTTGCTATAACCACAGGTTGTTACTCTGGAAAGTCTAGGTACTTGCCTCTTCCTATATTGAAATTTAGTAGCATTTTTGGAAATCCAGTTGATGGTTAATATATTTTTCTTTCTTTTTTTTTCTTTTTTCTTAGCTGTGGTTTGTCTTATCCAGTTGGTTTTGGTTAATGCCATCATTAAAAAAATTGACCAGTTAATTATATGAATTCAAATAGAATATTTCCATCAGACATGTTGCTATTGAAATAGTCATCTCATCAGCATGGGCCAGTCACTGGATATTATATAAAATTCATTAAGTTAGACTCTTTGATAGTGATGAAAATACATCTCATGCATGAGCATCTAAAAGATTTCTAATCTCTTAATTACATATACAATTTAGTTTTCATTACATTTCTTTAAAAAAGAATTTAAATCTTTTATGTTAAGCCTTGGTTGGACTTTAGTCCCCTTCCCTTTTTCGTCCATTATCTGTCATGGAAAACTTCTAGACCCAAGATTTTGCTTGAGTAGCAATAACATTTTAACTTGCTATAAATATTTTTGAATGCAAAGCATGTTGATTACATCATGGTAGGGAGCAAAGAAAAAATACTGCTTAACTTTTAATGAAGCTGATTCAAATTGCTTTCAAATTAAATGCAATATATTCATTATATAGATGCTATATATATATATATGCTGTAATATATGTACATATGCATATGAAATCCTGTCTTGTCAGAATGCACTATCCCAGAAACTTGGAAATTTCTCAAAGCTGGCAATATCATCAGCCCATTTGGCCACTGGATTAACTGCCATTCTTTCATATGGATTTTTTTCTGTTCATACAGTACCATTACAGTAGGAGTAGATTGGATGTTTCTCCGGATAGATCAGTTTTATTTCCTTGAACCTCAGAGAAGTTCTTGCTTAGAAGTCATCTGCCTGTTGTTTTGTTTTACTTTCCCTCTTTGGTCACTGTGGGAGTGTTCCTTTATTGCTGTTCCTTTGGGATTTTTTTTTTTTTTTAAATCACTTCTTCTTAAGGACTCTAAAAGCAATTTCCTTTCTATAGTAAAACTGTTACAGCTTGTCTGTGAAAGAAAGTGTTGCCTGGCGAAGGAAGCAGCTGCTTGGGTGGTATATTTAAAGATAAAACCAAATGGCTTGTGAAAAGGCTGGAATTGAACTCAAGCATTTAATTTGGGATAAGGTACTATTATATGTGTATAGTGTTTCATAGTATATCGTGTACCATAATTTTTTAGGCTGTTGTATTTCCTTGCTGCAGCATGCTGAATATATTATATAATTTCTTCTTCTACAGGAGCATCTATTTAATTGAGTTCTGGTTTAATGCTCATCCATTATACTGCTGTGATTCTGTTTTGCAAATGTTGAAAAATGTCTTTAAAATCACACCTGAAATCCTGTAATTTTCAGAGTAATGCTCTCCTTTGGAGGACTTTTCTCTTCTTCCTCCTTTCCTTTATTTTTGTTCAATTTGGAGTTATGGCTTTAAAAATCAAAATAGCTTTTATAAGCATGTAATACTTCACTGTACATCTTTTCATTGTTCTAGTTTGGTAAATCATCTCTTGTTTGTCAGTTTTAAAATGATTTGATTTGCAAAACCCATTATTCTTTTTGTTTTGTGAATTTTCTGCCCTAATTTTTCTGTGATAGAGGAAAGAATGTGCTACTCAAGAGGTCATTATATCTTTTTAAAAATTCTGTTTGCTTATAGATCATGCTTAAGGACTTTTTATTTCAAAATCTCAAAGGATACTACTTTATAAAATTTATTATTTTATCACTTCAGTTATTTGATTTGGTAAAGCTATTGATAAAAGTTTCCTTCTGTGAACATTAATCAGTTTTTCTTTCTTGTATGTGCAGGTTATGAGTAACAATGCTGTCTGTCACTTTCACACTAAATTTGTATCCCTTTCTTCTCAAAAACACTAATATGTTAATTGTTTAATGTCAATAGGTAATGTTCATTTCTTTAGCATACTTTTTTTATCCATAGTATCTTGATTATGACATTATCAAGTTCACATTTTTTAATGGTAACTAACTTCTCATATTATTAAATTTGTTTTAATGTGTACACTGAAAATGTTTCCTAAAAATCTATAGCTCCAGGTTTTTCAGTAGATAACTTGTTAATAAAATTGTCTCCCTCAACCCAGGATTTTTAGATAAATTTTCCCGCATGACAAGTCATTGAGACTCGAATCTCCTATCAGAGGAGATATTAATGGTAAGGCATATAACTATATGTATTATAATTTTCTCACCCATCAAGATAGTAATGTCTTCTAATGAATAATAATAGTTACACAACATTAATTTTAGGAGGTGATCTCAATTTCATTATTATATTTCCCAGTCTTTCTTGATTATGAATTTCTTTGTTAGTAATGTTTATATCATGGATTTCTTTTTTAAACATTGTGTTTCGCTAGTGTCAGCAATTCAAAATCCTTTTGCCTTGAGTAGATCCTGAGTTCCTCTGCAAGGAGTTCAGTGTCCACTAAGACTCATACTACGCCACTTAGCATGTTTATCTTCTCCTGTGTCTGGTGTGTGTATGTTTCTACTCAGTCATGTCTGACTCTGTGACCCTTTGAGCTGTAGCCTGCCAGGTTCCTTTGTCCATGGAATTTTACCTGAAGAATCCTGGAATGGGTTGCCATTTCCTCCTGCAGGCAATCTTCCCAACCCAGGGATTGAACCCGCATCTCCCGCGTCTCCTGCATTGCAGGCGGATTCTTTACCACTGAGCTACCAGGGAAGCCCCTGTTGTCTATTACTGCTTCCTACCTGGCCTCTGCTGCTGTCAGGAGTCTCTTGCCCTCCCACCAAACTCACTTGGCGCTCTCCATCATTCTCTCCTGCCAGCAGTGTTTTTTTATTTCTTTTCAGACCCCACTTATTTTAGCTTGGACTCTTTCAGTGACAGGTGAAACAAACTCAAATCAGAACAGGCTTAAGCTCCAAAGGGGATTCTTGGCTCCTGCAACTGAAAAGTCCTAAGTAAATTGGCTTTGCTCAAGACTGAATCCAAGGGTTCAGATGATGCCCCGCAAGCCTTGGTTTCTCCAGTGTCTCCCTTCCTCTCTGTTGGCCTCACTCTGGGTCATCCTCTGTCTACTCCATGTCAGGATCACTGTCAGAATCCCAAGCTTAGCGATCTCAGGAGAGAGGATCCGAAATGTAAACCTTACCCACCTTGAATAGGAGGCCTTTCTCTCTTGGACCAACTCTGACAAGGTGGCTGGAATATATCAATGGGTAAACCTCCTTCACTCTTTTTATAGTGAGGCATGAGGGAGTGCAGGTTGGGAAGTGATCTGAAAGGAAATTAAAGGTTCTGTTACCAGAGGAGGGATGGAGGCTGCAGAGGCAAAAATGCGTATACCACTGTAACCATTTTCTTGGATAGAAATATGTTTTGTGTGTGCAATGATGGTTCCTGGACAAGGATAAGAAAGCATTTAATGCCCTGGAAACAATCACCACTTTACAGTGCTTTCTAGATTCTTTCTTTTAGAGAAGCAGCAGGAGAAAACAATTTCAGAGGTAGTTGGTTAATTGAGGCTATAGTCAAGTTGTTTGCTTTTTTCCCCTAGAACTTTTTTGCTATGTAGTTATTTTTCTTTCTTAAATAATGTACCAGTCACCACCCCCACTAACTGATTCATGAGCCTACTAGCAGTATAAGGACCTTTATTTTTTTGTGCTTTTTGTGTATATGCATAGCACTTAGTATACTGTGTGGGATCATTTTATAGACTTTTTGTCCTCAGAATGGTACATAGTGCCTGAAGGAAAATAATTTTGATAGCTTGTTAACAGTTATGAGGGCCTTCCATATACCAATTGCTTTCTTAAGTATCTGGAAAAACATTTTAGGGTCAGTGGGATTTCATAGGAAAATGATGTCAGAGGATGTTCTTAGAGAACATGTATTTACTAATAACAGAGTTACATGTAATAGAAACAGTAAAAAGTGGTACATATGTATTCTTGACTGGAAACACCATTTTCCTCTGTGGACTGTTTTCAAATTCAACAATTTTGTTATATGGATTTACCGAATGCGACTTTTTTCCCTTACTTGGCGCTTTTCACATACTGTCCTCTGGGTTCAGTGGTTCCTTAGTAAATGGTTTTGCTGGGCCTCCTCTTGACTGAGGTTAAAGTGCTATGGACTTTGACAGCTGATTTTTAAGCTGTCAGCAGGTTCTGCTACTGCCTTTCTCTCCTTTAAATCCTTCTTCTTATGTCATGCCTTAGCACAGTTTTTCTACATCTCTGCTGTTATATCTGCATATACCATCAAGTATTTCAGCAAAGAAGAAATCACAATGCATTAGTTTGGGTCCCATAACCAAGTTTATTTTGGGGCCAATAGATAATATGTTCACTTGAGAATTTTCAGTGCTAGTTAATAAAACATAGTTTATTATTTTTTTCCTTTTGTGTATTTCAGATAGTAAATATGTAAAGCATTTATTGTGAACTTGCATCCTGGTGACTCAGGAAGTAAACAATCTGCCTGCAACGCAGGAGACCTGGGTTTGATCTCTGGGTCAGGAAGATCCCCTGGAGAAGGGAATGGCTACCCACTCCAGTATTCTTGCCTGGAGAATTCCATGGACAGAGGAGCCTGGTAGGCTACAGTCCATGCAGTTGCAAAGAGTCGGACATGACTGAGTGACTGACACTTGCACAGTTCTAATGAAGTCATTTGTGTGGTCCTGTCATTTAATTCTTATAACAACTCTATGAGGTAACACAGCTTGCAGGAGGAGAGCCATATTTTGAAACCTAATACTTTTCATGCAAAGTCCATGCTTTAACCACTAACTGGATTGATTTTAGGGGGGGAAAAAAGAAAACTGTGGAAGACATTTAAGGCCCAGCTAGGTTTAGTGGGAAACATTGTCAAAGGATTCTTAGGGAAAGTTTATTTAGCATTTTCAACTGGATCAAATGTAATAAAAACAGTAAAACCAGACACGTATACCTTTGGCTGGAAACCACTGTTTCTTGTCCCTGTGGATTTTTGTCTTCAGATTCAACACTTGTGTAATATGGATTGATTTAAAGATGCTGGTGGACAAGACAGACGATTATTTAGACAGCAGCATCATTTCATTAGAGAGAAAGTGAAATGTGTGAATAAGACATGCTATCTCTCCAGGAGATGTTGACCTGAGAACAAAACAACAACACAAGGCATGTTTTCTCAGATTTCCCTAAATGACTGACCAGGAAACCAGCCAGAACAGTGTTAAACTGGAAGCATGTAACGTTTCTGAGATAGTCTGGTCCCTGCTGTGAGACATGTCTGCATGAGGTGCAAACTCATTTGACATGTTATGTAGGAAATCTAGAATCCAGAAAACCAATTAGTTCCTCCTAGTGGCATTCAGGAAGGGAGTCGGCTTTATAATGAGAGAAAGAACCATGCCTTCTAACAGCAGGCTACCAGGATAGGTATGCCTCACTCCCTCTCAACTCTGCCTGGAATCCTACGGAGTGAGCTTTTAATCATCTACTTGGTAACTGAAATTCGTGTCTGATTGTATTGATGCTAGCTGTCAATCATTTGCAGGTATTCAGAGATATTAAACATTGTCAGAGAGACAAAAGGGACATGGCACATACTCATTTGGTTTCCAGTCTTTTGTCAAAAAAGGATACACACAATGCAAATTAGCTAAGTCAAGACATTGTAGAATCTAACACTTAATGGATCAGAGCTGTTACAAATCTTCATTGAAGCAGTGATCCTGAGCACATTTAATGCTTTATATAAATTAATAATTCTTTATGAGCAAGTTCTGTGTGCCAGTCTTTATGCTAAATATGTGGGATATAAAGGCATGCTTCCATGCCCTTAATTGACTTATAGGTTACCAGGAAAGATGGACTTATCTGCAGGTGGCAATTTGAAGAAATGATTGAAGTACAGACTAGGGAGAAATTAACCAATTCATGAAGCTTCTGGAAGGTTGTACTTCAGAGATGCCAGTTATTCTTGGACTTCAAAGACTTAACAGGTCTTTCTTAGATAAATAGAGCACAGGCTTTATTATAGGCATGGTAAAGGCATTAAAGATAAATCAGAGAGCTCTCAATTCAGGATATTTACAGATTAAAAGGGAAAATGACATATGCCTTAACTATTGAAAATGGAATGAGGCAATACTCTAAAGTCTACACAGGACTATGGGAATCCGGAGGAATAAATAGAAATATTGTAGAGGAAGTAGCTCAATACATAGTTTCCCAAAGAATGCTGAGACTTGGCAATCAGACTGCTCTAAAACTTATACCAACCAGTTGGATTTATTGGCTGACAGTCAACCTGTTTGTTGGTGCCCATGTCACACAGCACATCAAAAACTTTGAATATTGTCACAGCTTTCAGTTTTTAGAGATAACATTCTAGCCAGTAGTCCTTTTTAAACAAAGTACAGCCATATGGATGCAAGGAAAGAGAGTTTTTGTTTGTTTCTTGAGTAAATTTCACACAAAGGAGACTGGTAAGAAATAATATAAGATGACATAGGTCTTATATGAAATGTATGGAATTTGGGACTTATTTATAGTCAGTGGAAAGATATTAAACGTCAGAGTTGACAAAGTGACCAGGTGTGTGTTTTCAGATGTTTGATCTGCAGGATTATATGATGGTTTGGAGGTGAAGAGGTTGGAAAAAGGAAGGCTAATTAGAGTACAGTTAGACACAGCAGGAAAAGAATTGATAAAACACATTCAAGATAGTCTGGATTAGATCTGAGTAATGAATAAAGAAGCAAGATGACTCTGAGGCTGATTCTGTGCTTTTCTTTTGTGTAAGGGGGAGATTGCGGAGAAGGCAATGGCAAGCCACTCCAGTACTCTTGCCTGGCAAATCCCATGGATGGAGGAGCTTGGTGGGCTGCAGTCCGTAGGGTCGCTGGGGGTCGGACACGACTGAGCGACTTCACTTTCACTTTTCACTTTCACACATTGGAGAAGGAAATGGCAACCCACTCCAGTGTTCTTGCCTGGAGAATCCCAGGGTCGGGGGAGCCTGGTGGGCTTCTGTCTGTGGGGTCACACAGAGTCGGACACGACTGAAGTGACTTAGCAGCAGCAGCAGCAAGGGGGAGATTGAGGAGTGCTGTGAGAGCTTGAGAGGACTGGGTAAAAAAAGCTTTTTTTTTTTTTGAGCAGTTTATTATTGATATATTATTCAACTGCCAGTGTTTTAGTTATGTACTAGAAATGGCAACCCAGTCCAGTGTTCTTGCCTGGAGAATCCCAGGGACAGGGGAGCCTGGTGGGCTGCCGTCTATGGGGTCACACAGAGTCGGACACGACTGTAGTGACTTAGCAGCAGCAGCAGCAGGGGTGAGGAAAGTGTTTATAAGGAAAGTCCTTCTTATCATTGCTCTCCCCAGTATTTTCTAATTTAGGAGGATAAACTATAATGGAAGAGCATGGGAGACAGGTCATTTGAAGGATAGGATGCCTTCTCAATATGCAAGTAGTCATTATCTGATTCCTTATAGTTAAGAAGTACAACTGAGTAGCAAAGTGATTTTAATAAGAAAATATTCATTAATAAATTCAGTTCAGTTCAGTTGCTCAGTCATGTCTGACTGTTTGCGACCCCATGAACCGCAGCACACCAGGCCTCCCTGTCCATCACCAACTCCCGGAGTTCACCCAAACTCATGTCTATTGAGTTGGTGACACCATCCAGCCATCTCATTCTCTGTTGTCCCCTTGTCCTCTCGCCCTCAGTCTTTCCCAGCATCAGGGTCTTTTCAAATGAGTCAACTCTTCGCATCAGGTGGCCAAAGTATTGGAGTTTCAGCTCCTTTAGGATGGACTGGTTGGATCTCCTTGCAGTCCAGGGGACTCTCAAGAGTCTTCTCCAACACCACAGTTCAAAAGCATCAGTTCTTCGGCACTCAGCTTTCCTTATAGTCCAACTCTCATACCCATACATGACTACTGGAAAAACCATAGCCTTGACTAGACGGACCTTTGTGGACAAAGTAATGTTGCTGCTTTTTAATATGCTGTCTAGGTTGGTCATAACTTTCCTTACGAGGAGTAAGTGTCTTTTAATTTCATGGCTGCAGTCACCATTTGCAGTGATTTTGGAGCCCAGAAAAGATAAAGTCAACCACTGTTTCCACTGTTTCCCCATCTATTTGCCATGAAGTGATGGGACCAGATGCCATGATCTTCGTTTTCTGAATGTTGAGCTTTAAGCCAAGTTTTTCACTCTTTCTTTCACTTTATCGAGAGGCTCTTTAGTTCTTCTTCACTTTCTGCCTTAAGGATGGTGTCTTCTGCATATCTGAGGTTATTGATATTTCTCCCAGCAATCTTGATTCAAGCTTGTGCTTCTTCCAGCCCAGTGTTTCTCATTATGTACTTTGCATATAAGTTAAATAAGCAGGGTGACAATATACCGCCTTGACGTACTCCTTTTCCTATTTGGAACCAGTCTGTTGTTCCTTGTCCAGTTCTAACTGTTGCTTCCTGACCTGCATACAGGTTTCGCAAGTGTCAGGTCAGGTGGTCTGGTATTTCCATCTCTTTCAGAGTTTTCCACCGTTTATTGTGATCCACACAGTGAAAAGCTTAGGCCTAGTCAATAAAGAAGAAATAGATGTTTTTCTGGAACTCTCTTGCTTTTTCAATAATCCAGCATTAATAAATTAAGCACTTATGGAAGCATTCCACATTGAAATATCCCTCCTTACTAATACCCCTAGTGTCAGCTATGACGTCTCCTAAGTTTTTCTCAAGGCATCTCAATGACTATTCAAGTATCCAATAATATAATGTGGATTAGATGCAAACAGATTGAAAAGTGGAATTGCAGTTTTATCAAAACACCAGAATGGTGGAGATTAATGTGTCTAGGTAGAGAAACAAATAATATCTGAACCATCTGATCAATTTTAGCATCCATAGAAATGAGCATCCAGAGTTCAGTGCCTCTCGATGTGATGCTATGGAAAGTATACAGTAAAACCTATAAATGATGGTTAACTTAAATAAGTAAAAAATAATGACTCTAATTAAGTTTCGAAGTCAGACTACAAGTTTACGGGATAGAAGTTCAAGTTAAAAGAAATCACAGGGATGCAATTATTCCATATTATAATCATTTCAACAGCACAAATGACTCATTTCCTTCAACAAATAAATGACATGAGGAAAAAGAAGGAGCAGAAAGAAGGGGAGGTAAAACACATCAGTGAAACAAAAATCTTGTTATTTTGGTTCATTTGGGCTGCTATATCAAATAACAGACTGGGAACTTATAAACAATAGACATTTATTTCTCACATTTGTGGAGGTTGGAAGTCAAAGATCAGGGTGCCAGCCTGGTCAGTTGAGGGCCCTCTTCACAGAGGGTCACAGACTTCTTGTTTCCTTACAATGTAAAAGAAGTAAAAATCAACCAGTACATTTATCAACATGATACACAAGAAAAGTCATATGATCATGTCACATATTTTATCACCCATATGTGATAAAATCTCTCACCAAGTTAAAAATACAAGGGAATTACCTCACTGTAGTTAGCATGGTATTTAATGGTGAGAGATTGAATGGTTTCCATATAAGATCAGAAATGAGGCCAAGATGTTTATTCTTACCTTCTTATTCAGTATAAGGATAATAAAGTCACTAAGTCATGTCCGACTCTTTGTGATTCCAAGGATGGTAGCCCATCGGGCTCCTCTAACCATGAAATTCTCCAGGTACAAATACTGGAGTGGGTAGTTTTTCCCTTCTCCAGGGGATCTTCCTAACCCAGGGTTCAAACACAGGTCTCGCTCATTGCAGGCAGACTCTACCATCTGAGCCACCAGGGAAGCCCCTATAGTTAACATTGTATTTAATGGTGAAGGATTGGATGGTTTCCATGTAAAGACAGAAATGAGGCAGAGATGCCCATTCTCACCTTTATTATTCAATATAGTACTGAAAATTGTAGCCCCTGAAATAAATAAGTCACAGAAAAGAAAAGGCATACATATTGGAAAGTAAAAAGAAAAAAAAAAAGACCCAATTGTGTTTACAGATATATGTAAAATCCAAAGGAATCTATAAAAATCTCTTAGCTCTAAGTTTAGCAAGGTCAAAGAAAACAAGTTCACATGAAAAACAATCATGTTTTTATATGATGACAAGTGAACTCACTGAAATCAAAATTGTTACAAGTGCTTCAAAGAAAATGAAATCCTAGAGAT
The DNA here is from genome assembly GCF_049115385.1 of Moschus berezovskii. NCBI lineage: Eukaryota > Metazoa > Chordata > Mammalia > Artiodactyla > Moschidae > Moschus > Moschus berezovskii. The sequence goes on along the minus strand of NC_142483.1, from coordinate 33,745,676 downwards.
ACACATTTTACAGGATACATTCAACATCCTTATGCTGAAATTTGTATAATGCTAATGAAGGAAATAGCATACCTAAATAAATGGAATGAAATACCATGTTCATAAAACAGAATAACATCATGTCAGTTCTCCCCAAACTGATCTGAAGGTTTAATTACATTCAAAAGAAAAAAAAAGTGAATTTTATTTTGATTTGTTTTGTTTTTATATATAGAAAAGCTTATTCTAAAATTTATATGAGGCACAGACTTTGAAAACACTCCTGAAAAGAAGAATAACGTGTGAGGAATCACTCTGATTCCTGGTATTAAGGATTAATATTTAACTACAGTAATGAAGACCATTCTATTGGAAAATGGGTAGCACAAAGATGAAGGAGTAGAATAGCAGACGCATACCTAGACCTCCACATGTATTCTAAACAACGATGCAGAGGCAATTCAAGATAATACAGCCTTTTCAATAGATGGTGTTGGAACAATTGCATGATTCATGGGGTCGCAAAGAGTCGGACACGACTGAGCGACTGAACTGAACTGACTGAACTGAAGCAGAACAACCGGACCTGCCTCTTGAGAAACCTGTATGCAGGTCAGGAACAGTTAGAACGGGACATGGATCAACAGACTGGTTCCAGATAGCAAAAGGAGTATGTCAAGGCTGTATATTGTCACCCTGCTTATTTAATTTATATGCAGAATACATCATGAGAAACACTGGGCTGGAAGAAGCACAAGCTGGAATCAAGATTGCTGGGAGAAAGAAATATCGATAACCTCAGATATGCAGATGACACCACCCTTATGGCAGAAAGTGAAGAGGAATTGAAAAGCCTCTTGATAAAAGTGAAAGAGAAGAGTGAAAAGTTGGCTTAAAGCTCAACATTTAGAAAACTAAGATCACGGCATCTGGTCCTATCACTTCATGGGGAATAGATGGGGAAACAGTGGAAACAGTGGCTGACTTTGTTTTTCTGGACTACAAAATCACTGCAGATGGTGATTGCAGCCATGAAATTAAAAGACACTTACTCCTTGGAAGGAAAATTATGACCGACCTAGATAGCATTTTATTTTTTTGCAGATTTATTTTATTATTTAAAATTAATTAATTAAGTTTTATTTTATTCTAATTACGTTACAACATTGTGGTGGTTTTTGCCATACATTGACATGAATCAACCACAGGTGTACAAGTTAGCATTTTAAAAAGCCGAGATATTACTTTGGCAACAAAGGTCCATCTAGTGAAGGCTATGGTTTTTCCCGTGGTCATGTATGGATGTGAGAGTTGGACTGTGAAGAAAGCTGATTGCCGAAGAATTGATGCTTTTGAACTGTGGTGTTGGAGAAGACTCTTGAGAGTCCCTTGGACTTCAGGGAGATCCAACCAGTCCATCCTAAAGGAGATCAGTCCTGGGTGTTCATTGGAAGGACTGATGCTGAGGATGAAACTCCAATACTTTGGCCACCTCATGTGAAGAGTTGATTCACTGGAAAAGACCATGATACTGGGAGGGATTGGGGGCAGGAGGAGAAGGGGACGACAGAGGATGAGATGGCTGGATGGCATCAGCGACTCGATGCACATGATTTTGGGTGAACTCTGGGAGTTGGTGATGGACAGGGAGGCCTGGCGTGCTGCGATTCATGGCATCGCAAAGAGTCCGACATGACTGAGTGACTGAACTGAACTGAAGGAAAACAGTGACTAGACAGAAAGTTCATGCTTTTTTAAAAAAAATTAACTCAACATTAATCATGAACTTCAGTGTAAAATGCAAAAATATGAAAGTTATTAAAATAGGAAAAAATTTTCTTGAGACCAAGGACTGGCTAAAGAATTCTTATGCTTGGACCCCATAGAATTATTCTTAAAAGGAAAAATTTTAAATTAGACCTCATTAATTAAGAATCATTTCTTGCCCTATCAAAGACCATGGGAAGAGAATAAAAATCGATTCTATGGACTAGAAGAAATTATTGCAAACATTGTGTGTGCTAATGGTAAAACTCATATGTTAACTGAATGAAATGGATTGTAGCTATTAGAAATAATACTACAGTACACTTGTCTCTCTGTATCCAAGGGGATTGGTTCCAGGATACCATGCCATATACCAGCATCCCCCCATTTTCGAGTTTCTTATATAAAATGGTGTTGTGTTTCCATATAACCTATACACATCCTTTATTATACTTTGTCATTTCTAGTTTGCTTGAAATACCTAACAGAGTGTAAATGCTATGTAGGTAGTTGTAAATACAATGTAAACGCTATGTAAATAATTGACAGCTCAAGGCAAATTCGAGTTTTCTTTTTTGGAAGAAACTTGGTAGAACTTTGTTTTGAATATTTTCAATATGTGGTTGGTTGGATCCCGGGATGCAGGAGCCATGGATACAGAGAGCTGACTGTATTTAAAATAATGAGCTGTTAAGATTTGCTTTAAAGTACCCCAGGAAAATATGAAAGTAGAATGTATGAAACCTCAGTAAAAGTGTGATGAAAGATGGACATGATCTTGTTCACGAACTAAATTTAGGCAGGCTACCTTCAAGGTTAAAGGCAGCTTTTACCTGAGGATTAATGGATGAATACAGGGTGAAGACACAAGTAGGATGATTGAAGAGAGGTTTCAGCAGAGGGAATGGCATGTATAGGGTCTTAGTGGTTGGAAAAGCAGCACACATAGGACATGCTAGGGCCTAAGAGTAGTTTGATGATTGGACCCTAGAATTTATAGACATCGGTGGAAAGAGATGAGGCATGCAGGGATTTCACAAGCCTTGGTAAGAAGTCAGTCAGTGGGAAGACATTGAAGTGGTATAAGCTGGGAGGTAGGAGAGTGAGATTTGCACTTGGATGATTGTGGAGGATGTTTGGTAGAATGGATTGATCATGGTGGCTCAGATAAGGATGGTAACCCTGGAGGTTCATGAGGAAATCAGAACTGTCAGAACTTGGTGATAGATTGATTGTAAGGAAGAATAAGTGAGAAGTGGTAGCAAGATCTTTCTGGGTCTGGGGAAACAAGGGGGTATGAAGAGGCAACACGGAGTAAAGAGAGCAAGCTCTACAGAGGAAACTTTGCACAACCCCCTGTTACAAGGCAGAGAGCTGAAGATTCGAGGAGCGCTCAGCAGTCCAGTCGTTGTAGGAATGGCTGTGGGGTTCTAGGTCAGTCAAGTGGACAAAGGCTTTGGCTGAGCTTCACATGAGGCAGATGCACTTAGCAGTCTTTAACTGAGTAAAATATAGCTCTTGCATTAAATGGTGTGTGACTAGAGACTGCAGATTTACAGCTGCTCTGTAGCGTCCAGCTGGAAGAAAACAACTGAAAAGACACAAAACTGCGTTTTATTGAGCCTGGATGGCTACAGAGTTTGGAACCAAATAGGTCTTTTTTCTCTCCCTTAATTATGTAGTTCACACCATTTGGTGTATAAATGTACAGGTGTTGACTGCTGCACGGTGGCACAGTGAAGCACAGTTTCTCCAGCTTTCCTTTGTCGTCCAGTTTCCCATATCCCTTACTTTTGGCAACCTCTGATCTCTTCTCTGTGTGTGTTGTTGTGCCTTTTCCATAAAGTCGTATAAGTGGGATTTACAGTACATGACCTTTTGAGTCTGGCTTCCCTGTGGACCATACTGGTCTCTGTTCACTCGTTCTCAGTTCTCTTTGTAGTAGATCAGCCACAGAAAATGTAGAGATAAAATGGATTTGTCTGTGTTCCAGTACAACTGTCTTTTGGCTCTGAATTTTTTTTTTCTTATAGTTGTTAAATGTCATTAAAGAGAATTCTTCTTTTCTTTATATTAACTAATGTAGCAAACAATAATAACAAAAACTAGATTGCACACTGGATTTGGCCTTTAGGCAGTAGGTTGCCAAATCTCAAACCATTAACCCCAGATACATTGTAAATCCTAGAAACTGTTAACTACTTTTATCATCGATGACTATACAAGTCTTATGATCTCCATTGCTGATTAGAAGAGGATAAGGTACGTATTAACTCCATTAGAGAGTTGTGTACCTGGACCTCATCAAAGTACCAGCCACTCTGTTCTTAGTCTCTGAAAAATTACTTTTATTGATAAATTCAGCAAGGATGACCACTGATGTCAATTTGCATGGGGCATTTTCAGCTTAGATCTATTTTCCCTTCTTGGTGTATTGTTGTTATTAAGTTGCTAAGTCGTGTCCAACAGTTTGCCACCCCATGGACTGTAGCCCACTAGGCTTCTCTGTCCTCCACTATCTTCTGGAGTTTGCTCAAATTCGTGTCCACTGAGTCAGTGATGCCATCTAAACATCCCATCATTAGCCGCCCCCTTCCCCTTTTATCTTCAGTCTTTTTCAGCATCATTGTCCATCCCAGTCAGTCAGCTCTTCACATTAGGTGTCCAAAGCATTGAAACTTCAGCCTCACCAGCAGTCCCTCCACTGAGTATTCAGGGTTGATTTCTTTCAGGGTTGACTGGTTTGATCTCTGTACAGTCTGAAAGACTCTCAAGAGTTCTCTCTAGCACCACAACTCTAAAGCATCAATTGTTTGGTATCAATCCTTCCTTATGTTCCAACTCTCACATCCATATATGACCTCCAGAAGAGCCACAGCATTGACTGTATGGACCCTTGTTGGCAAAGCGATGTCTTTGCCCTTTAATATACTATATAGGTTTGTCATAGCTTTCCTTCCAAGGAGCAAGCATCTGCATGTGTATTTAGTGCCTATTTTCAGAACCAAAATTGTCTTGGGGTAGATGATGTTATGTGGTCAATCCAGAGCTCATCAGCCTATGTGGAAGATGCTGTGAGAAATAGCCGCGAAACACTCAGAAATACCAACAGAGTTCTCTGTATGGGAACATTTAGTATCAGCTATCGTTGTGTTTCGGAGAAGGCAATGGCACCCCACTCCAGTACTCTTGCCTAGAAAATCCCATGGGCGGCGTAGCCTGGTAGGCTGCAGTCCGTGGGGTCGCTAAGAGTCGGTCACGACTGAGCGACTTACCTTTCACTTTTCACTTTCATGCATTGGAGAAGGAAATGGCAACCCACTCCAGTGTTCTTGCCTGGATAATCCCAGGGACGGGGGAGCCTGGTGGCTGCCATCTGTGGGGTCACACAGAGTCTGACACGACTGAAGTGACTGAGCAGCAGCAGCAGCAAGGTTGTGTTTCACTTGTGGAATGAAAAGAAGAAGAAAAAAAAACCTTTCTGGACATAGTGCATTGTTTAACCAAACAAATGTTTGTTCTCTTCATAATCATTAGAAAGCTCAGAATGAAATTCATGACTAGAATGTATGAAGGTAGGACTTTATGCAGTTCCTAATTCTCCATATTTTATACCACTGCTTTTTACTTTTTACACTTTTTAGATCTTTCTTATTATTTTTTTGCCTTGTCCTTCTGAGTCATGCAGAAGTTTTCTTTAAAAAGGCAAGGCATTTAAAATTAATGCATTTTAAGTTTTGTCATGTTTTCTTTATGCATATGAAATGTAAAAGATTTCTTAGTTTTGATAGTGTAAGAAGTCAAAGTAAACATTTGGAGTGAAAGTAAATTTTTTATTGGCCTAATTATTTTTAAAGGGCAGTAGGAATAGCTACACAGAGTTCTTCCTCTATACCTACACCTTGTTCTACAAATAATGTTTAAAATTTGAATAGTTGGCTTTTTTTTTTCAATTGGGAAGGCTTCTCGGAGGTCTGTCTTACTTAATTTGCTTATGGTAAATGGTATTATTCTGTTATTCCTCTTTTCCTGATGAGAATACTGAGTCTCAAAGACTTTAGGTGATATGCTTTAGACGTATAGATTATGATAAACCTTGGCTACTTACCTATAGCTGAAAGGCTGTTATAAGGACCTAACTTGTAAATTTTTGCCTTTATGCAGAGTTATTTTCTGAAAATTGTTACTCATTTGGAGTACATTAAACCTTTGCAAACAATTAAAACAGTTTTTAATTTTTCTCACTCTTAATGTTAAATGGTGATTTTTTTCCACTAAATTCAGTTATATAATTTTGTTTATCATAGGCTTCTGCAAAAATACCAGATTTTTATAATATTAAAATAAAAGACTATTAACTACTAGAATATTAATTTTACCATAGACATTTACAAAATATAATATTTTATGAAGGTAAAGTAAACTCTGCCATTAACATGGCATATTTGTGGAAGGAGATTTATTAATATCCTTTGTGTTTATTGGCCTTAAGAATTACTTTGTTTTATTTTTATTGTATGCAAAGTATATATAAAAAATTCTTCATAAATAGATTTTATTTTTCCCTTGAATGTGTCCTAATTTGCTATTTCAACATAAAAGGAACATTGTAAATGCTCAGCCAGATGAAATGAACACCACGTGTTCACATCTACCAAGAAAGTTTTAACCTAAGTCATAAAAAGGGAAATTGAAAAAGTTTTGTGTTTTATTTAATGGCAAATGCAAAATCACCTACAGTGTAACTTCCTACCAGTCATTGGCTTCCTATATCGCAAAACATTCAACAACCCAACTGTTTTTAATAATTTACTTTCCACCTCTGACACCTGCATGAATATCAGGTGCTTTTACCAACGCATACCGCCTAGTGCTAAATGAGCAGATTATCTCTTTCAGTGTTTTCATCTGTTCCTACATGCTGACATTATGTTCCTATTTTAGTAGTGTACTTTACTACTCTAAAAGAAACAAATCACTTTTTATATCTATACCACTCGTCCTGAACCCATTAATGCAATATGATTCTAACGCGTTGCCAAAAAAGTGTATAAGTGGCTTTAGGGTTCTCCAGATTGCAGATTTTATGCTACTGCAATAACTTTGAAGTATGATGCTCCTAGGCAAGAAAGATATAGAGGGGTTTTGTGAGTCAGTGGAAAAGTAATTAAATTTTAATATTGTTAATTTTTTTCAATCACTAGATCTTCATTTTTAAAAGTAGCCTGCATGCATGCTAAGTCACTCAGCCATGTCCAACCCTTTGCAACCCCATGGACTATAGCCCTCCAGACTCCTCTCTCCATGAGATTCTCCAGGCAAGAATGTTGGAGTAGGTTGCCATGCCCTCCATCAGGGCATCTTCCTGATACAGAGATTGAATCCTAGTCTCTTATGTGTCCTGAATTAGCAGTTGTTACCACTAGTGCCCTGGGAAGCCCTGTAACATGTTAAAGGTTTGTATTGCTAAGGATGTCTCCTTCCTACCACCATACCTTTGGTTGCCAGGCAACAATTCCTATCTGACTATTCAAGCATGCATAGGTTTAAAATAGTAACACCACATTGTTCACCCCCTTACAATTCCCATTTAGTATATATTGGATATTGTTTTCTATCAGAATATATGGCTTTCCCCCACAGCTGTGTAACAGTCCACGCCATAGACCAGTATATTCAAAGCATAGTTCTTTTAGACCAGCAGCATCAGCTTCACCTGAAAACTTATTGCAAATCCAAATTCTTGGGCTCTACCTCAGACCTACTGCATCAGACAGTTTTGGGTAGGACCCAAGAAGATCTCAGGAGATTCTGATGCCCACAAAAGCTTGAGATGCAGGGCTTCAGGTGAATCATCTTCTTTATAGAGGTGCCTATTAAAAATCACTTAGGCTTTTTCTAGCCTTTTCCTTTTATGAATAGTACTGCACTGAAGATCCTTATATATAGACCTTTTAAGGAGATTGATAAATCTTTGTTAAACTGCTTTTCAAAGTTATACCAATTTACATTCCCACCAATAATGTATGAGATTTTTCTAAGCATTTCTAAAACAATCATTTTTGAGGTTTTCTTCTATTTTTGTAACTTTTAAAAATTAATATTGATAATAAGCAAATGGCTAAGAGGGCTAGATAGAGGATATGTCGGGGGAAAAAGTCACTGAAAAAGACTGAGAAAATATGATCCTATGGATAGGTAGGTGATTACAGTAGGAGAGAGTATTAAAAAGGCTGTGGAAGATTGTGTTTCAGGATGGCTGACCTACAGTGTGATATTAACATTCCTCCCGAAGAGAAGTAGTAGGATCTGTGCAACCTTCTTGAATCTAGGCAAGCCTGTAACTACAGTGGAAGTGATCATATGTGATTCTAAAGATGAGGTCATCAAAGGCAGTGTTGCTTGTCCGTCCTCCTGTGATAGTCCCTCTTGAAACCGAGCAACTATGCAAAAACCAAAACAAAGCAAAACAAAACAATGTCACCCATTGAGAGAATCAAGGTTCTTTGCTCTCAGCTCTGAGTTAACTCCCCACGGAAAGTCAATGTCAGCTTCCTCTCTTTGAAGAAAACCTTCCAGTCCCAATAGCTGCCCCACCTGATGTCACATGTAGCAGAGATTATTAGAGTTCCTTGCTGAACCCGGCCCTGGTTACATATTTGTGAAGAAACAAATTATTATTGTTATTTAAGCCACTAATTTATTTGGAATGATTGTTACACAGCAGTAGAAAACTAGATCTAATAGGCTTCTAGCACTCTTAGAGCAGTGAAAGTAGAGGCAGATGCTTAAAAATAATAGGTTCAAAATTAAGTATTTCTTGTTCTGTGTTCTCCAGTCAAACAAACTTAGAACTGAACTTTTGGAATGAGCAAGTTCTTAAGTTCAGAATAATTTATAGACTGCACACATGTTAATTAGTCTAAAATATTGAGTTCCTGATATACTTAGGAAATTAAATACGTATAAGGTATATATCTGTATACTTATAACTGGAAGATTCAATGGTTTTTAAAAACTGTATGTCAAAGAATTGTACATATGTAAAATATATTTCAAATAGTTATGAAACCAAATAAAAATCTTTCCTACCATAGAGTAAGATGCTTTTGTAGAAATTGAGTAACTTAATTTTCATAAGCTTTCAAGTGAAGGGTTTTCATTTTTAGATAATTTATGAGGGAAATACACTCAGTGTGTTTCATTCTCTTGTGACTAAATTATTATGTAACTACTTAAGATCACAGAAATTATTGTGAAAGTAAGAAATGTAGTTTTTGGCACTAAGGAGTTCATGATCTGAGCCACAGTCAGCTCCCGGTCTTATTTTTGCTAACTGTATAAAGCTCATGGGAAATAGATGGGGAAACAGTGGAAACAGTGGCTGACTTTATTTTTTGGACTCCAAAATCACTGCAGATGGTGATTGCAGCCATGAAATTAAAAGATGCTTTCTCCTTGGAATTAAAGTTATGACCAACCTAAATAGCATATTAAAAAGCAGAGACATTACTTTGCCAACAAAGGTCCATCTAGTTAAGGCTATGGTTTTTCCAGTGGTCATGTATGGATGTGAGAGTTGGACTGTGAAGAAAGCTGAGTGCTGAAAAATTGATGCTTTTGAACTGTGGTGTTGAAGAAGACTCTTCAGAGCCCCTTGTACTGCAAGGAGATCCAACCAGTCCATTCCAAAGGAGATCAGTCCTGGGTGTTCATTGGAAGGACTGATGCTAACGTTGAAACTCCAATACTTTGGCCACCTCATGTGAAGAGTTGACTCACTGGAAAAGATTCTGATGCTTGGAAGGATTGGGGGTGGGAGGAGACGGGGACGACAGAGAATGAGATGGCTGCATGGCATCACTGACTCTATGGACATGAGTTTGAGTGAACTCCGGGAGTTGGTGAGGACAGGGAGGCCTGGTGTGCTGTGATTCATGGGATCGCAAAGAGTCGGACACGACTGAGCGACTGAACTGAACTGAACTGAAGAAATGTATTTTTAACATGCTCTTTTGAGAAATATGGAGTTAAATTGCCTTATATGTCCAGAATTTTCAAACACTTATGTTTAATGGCAGTGTTCCAAGGATATTCCTATGTATCTTAGTGTCCTGGGTACATATATTTTACTTACTGTGTAATGGAATAATCTTCTATTCTCCTGAACATTTGGGAAAAGACCAATTAAGGCCACATAGCTTTTTGTAACTGTTAGAATCAAATGACTTCAGTCAACCCAGGCTTGCATTTTAATGAAGGGTAAATTCTGTCAGCAGGTTTTGCTGCCTGTCAAGTAGACTACCCCTTTGTGCAAAATAGTAAAATGTGTGGCCCTCAAATCACTAAACAGACGTACCTATTTCATATTTATATTTGTATTCATGGTTTCGATCCCTGGTGGGAAGATTCCCTGGAGGAGGAAATGCCAACCCACTCTAGTATTCTTGCTTAGAAAATCACATGGACAGAGGAGCCTGGTGAGCTGCAGTCCTTGGGGTTGCAGAGTCTTACATGAATGAGCATGCATGCATGCACATGTTTTATATTTATTAATATTAAATCCAAAAGTCTTCCCCCCCACTGGCAGAATCAGAATCTTTAGTGCTGGGGCCTGGGGATCTTAACTTTAAACATAGTTCCCTGATTATTATATACCAGAGTGAATTTTATTCTTCTCTCTATTAAAAATGATGGCTGATTTTCTTTTTAATTGAGCACAGATGACTAAAGAGATTAGTGTTCTAAAAGAGCATATAAATAATTCAGGTTTAAACTCTTTGCTGTAATGGTATGATTTACTTAAAACTCAGAACCTCATCTAAAAATGATTTTCAGTCCTTTTCTCTTGCTTTGTCATTCTTGTGGTAGGATGTCAATTGACAGTGAAATGGCCCCAGAGCAGGTGCAATAAGCAGCCACAGTGAATCTCCATTAATATTTATTATAAATATGTAGATATTTCTTCATGATTTATACTTGATGCCTTCTGAAAAAAGTGGAGTTGGCTTGCAGAAGAAAGTTAGTATGAAACAGAACAGCCACAGATAATAACGGAAGGAGACCATTTAAAAGACAGAGGCATCTGGGAGATGTTGATTCTAACAGCTGGAAAGTATCCTGATTGCTGCCACCAAATGAAGCATATTGGCTTTTACATTTTTAATCGTGGTTATAGAAAGCATATATGACCGTCAGAAGAGGCTAACTTTTTTTTCTTTGAACTAAATTATCAAGTGTGAATGTGGGCTGTATAGTGATGGATATTGTATAACAGAGAAAATAAGAAATGTTTTGCAAAATATAGAGAAAAATATTTGTGAAATGTATCATTCTGGTTACTTTGAGAGCTTTGCATTAAATACAGCCATGAAAGACACTTCCTGTTTGGCTAATAGTGAAGTGAAGTCACTCAGTCGTGTCCAACCCTTTGTGACCCCATGGATTGTAGCCCACCAGGTTCCTCTGTCCTTGGGATTTCCCAGGCAAGAATACTGCAGTGGGTTGCCATTTTCTTCTCCAGGGGATTTTCCTGACCCAGGGATTGAACTGGGTCTCCGGCATTGCAGGCAAATGCTTTAACCGTCTGAGCCACCAGGGAATTTGGCTAATACCTTGTAGTAATAGCTAACATTTGGTGTCTGTCCTGCCCTGGTATATGGTTTTTCATTTAATCTTCAAGAAAACCCCAGAAATGTATATAATATTGTTCTTCTTGTGTTATATCTTAGAACCTTAGGTGTGTGTAGGGAGGCTGAATAATTTGAATTGCTTGGGTTACCAAGTGTCACCCTGACTTGAGAGTCTTGTAGTACACTTTATGTGCTTATCAGATTCATCAAAGTGGTTTGCCTTCTGCTGTCCTAAATTAAAATAATAAATTGTGAATATTGGTGAATAAGGATGAATAGAGAGTTTGTAGTTTCATTATTTCAGCCTTTCATTTTCTAGACCAAGACAAATTACCTTAATCCCTTTATCTAGTGTCCTGAGATGAAACTGGTGTGTAAAGATTCTGCTGTTACTTTATATTGTAGGTTAAAAGAAGCCCATCTATTTATGTGCTTTTTATGGCAATATACATGGCAAACACATGTGTTTGGAATGGATGTAAGCAAGGAAGGAAGATGAGTTTTCTCTCTTTTTCTCACCTAGACCCTGGGCTTACCAAGTGCAGTGTGGGTGTGTATCACTGAATTCAAGAAGGTAGTAGGGTAAAAAGATTCTTTGTCCAGAGGAGATCCATGGATCATACTGAGTATGTGTACAAGCAATTCATTAAAAGCCCTGGAGTTCTGCCCCATGTAGTATAGAAGACAAAGCTTTAACCTGGAAAATCTTAAAGCAGATGTTCCCAGCTGAGTGCCTCATCCATAAAGTGACATCAGGCAGTGGGCTGCAGTGGATCATCCAGTTTGAAGCTGGGCTGCATCCTGATGGATCTGCCAGAATGAGTTATTCTCCAAGTAATGGAAAAAAAAAAAAGACTTATTGAGATTGCTTTCCTCTCTTCATTATAAACTGCATCATGTTTTTCAAATAGAACAATTTAATTTGAGATCTAAATTATTTTCCTCCTTTTAGAAACCCAGAACAGTGAAACTCCTGCACTCTTCACCTAAAGAATAATAACACCTGAAAACTAGATCATTCATTCTAAGAAAGTTAATGGTAAATCTTGAACTTGAAAATAGGACAGGTGATGAGAGTAATATTGTGACCTCACTTGTGACAAAAATGCCAGAGCCTTCAATTAAATTCAATTTCAAATGTTTGGGGGAGCATCTTAGCATGTCTTAGTTTCCCCGTAATTACTAATCTCTTTATTCAATTGATTGACCAGAGAATAATGAAAAAAGAATAAAAACAAGTTTTGCTAGTTCCATCTGTCCTTCCAGATCCACCTTCCACCCTGTTTTCTGCCCCCAGGAGACCCATATGGACCACATCAGAGCGTTCCTTTGCCATTTGGCTTTTTGGGTAGGTTTTGGCTAATGAGAGACAGTGTAGGAAGTTGGAGAGTGGGAAGAAGAAAGGTCAGGGTATTTACTAACCCAGCTCTCTGGCTGCTAGATCACTGTATATTATCTAGGAGTCCTCCTACTAGCGGCCACAGCTCCGAGACAGTACCTGTCTCCATATAGTTACCATCTCTGGGTTTTGGACACCTCCAGTCCTCTCACTGTTCAGAGCTAAGCATGTTCTTATTCCCCACTGTCACTAGCCTTGCAATTCTGCTTCATGCTTTGTCAGCTTCCTTATACCCAAACTCTCCTCCAGTTGCCCCAGTGAAGTGCGTCCCCTGTACACTGCAGGAAGCTTTATGAATACACTTTTATGAAATAATTGTTCAGTTCAGTTCAGTCGCTCAGTCATGTCCGACTCTCCGCAACCCCATGAATCACAGCACGCCAGGCCTCCCTATCCATCACCAACTCCCGGAGTTCACTCAAACTCATATCCACAGAGTCAGTGATGCCATCCAGCCATCTCATTCTCTGTCGTCCCCTTCTCCTCCCGCCGACCTAAATGGAAGAAAATATCTTTGGAACTTTCAAACTACTTGTATTATACTCATATAAATAAGACCTGGTGTGGAATATTTGTGTAGAGAATAGTAAGATAAGATTTATTGGCATGCCCTATAATGCAAGTCTTTCTGTCTCAAAGTCAAAATCCATACCATACATTCTGACCCTAATTTCTGGAAATGTATTTGTATTTTGGCTTCCAGATGAAAAATACTTTTAAGCAACACTGTTAAATAAAAATATAATGCAAGTCACTCTTGTAATATAAAATGTCACAGTAGCCACATTAAAAGTAAAAGTAAAAGGAAATGGGTGAGGTTAATTTTAATAATATATTTTATTGAACACAGTATATCCTAAGTTTTGTTGTCAGCATGAATTCAATATAAAAAATTATTAGCGAGTTATTTGATGTTGTTCCAGTAGATTTTATTAATGAGGCATCTATTTTTTTTTTAATACAGAATCTTTGAAATCCAGGTACAGTATACTGCAGTCCAGACTAGTCACATTTCTAAGGCTCAGTAGCTGCATGTGGGTAGTGACTGCTGTACTGGACTGCAGCAATTAATGTTTGTGAAGCACTTAAAGCAGTGCCTGGTGCATAGATGTTGCTTAGTCTCTTAGTTCTGTCTCATTCTTTGTGACCCCGTGGACTGCAACATGCCAGACTTCTCTCTCTTTCACTATTTCCAGGAATTTGCTCAAACTCCTGTCCATTGAGTCAGTGATGACATCCAGCCACCTCATCTGTCACCCCCTTCCCCTGCCCTCAGTCTTTTCCAGCATCAGGGTCTTTTCCAGCCAGTCGATCTTTTGCATCATTTGGCCAAAGGATTGGAACTTCAACTTCAGCATCAGTCCTTCCAATGAATATGCATGGTTGATTTCCTTTAGGATTGACTGGTTTAGTCTCCTTGCTGTCCAAGGGACTCTCGAGAGTCTTCTCCCCAACACCACAGTTGAAATCATAAGTTCTTTGGTGCTCAGCCTTCTTTATAGTCCAACTCTCACATCCATACATTACTCCTGGTGAAACCATGGCTTTGACTAGATGGACCTTTGTTGGTAAATTGATGTCTCTGCTCTTTAATACACTTTCTAGGTTTGTCATAGCTTTTCCTCCGAGGAAACCTGATGCATAGTGCAACTTCATATATATATGTATATTTTTTTTTCTTGTTACTGGTTGTCATTAAAATCTTCTTAAGGTATTCTAAGTGAGTATTATTCTTATTTTACAGATAAGGAAACTGAATCACAGGGAGCATAAGCAGCTAGCCCAGAGTTGCAGAGGTTTTGTGTAACAGATCATAGACTCATATCCAGTTCTTATGGCTCTAAATCCAATGCACTTAGAAGCCAGAGGTCTGAGTCCTACAGGTGTGACTAGGTAGAGGTAGGTTTGACCTATAGGGGTTGACAGCGGGAAAGAGAGATATTCTGATCTGGCATTTACTTGCCTTTGCCCTAGGCCACAACATTGTCAGATGTGTGTTAAATGGTGTAAAGATCAGGATCATAGAGACTTGGCAGGTAAGCAGAACTTCTTTCTGATTGACTGTTGAACACAGGACACATCCTCAGGACACTGTTCACATCATATCCACGTGAAGGATTTTCACTTGAATTACAATCTGTGCAGCCGTGGGTGGCAGCCCTGAATTCAGGTGCATGTGTACCCCAAATCAATAGGCAAATTACTCGAGTTCCCTCTCTTTAAAAAAAAAAACAAACACTAATGAAGAATGTACTCTGATGCCCTCACAGAAACCCTGACTTGTCCTGTGACTCTTAATTACAAGGAACACATCTTTCTCCACTAGCATGACTATCGTATCCCTCATTTTTGTTACCCTTGGTTTGGCGATACACATTAAGGAGCTGCATAAAATGTATTGCTTTCCAAATCCATGCCTTAGCAGTGCTGCTTTTGCCTACTGTCATAGTTAAATACATATCTTATTAAAGCATTTCTCTTTAATTTCATTGATTCTAATAGAAGGCCTTCATAAAACAAGAGTAGTTTTTAATGTTTCCATATGTTACTATCAGAAGACTGTGACATTCTAGAAAGTGTTGCATTGAAAACATCAGCTAACCTCCTAACTAAAATATATCATGAGTGCTTTAAATATTCTGAATGCTGTTAGAGGCATCAAGCATACTGAAACGTAGTATTCATCATGGAGTAATACTACAGTAGCTGTCTAGACAATATATACTTTATTGAATCTGTTCTGTTTGCTGACTTCAGGAAAGATAGCTGTATTTAATTTCTTCTAGGTATAGTTTTTATCATGTTTCTATATTCACATGTATCACAGATAAGATATCTTGGTGGTATGTAAAAATATTCAGTCATTTGTATTCAATATTACCTAGTTTTAACCATTTGTGGATTTCAATTAAAATTAATTGTTTCTGGTTGGTATTGTCCCTTTATTGAGCAGTAAAGGGACAGGGTATATTCATCTAGTTCCTGATAGGTTTATAATGGAGAAAATTTTAATTGTTATTGTAGTAAAAATACCTGAATTAAAATGGTTTTCTTAGAGTGTATCAAAACTTAAAGTAGTAATTTTAAAAAAGTTTAAGTGAAGTTCAGTTCAGTTCAATCGCTCTGTCGTGTCTGATTCTTTGTGCCCCCATGAATCACAGCACGCCAGGCCTCCCGGTCCATCACCATGCTGCATTTAATGCGCCAGTTGTGTTGGAAGTAGACAACACCAAGTAAATTAGTATTTGCTAAAAACTGTAAAGTTGGTTCTATTTGACATAAGAAGAATCTAAAGAAAACTGTCATGAACTTGAAGCTTGTGATTAAACATACTTCATTGTCTGAGAGGTGAAAAGTTCTGGGAAGAGACATAAAAAGTGTGGCTTTCAGTAGGATATCCACTGAAATATGCATAGATATAAGAAAAATGCCCAAGTCTCTATTCTTGAGTACCCTTTCTGCCCCAGACATAACATTTCTACTTGCTGTATTTATTATATTGTTCCCTACCTGTTGTGGGTTGAATTTTGTTCTCTCAGAAAAGCTACATTGAAGTCTTAACCCAGTACTTCAAAATGTGCCCTTATTTGAAAATAGGGTCACTGGAGATGTAAACAATTAAGATGAGGTTCTGATGGCTCAGATGGTGAAGAATCTGTCTGCAGTGCAGGGGACCTGGGTTTGATCCCTGGATTGGGAAGACCCCCTGGAGAAGGGAATGGCAACCCACTCCAGTATTCTTGTCTGGAGAGTTCCATGAGCAAACACTGTAGTCCATGGGGCTGTAGAGTCGGACATGACTGAGTGACTAACACTTTCACACTTCACTTGCTGAAAAAGAGTGGATTCCTGATCCATTGTGACTGATGTCTTTATAAGAAGACATCCTTGTGAAGACAGACACACACGGGAATAAGGCATGTGACTATGAAGGCAGAGATTGGAGTGATGTATCTACTTCCTACCTGATTATGTAATCATTAAACCAGAAATGATTTTGATTAGAACAGGAACATAGCTATCTCTGTGTTTGAAAAGTAGAGCTTATAGAACATATGGGGTCCCAAGTGACATAGTGGTAAAGAACTTGCCTGTCAATGCAGGAGACATAAGTTGCAGGTTCAATCCCTGGGTTGGGAAGATCCACTGGAGGAGAAAATGGTAATCAGACAAGCATTCTTGCCTGGTGAATCCCATGGACAGAGGAGCCTGGTAGTACAATCCACAGGGTCACAAAGAGTTAGACATGACTGAGGCGACTTAGCATACACTCAAACATAGAATATATACTTAAGCAAGAATGGTAGCCTAATGTGTCATACTGGTTAAATGCAAGAGAGGGCTTATTTATGGATAGAAACATCATCCACAGCACTGATAGAGTGCATTTCTCCCACCAGCTTCATGATTTCTGGCACCTTTAATAAACAGGTCCAAAGAATAATATAACCCCATTAAATAAGTTGTCCCATTTATTCTAACAGTAATATATTTACATTTGTCCCATTTTCACTTTATTTTACCCTCTGCATCAACACATTTGCCCTAATTGCATTCTACTTCGTATACACATTTGTGCTTTAAAAATTTAGACCGATAAAACCTTTTTCAAGAACTCTTTAAGTAATAAAGTGTTTGTGTGTGTGTGTGTGTGTGAGGTCTAATAGACTAATGGATCCTTATGTCGCCTAGTATCATGTGTAATGCATTTCTGTAGCACAAAATTGCACTGTTGTTCTTTGCTTATTCTCAAATTCAGATATAAGTTATAAAGAAAACAAGTAGTATAAATTCATGCTTGCTTTCTTCAGAGAAACATAGGCAAATGCATATTCAGAGGTTGACTGATAGTGATGTTTCCATGGCAACAAGCAGACTATCATAATATTTATATCATCTATTATGCTTTATTTTAGGGTTCGGTGTTTAGGGTACGATGACACAATAATATACGCCCTTATTTTCTTAAATAGCTTTATATTAGGTTGCTTTTTCTGTGTTAAATGTTTTTGAAGACATCGTGAAGATTAAGAAGTCATTACTACACGTGTAGATTTTTTAATTAATTTATTTTTTATTGAAGGATAATTGCTTTACAGAATTTTGCTGTTTTCTGTCAAACCTCAACATGAATCATGTGTAGATTTTTATTATTCCCTATTTTAAATTATATACATTTGTTTGTTTATAAAAGTTTTGAAATTGATGTACACAACACAGGAGCAGTAAGAAAATTAGGGAGAAATACATGCATAACTTTAGATTTCACAATAATATTTTGGGGGAGATTTTTTATAGCTATTTTGCTTTGTAAGCTTTAACTTAATCATTCAGGAGATATGCGGCAGAACAACAAGTCAGCTGTGCACAAAGTAATGATCTAAGCTATTCTCAATCTTGCAGCAGCATACAGGAGTTAGTTTATATGTGTTGTTAATATAGGGGCATGGAGAATGAGATCTTTTATTGTAATCCTATGATTACAATAATTAGTTTATTAATTTATGTACTTGACTCATAATATATCCAAAACACTGTTCTGTATGCCTACTATTAAAATTAAGCAGAAGAAAGGCTTTAGTTTTGTAAAGTTTACTTTCTACCCAGGTTTGAGGGATGGATGGGCAGTAAATGAAGACACAGTAAATACATTCTACAATATTGTATAATGACTTTGAAGAAACAGAAAGTACATAAGATCAAGAGATTGATGACAAATGGGTGCATTTACAGCTAAATATGTTGCTATCATTTATACTTTGAAATCTGTTTCATTGATCATCACTTTTGATCATTGTATCAAACCCCAAGGAATTCCTGGGTGGGTGTTATCCCTCCTTGTTTTGAGAGAGAAAACCAAGGCACTGCATGGTTAAAAAGTGAGTTGGCAAGGTC
Source organism: Moschus berezovskii (assembly GCF_049115385.1). Lineage (NCBI taxonomy): Eukaryota > Metazoa > Chordata > Mammalia > Artiodactyla > Moschidae > Moschus > Moschus berezovskii. Next base: position 33,727,004 of record NC_142483.1, on the reverse strand, counting down.
CAGAAGGGCGAGCAGATCTTCTTCCATGTCTTGTTGGCACATACTGACATTTGTTGAAGAACTGACTGAACGATTGAAGGAATGAACATTCCTTATGTAGGACTTGTGAATTATCCATTTCAGTTTTCTTTGGTAGAATTTCTAAAGACTGAAAAGGAATCAGAAGCTTAAACCTTAATTTGGATGTGATATTCCTCCTTTTTTCTCCAAGTTAGAAATGAGGATATGTCATCTGTCTGGCCCTGATACTTAATTAGCAGTGTGACTTTGGGTAAAATCTAACCTCTCTTAGACTTGGCTTGCTCTTATAGAAATTGGGAATAATGATATATGCGTTGGCTGTCTCACAGACTGTTTTTGAGAATCATGCGATAAAATATGTCAACCTCAAGAGGTCTCTGCACATGCAAGTAATATTGATTCTTTAGAAAGTAATCTTCATTTAACTTGAATTAAGTATTTTTTTACATGCACTCCCTAACTAATCTTTGATGTCTCTCTCTTTTTCTCACTTTGATGAAAATGGACAGTATGAACTGTTCATACAATTAAAGAAAAATAAACCTAATTAGCTTCTTTCTGTGTAAAAAAGGTGATCTTTCAATGCTGGACCGTAGGAGTTCTTATCACCTGTGTGCCCTGCTATTAGTCTGCAGATATGCTGCTGAGTGAATCATTAAAAAAAAATAAGCTATTTATAAATGAGGGTAAGGATTCAGTATTTGATATTTTTTTTCTTATAATGTTGGAGGGTTATTGCATTATGTTAATTTATTTTTGTTTTTCTTTATTCCTGTAATAGATTGTTCTTCAGTCACTATTTTTATTTTCTTTATTCCTATAATGAATAGAAATAAGCATATAATGTAACACTATATTTTCATTGCTAAAATCACATGTGTCTTAATGGCAACTGTTCCATGAAATGTACAAACAGTCTCAGTGACTCAGCCAATTTAGCAAATAACAGGAGTTTTTTTAAAAATTCACTTCATGTGTTGAATTTCAATAAATACTACTTAGCAACTACTCTACTAATTGCAGGGAGAAAACAGTAGAAATTATTATGTTCCTGGAGAGAGAGAGATATGCCTGTTAAAAGCAAGAGGCTAAGTATGGATAAATTGGAATATTGTTAAAATCTTCAAAGGAGAAAGTAAACTTTTAGCTGGGCTTGAATGACACAGGTCTGGGCTGATGAGTATGAGAATTTATCCTTGGCTGGCGAGGGGAAGCAGCTTGGTAATACTTACTGAGCACCTAATAAATTCCAAGAATTTTGTATTTATTTTCTCATAAAATCCTCTCAGCAGGTTTCTAACACAGGTCGTATTATCTGCATTTTTCAGAAGAACCTGCTTATCAAAGAGTCTGAGAAAACTGTCTAAAACCACAAAACTTATTTTGGTAACAGAGACTCTAACGGAAATCTAACTTCGATTCTTTGCTGAAGAAGTCACTAAGCCATTTTAATCTAGACGGTTGAAAAGCTTTTTTTAAAATGTTTGAGATATTATTAAGATAACTGCATTGAAATTGTGTGATTTGTTCCGATTTTCAGAATATTGTCATTTCATGTGATCTTTTTATTTCCAAATTGGCAAGTAGGTGTTTCTAAGTGAAAAGATTAAGCCCATCTTTGTATAACTAATCATTAGAATTCCCCTGTGACACACCCAATAATGGTTAGTTTTTGAAATATAACTTTTTTAAAGTCTTGAAAATAATGTTCTGTATTTGGTACTGTTTTAAGAACACTGGCTTCAATGGCCCTGTAAAAATCAAATTGATCTTAAAGGATGGTTCTCATGCAGATTTTCTGAATTATCTCAAACCTCTGGCATACCTGAAGATCTTAGTTTCACAGAAAAGGAAAATGATTTATAATATTGCCACATAATTTTTTTAATGTGGTTTTAATGACAAAGCTAGTTTTTTAAAGTATACATGAAGAAAAAATTTTCAGAAAGTAAGATTTATATTACTCTTCAGTTTACATTAAACTGTTCATGTTTTAAAATATAGTATTATAGATGAAATTAAAATCTACAGTCAACTGGGAACAGTTTTTTTATTTTCTTTTTCTCAGATTTAATATACTAGAAGAGTAGAACTGTCAGTATCAAAAACATCATGATTATTCTCATTTGATTTAAAAATCCAACATTTGCTTTTCCCCAAATACATAGGGGGCTTTGATATAGTCAGGACCAGTAGTTGGACTCTAGTTGAAAAACTCCTTAATAAATTAAAATAGATAATCATTTAAAGAAAAAGTATCTGTTTATTATAAAAATTTTATTCTGTTTCAAATGTGAATCTATATATGTCTTCTGCTTTTTGTTTTTAGTTTTTAATGTAGTGCCAAGCACTATTCTTTGGTGGAAGGTATTATTCATTGTATTATTTGTATAAACCATGCCTCTTATGAATCTGCTATGATTTCCAGCTATTGTTTTTCTTTGAATTTGAGTGATAATTTTAAAAATATTTCTTAAGAAACCTGGGTATGGAAATAGTCTAAAGATTTTTATCTTGTATTTATAAGCTTCTATGGTATTTTGCAACATGTATTCCATCTATTTTAGCATCAATCTTGGGGAAAGGGTGAGTTTCTTTATTGAGTTTTTCAAAAGTTAAAAATTCTTTTTATAAGCAACAGTTCTATTTCTTCATACAGTATTCCATCAACTTTTTTAGTGTTTCACTAGTAATTTAATTTCAGCAACAGCAAAGAAATGTAGCAAGGGTGATCAGTTCTGTTAACAAATATAAACAGTTCACCTGATGAAAGCAGAAAGACATGCTAGTAAATAGCTACTAGGTACAAGTATTCTGTGTGCTTTTGACAGCAAACAGTATCTTTCATACAGGGGTTAAATCATACTGCTTGAGTGGAAGCCATTCGTGCTGGATAGGTGCTCTTTGAGGTCTGCGGAAAGCAAAAAGAGCAGGTGGAAGAGGGCCTAACCAAAATCCTTAGTCTTATGAGAGCAGTTAATCTAAAACACAATTACTATATAGTTCAGAATTATCTGAGAACTCTTCTGTCACAAAGGATGAGTATTTTTAACTGGACCAAGATTATGGTGTTTAAGTGCTGCCTTTAGAATGCCAGCAAATTTGGAAAACTCAGCATTGGCCACAGGACTGGAAAAGGTCAGTTTTCATTCCAATCCCAAAGAAATGCAATGCCAAAGAATGTTCAGACTACCACACAACTGCACTCATCTCACATGCTTGTAAAGTAGTGCTCAAAATTCTCTAAGCCAGGCCTCAATAGTACGTGAACCATGAAATTCCAGCTGTTCTAGATGGATGTAGAAAAGGCAGAGGAACCAGAGATCAAATTGCCAACATCTGTTATATCATAGAAAAAACAAGAGAGTTCAAGAAAAATATCTTCTTCTGCTTTATTGACTATGCAGAATTTGACTGTGTGGATCACAATAAACTGTGGAAAATTCTTAAAGAAATGGGAATACCAGACCCCCTTACCTGCCTCCTGAGAGATCTGTATGCAGGTCAAGAAGCGACAGTTAGAACTGGACATGGAACAACAGACTGGTTACAAACTGGGAAAGCAGTGCATCAAGGCTGTCTGTTGTCACCCTGCTGATTTAATTTGTATGCAGCGTACATCATGGGAAATGCAGGGCTGCATGAAGTACAAGCTGGAATCAAGATTGCTGGGAGAAATATCAGTAACCTCAGATATGCAGATGACACCACCCTTATGGCAGAAAGCAGAGAAGAACTAAAGTGCCACTTGATGAAAGTGAAAGAAGAAAGTGAAAAAACTGGCTTAAAATTCAACATTCAGAAAACTAACATCATGGCATCCAGTCCCATCACTTCATGGTAAATAGATTGGGAAAAAATGGAAACAGCGTCAGACTTTATTTTCTTGGGCTCCAAAGCCCATTGCAGATCGTGACTACAGCCTTGAAATTAAAAGTCAGTAGCTCCTTGGAGAAGGAAATGGCAACCCACTTCAGTGTTCTTGTCTGGAGAATCCCAATGACGGTGGAGCCTGGTGGGCTTCCGTCTGTGGGGTCACACAGAGTCGGACATGACTGAAGCGACTTAGCAGCAGTAGCAGCAGCTTCTTGGAAGGAGAGTTATGACCAACCTAGACAGCATACTAAAAAGCAGAGACATTACTTTGCAACAAACGTTCATCTAGTCAAAGCTATGGTTTTTCCAGTCATGTATGGACGTGAGAATTGCACTATAAAGAAAGCTGAGCACAGAAGAATCTATGTTTTTGAATTGTGCTGGAGGAAATGCTTGAGGGTCCCTTGGACTGGAAGGAGATCCTACCAGTCAATCCTAAAAGAAATCAGCCCTGAATATTCATTGGAAAGACTGATGCTGAAGCTGAAACTCCAATACTTTGTCCACCTGATGTGAGGAACTGACTCATTGTAAAAGACTCATTGTAAAAGAAGGGTATGACAAAGGATGAGATGGTTAGATGGCATCACTGACTCAATGGATGTGAGTTTGAGCAAGCTCTGGGAATTGGTGATGGACAGTTAGGCCTGGTGTGTTGCAGTCCATGGGATTGCAAAGAATCAGACACGACTGAGTGACTGAACTGAACTGAACTTAGATGTGGAAACTTTACGTAGGTTAGAAGGAGAAGGATGGAGAATAAGTAAAGTTTTAGAATCAGGAATACTCTGAATGACAGACCACGCTCTCTTGTCCCAGTACCTAGAACACAGGTACATATTTCACACATACATATAGACATACACACATATATTCACAAATATAAGCATGTCTGTCTAATGAATGGCCAGATGTTAGGACAAGAAAATTGACTTCATTATCTAGGCAATGAGATACTGATGTAAAATTTTGAGCAGATATTAAAAACTGGAAACATGTTTTATGAAGAAAGCTAAACTCAACTCTATGGGCACATAGATGGATTGATGAGAAGGGCAAGGCCACAGTTGGGGAGACGAGCCCAAAGGTCAGATAAACTTCTCACATGGTATAAAGATTGAAAGAACTGGGTTTGAAATCAGTGTAATTGGCTCTGTCACTTACTGTGTCACCTTTGTCAAAGTCCATAGCTGCTTTGAGCCACAGCTTTTTTGGAAAATGGAAAAATATTACCTTTAAATGGAACTTTTGTGAAAATTAATGAGCTCAATTCCACAAAACTCTGTCACACAGCCTAATAAATCCATTCATCCATTAATCCCTTCATGTATAAATTTAGTGAGTTTTGATAGAGAGGAGAAGGGGACGACAGAGAATGAGATGGCTAGATGGCATCACCGACTCTGTGGACGTGAGTTTGAGTGTACTCCGGGAGTTGGTGATGGACAGGGAGGCCTGGCGTGCTGTGATTCATGGGGTCTCAAAGAGTCGGACTTGACTGAGCGACTGAACTGATTCTTATGACAGTGGGGATGCTGAGATTTAAAAGACAGACTTGAAATATTGGGGCCATATGCTTTGTATACCCCAAGTGAATTTGCATTCTAAAAATTTTCCAGTAAAATTAAGATGGTAATAGAAGTTAGAGAAAAATTGGAAGAAAGAGGATGAACTTAGCAAAACAATTAACATGATAAAATTGAATGAATCAAACAAATGTAGGAATGACGAGTGGCAAATTACATGGGAGTCTTAGTAACAATACAGTACGGAAGTTGTAGGGTTTTGTAGCAGCCACTGTAAGAATATGAAAATGAAATGCTGACTGTGAGATGGCATTTAGATTTCCAAAATGTATCCAGAAGGCAAGCAGAAAATGCATGTTTTGAATCAAAATTTTGATGAACACAGCATTGATATAGGCACAGTATAGGAGCATCACGAATTCTGAGAGAATGTAAAGAAAAATGATAGTTATCACTTTTGAACATTTCTGTGTTATACACTGCTTTAAGTGAATGGTATGGCATATCTTATTTCTTCCTCTATTATTATCCTGAATTTACTGATGATGAAACTGTGGATCAACAAATGAAGGAATCTACCGAAGGTCAGGCAGTTTCAGGAAAGGGATTTGTGGCTGGGTTTGTCTGACTCTTGAGGATACAGACATGAGTTTACCCGAGTTAAAAAGTGGAAGGAAAGTGGTCAGAGGGAAAGGGAACTTATTTAAGAAAAGTGGAGCATGAGAGTTATTGGAAGATATATCTTGCTTTTGTATGCATGATCTTTGCATGTTTGAAATCATATATGAGATGATGAAAGAGACTGAAATACAGATAGTTGTAAAAACGGAGAGGGAGAGGACATATGTATTCAGTTCAGTTCAGTTCAGTCGCTCAGTCATGTCCGACTCCTTGTGCCCCCTTGAATCACAGCACGCCAGGCCTCCCTGTCCATCAGCAACTCCCGGAGTTCACTCAAACTCATGTCCATCGAGTCGGTGATGCCATCCAGCCATCTCATTCTCTGTCGTCCCCTTCTCCTCCCGCCCCCAATCCCTCCTAGCATCAGAGTCTTTTCCAGTGAGTCAGCTCGTCGCATGAGGTGGCCAAAGTATTGCAGTTTCAGCTTTAGCATCAGTCCTTCCAATGAACACCCAGGATTGATCTCCTTTAGAATGGACTGGTTGGATCTCCTTGCAGTCCAAGGGACTCTCAAGAGTCTTCTCCAGCACCACAGTTCAAAAGCATCAATTCTTCGGCGGTCAGCTTTCTTCACAGTCCAACTCTCACATCCATACATGACCACGGGAAAAACCATAGCCTTGACTAGACGGACCTTGCTAATTCATGTTGATGTATGGCAGAGGCCAGCACAATATTGCAGAGCACTTGTCCTCCAATTAAAAAAGCAAGAAAATGCAAAAAAAAAAAAACAAACAAACAGCAATCTGACTGCACCAGCAATTTCCATATGCTGTGATGGACAGGATACCACAGGAATAAGCCTTCCTGTGATTTCTGCCCTGGCAGCTGCTTTCAGGATCTAGAAGAATGAGAGCTATTGTCTTGGGTATCTCATCAAGCTTTCTAATTGTGAACATTAAAGTAATTGTGAACATCTTAGATTGTTATTGGATAATTTAAAAAGTATAAGTGCTGGGATACTAGGGGGAAAAGAGATTCAAAAGGAATAAGAAAGTCTTGTACTTCTAGAATTCTTTTTATTTGTCAAAGGGCCTGCAGGCCTGTGATGCTGGAGATTCCCTCTCAAAAAACCCTGTGAGGTTCAGAGGACAGGTGTTGTTCACAATTTACAAATGAAAAACTGGGAGGTACAGACTAATCCCAAAGATAGGCAATGCCAAAGAATATTCAGACCACCACAAAATTGCATTCACTAACACGCCAGCAAACTAATGCTCAAAATTCTCCAAGCCAACCTTCAGCAGTACAGGAACTGAGATTTCCCAGTTGTTCAAGCTGGATTTAGAAAATGCAGAGGAACCAGAGATCAAATTGTCAACATCCATTGGATCATAGAAAAAGCAAGCGGATTCCAGAAAAAAAAATTTGCCTGTGCTTCATTGACTATGCTAAAGCCTTTGTGTGGGTCACAACAGACTGTGGAAAATTTTTAAAGAAATGGGAAAACCAGGCCACCTTACCTGCCTCCTGAGAAACCTATATGCATGTCAAGAAGCACCAGTTAGAACTGGAGAGGGAACAACAGACTGGTTCCAGATTGGGAAAGGAGTGTGTAAAGGCTGTATGTTGTCTGTCACCCTGCTTATTTAACCTATATGAAGCACAAGCTGGAATCAAGATTTCCAGGAGAAATATCAATAAACTCAGATATGCAGATGACACCACCCTTATGGAAGAAAGCAGAGAACTAAAGAACCTCTTGATGAAAGTGGAAGAGGAGAGTGAAAAAGCTGGCTTAAAACTCAGCATTCAAAAAATGAAGATTGTGGCATCTGATCCCATCACTATTAATGTCAAATAGGTGGGGAAACAGAAACACTGACAGATTTTATTTTCTTGGCCTCCAAAATCACTGCAGATGGTGACTGCAGCTATGAAATTAAAAGATGGTTGCTCCTTGGAAGAAAAGTTATGACCAACCTAGACAGCATACTAAAAAGCAGAGACATTACTTTGCCAACAAAGGTCTGTCTAGTCAAAGCTGTGATTTTCCAGTAGTCATGCATGGATGTCACATTTGGACCATAAAGAAGGCTGAGCCCTGAAGAATGGATGCTCTCAAACAGTGTTGTTGGAGAAGACTCTTGAGAGTCCCTTGGACTGCAAGGAGATCAAACCAATCAATCCTAAAGAAAATAAACCCTGAATATTCATCGGAAGGACTGATGCTGATGCTGAAGCCCAATACTTTGGCCAGCCGATGTGAAGAGCCATCTCTTTGGAAAAGACGCTGATGCTGGGAAAGATTGGAGTCAGAAGAGGATGACAGAGGATGAGATGGTTGGATGCATAATCGACTCAATGGACATGAGTTTGAGCAAGCTCTGGGAATGGTGAAGGACAGGGAAGCCTGCTGTGGTTCAGTCCATTGGGGTTGCAAAGTGTTGGACACAACTGAGCAACTGAACCACAACAGACCAATCAAGTGATACCTCCTCCAGGCTCACAGACCTGGATTATCTTAGAGCAGACACAGGATTCCTGGTGTGCTCAGTCTTGTGTTCTTTTCCGAAACTTCATTGGTAGAAAGTGTAAAAATCTGCAACCCAGGCACACAGGATTTAACTTTGGTGGGGGGAACCAGCGTGGAGATTCCAAGGAAAATGACATGATGGATGCAAAGACAGTTTAACTCACTTCAAACAACTATTGATGACCCATACAATGCCAGCAAATATGCAATAGTCTAGAGCTATCACTATGAAAAGGACAATGCGCTAATCTTATTGGAGCCCCTCGAATAGGAGAACAAAATGGAAAAACAGAAAAGTATAGAAAATACTGACGTTAAAAGATGGAAGTAAATTCAAGTGTTTTAAAAAAGGGTGTGAATGAAGCTGGTTATGAAGATGAATAAAAGTGAAATGTCAGTGAAGGAGTGGGACACCGTTGCATGATTTAACAAGCATCTTTGTGCTTATGGACATCCAAGTAGTTTGTGTTTCAGTGTATGTGGCTGATGTTAGGGGGTGCTGGAGCAATGGGGTGATGAGAGCCAGATGAAGCTGAATTGTGGATTACCTGTGAGAAAAGGTCTTGTAATGTGTTTTTAGGTGCTTAGAGTTCACCAGTTGTGCCAATATTCCAAATGTGTTTAGAAAACAAAAGAAGTTCCTGAAGATGTTAAGATGTTATGATGCTTCTCTGTTTCCTAAGCAGATATTTAAGTCTGCTGCTGCTGCCGCTAAGTCACTTCAGTCATGTCTGACTCTGTGTGACCCCATAGACGGAAGCCCACCAGGCTCCCCAATCCCTGGGATTCTCCAGGCAAGAACACTGGAGTGGGTTGCCATTTCCTTCTCCAATGTGTGAAAGTGAAAAGTGAAAGTGAAGTCGCTCAGTCGTGTCCGACCCATAGCGACCCCACAGACTGCAGCCTACCAGGCTCCTCCATCCATGGGATTTTCTAGGCAAGAGTACTGGAGTGGCTTGCCATTGCCTTCTCCACTAGGAAACTTAAAATATGAATCTGCTTTAAACCCTCTAAAAGGGCAGGGCTTTAAGTATGAAATCTGTTTGCAGTAGACATTTTGGTAACCCAAAATGTACTACATCCCCTCTGCCCACCTCTGATTAATGTGCAGTGTGGGTAAGACAGACCATTCCATGAAAGTTCCATGAAAGTTCCATGAAAGGGGAAGTATTGCTCCCAGGGAAAGCTGTTCACTATTAAGGTTGAAAACCTGTTTTCAAATACTCCAGACTCTCATCCTTCTTTTTGATTAAAGGTTTTTTTTTTTTTTTCTTTGATGAGGACCATTTTTAAAGTATTTAATTATGCCCCAACCAGTAACACTAACGAAGCTGAAGTTCAACGGTTCTACAAAGACCTACAAGACCTTTTAGAACTAACACCCCAAAAAGATGTCCTTTCATTATAGGGGACGGGAATGCAAAAGTAGGAAGTCAAGAAACAGAGTAACAGGCAAATTTGGCCTTGGAGAACAGAATGAATCAGGGCAAAGGCTAACAGAGTTTTGCCAAGAGAACGCACTGGTCATCGCAAACACCCTCTACCAACAACACAAGAGAAGACTCTACACATGGACATCACCAGATAGCCATCACCGAAATCAGATTGATTATATTCTTTGCAGCCAGAGATGGAGAAGCTCTATACAGTCAGCAAAAACAAGACCAGGAGCTGACCGTGGCTCAGATCATGAACTGCTTATTGCCAAATTCAGACTTAAATTGAAGAAAGTGGGGAAAACCACTAGACCATTCAGATATGACCTAAATCAAATCTCTTATGATTATACAGTGGAAGTGGGAAATATGTTTAAGGGACTAGATCTGATAGAGTGCCTGATGAACTATGGATGGAGATTCATGACTTTGTACAGGAGAGAGGAATCAAGACCATCCCCAAGAATACAAAAAAGCAAAATGGCTGTCTGAGGAGGCCTTATAAATAGCTGTGAAAAGAAGAGAAGCAAAAAACAAAGGAGAAAGGAAAGATATAAGCATCTGAATGCAGAGTTCCAAAGTATAGCAAGGAGAGAAAAGAAAGCCTTCCTCAGTGATCAATGCAAAGAAATAGAGGAAAGCTATTGAATGGGAAAGACTAGAGATCTCTTCAGGAAAATTAGAGATACCAAGGGAACATTTCATGCAAAGATGGGCTCGATAAAGGACAGAAATGGTATAGACCTAACAGAAGCAGAAGATATTAAGAAGAGGTGGCAAGAATACACAGAATAACTGTACAAAAAAGATCTTCATGACCCAGATAATCACCATGGTGTGATCACTCACCTAGAGCCAGACATCCCAGAATGGGAAGTCAAGTGGGCCTTAGAAAGCATCACTACGAACAAAACACTCAGCAGTGGCCACAGGACTGGAAAAGGTCTGTTTTCATTCCAATCCCAAAGGAAGGCAATGACAAAGAATTGCCTACTACACAATTGCACTCATCTCCCATGCTAGTAAAGAAGTGCTCAAAATTTCCCAAGCCAGGATTCATCAATACGTGAACTGTGAACTTCCACATGTTCAAGCTTGTTTTAGAAAAGGCAGAGGAACCAGAGATCAAATTGCAAACATTCGCTGGATCATCAGAAAAGCAAGAGAGTTCCAGAAAAACATCTATTTCTGCTTTATTGATTATGTCAAAGCCTTTAACTGTGTGGATCACAATAAACTGTTCAAAATTCTTCAAGAGATGGGAATACCAGACCACCTGACCTGCTCTCTTGAGTAACCTGTATGCAGGTCAGGAAACAACAGTCAGAACCAAATATGGAACAACAGACTGGTCCAAATAGGAAAAGGAGTATGTCAAGGTTGTATATTGTCACCCTGCTTATTTAACTTATATGCAGAGTACATCATGAGGAATGCTGGGCTGGAAGAAGCACAAGCTGGACTCAAGATTGCCGGGAGAAATATCAATAACCTCAGATATGCAGATGACACCACCCTTATGGCAGAAAGTGAAGCGGAACTAAAGAGACTCCTGATGAAAGAGCAGAGTGAAAAAGTTGGCTTAAAGCTCAACATTCAGAAAACTAAGATCATGGCATCCAATCCCATTCCTTCATGGCAAATAGATAGGGATACAATGGAAACAGTGAGACTTTATTTTGGGGGGCTCCAAAATCACTGCAGATGGTGATTACAGCCATGTAATTACAAGATACTTACTCCTTGGAAGGAAATTTGTGACCAACCTAGATATTATATTAAAAAACAGAGACATTACTTTGCCAACAAAGGTCCATCTAGTCAAGACTATGGTTTTTCCAGAGGTCATGTATGGATGTGAGAGTTGGACTATAAAGAAAGCTGAGCACCAAAATATTGATGCTTTTGAACTGTGGTGTTGGAGAAAAGTCTTGAGAGTCCCTTGGACTGCAAGGAGATCCAACCAGTCCATCCTAAAGATCAGTCCTGGGTGTTCATTGGGAGGACTGATGCTAAATTGAAACTCCAATACTTTGGCCACCTGATGCGAAGAGTTGACTCATTGGAAAAGACCCTGATGCTGGGAACAATTGAGGGCAGGAGGAGAAGGGGACGACAGAGGATGAGATGGTTGGATTGCATCACCAACTCAATGGACATGGGTTTAGATGGACTCTGGGAGTTGGTGATAGGCAGGGCGGCCTGGCATGCTGTTGTTCATGGGGTCACAAAGAGTCGGACACGACTGAGCGACTGAACTGAACTCAACTGAACAACATTGCTTCTGTTTTATGTTTTTATTTTTTTTTTATTTTTTGGGGGACCATGAGGTTATGGATTCTTAGCTCCCCAACCGAGAATTAAACCCATATCCCGTATATTAGAAGGGGAAGTACCCCCCTTCCCAGCCCATCTTTCAAACTGACAGTTCTAGGAGGCATTCTATACACTTACCAGAGTTTCGTGCAGAATCAAGCCCTCATTGACTGTTGTAAGAAATGTACCACATCATGATTTTCACTCCATCCCTTTTTTACTTACCTCAGACTCTTTCTCTTACTCCTGAGATAATCATCCATATACACTGAGTCACTCAAGTCTTTCTTGGCTCTGCTTTTGGGGAAGAAAAATTTAAGATACTATTGACTTTGTTGAGTAACCTGTTGTTTTTACAGAAGGAAACACTTATTTTCCCAGGACGTACATATTGCCTGCCATGATAGAATTTTCCCTTAGAAACTTCAATGTTGATTAAACATTCTGAGAATTTGACTAACATATTAAGTAGGTAAGAGAACAAAAGAGGAGATGCTTTAATTGTGGAGGTTGGAATATAGAGCAGAAAATAATGGTTAAGTTTATGTCCTGCTGATTATGATGATGATTAAGAGTCAGTGGGTTCTGTGTTATATGCAAATTTGGGCTGCCTTGCAGAAGCTTCAGCTTTTTGTCAGGAAAAAGGAAAAGTCGTGATCATCCTCTGATGTTTTCTTTTTCTTTTTGTAGTAGGGCATCCTTTACTGAGTTTTTTCAGCTAATTGCAATTATACCTGTGATCATGGAAGCTGGATCATTGCATGGGATTCTTTATTTATAACATCTGGTATCAGAGAAATTCAGACAAAAGTCTTCACTGAACTGCAGTCTTGATCTTTATTGTCTTTTTGGATGTGTTCATTGTGTTTTTTTCCCCCAGCTTTTTTACAAACACACATGACTTCTCTTACTGGAAGCTTCCTTCAAAAGCAATCTTGTCGTTGACACTGTTCGGGTAATGATTTAATTTGGTAACTATAAATCATTAAGCATTTCAGTATGAAACTTTAAAGAAATTTAAGGAATTATGTGTAGAAAGCTATTACATTTCTAATATCTTTATTCCATTTGCAATTTAACTGTCCCTAGTGGACAGTATTTTGCATTTTAATTGAAAAAGCAACACTTCACCTCACAGAATACAGTAGGGTTGTGTTATACAAGAGGTAAAGCTCACATGCAGTTTTCAGTGATGCTGATTTTATTAGCTTCTCATGTTCTAATTGCAAGTGATCACAAGGTGTTTTGAGACTGAGCTCTAAGTTTTTAAACTTTCGGACCATTTAGTCAGCTGGCCACAGTTTCAGATTTATTGCTGGTTGTATGTTCCATTTTAATTCTCTTAGGGGGATTTTTTTTTTAACCTTGACATCTCTTATTGTCATATTTTTTTGTATTTATGACATACCCAACTGCGCATATGTATATCCAGTTCAACATATGACTTTTTCCACCATTTCCCATAAAATGATCTATACAGAGTTCTTTGATCCGAAATGTATAGGCCATTATGTAACATCCATCCCACCGTAGTAGACCTTATCAGTGCATATTTTATTTCATTTTCTGTCTCTGCCATATTGTACTTGATGCTTCTCATTTCACTTAGCTGAACACATCTTGTTGCTCAAGAAACAAGTGCTTCTTGTTGGGAAATGGTAGTCATTCTTTGGCTGATTTTAAGTCCTGCAGAGGTAGATTTGTGTACTCTAAGCCATGCAGTTATACTATATGACATTTCACATATCCTGCTTGATAGCCTACCTGGATGAATCCACATAGAGGAACCAGCATCAGTGATATGTAGCCAGTAGACTCAGACTCCAGACTGAGCACATTAGTGTCCGAGGAAATCAGAGTCACCCCTCACTCTTCTCTGTGTGCACTGCTGCTGTCATGTGGCCTTGTCTTCCCCTCTCTGGTGTGGAGAGATCAACTTGAAAGTGAAGTGTGCGAGCAGTCCTTAGAAAACCTGACCCAGTACAGGAAGTTAACATGTGTCAGGGTGAACTATTTTATACACCAAGAATGGTCCATGTGCAGATTCACAGAGAAAGCAATTAGAATACGGAGTGTGTCTCTCCTGGCTCTACGTTCCTGCCTTTAATGTCAGTTTGGAAGTTACTGTCTCCAGAGTGTTGATTAGAACTGCGGATGCCTTAGAGCTGCACAGCGCCTGGCCAGAAGGGCAGTCAGGGTGAGCCACTTGCGGCCTGTAGGTGGTGTGGAAGAAGGCGAAAGAAATTAAAAAATGTGGAGAGGTGGCTTTTATCTTTGTTGTGGTATCTTAGTTCCTTGACCAGGGGTCAGACTTGCACCCCCTGCACTGGAAGCATAGAGTCAACCACTGGACTGCCAAGGAAGTCTCTATCTTTGATTTAATTCAGATTTCCCCAGTTATATATATATATACTTCTTTTGTGTGTGTCTGTGTGTTTAGTTTTATAAGTTGTATCACATGTAGTTTGTATATACACCTCATGGTCAAGATCCCTCACAATGCCCTTTTATAACCACTCCCATAGCCCTGCCCCCAACTTCCCTAAACACTGGCAGCCACTAATCCATCCTCTTTGTGAAATTCACATTCAGCTTTGGTCCTAGGTGTAGTTCTTTTTAGATGCTCCTTATCATGTTGGTTTGTTGAAATCTGGCTTTGGTGGCTTCAGAGTGATGTCAAAGTTTGCAAGAATTAGGAGATAGGAAGAAAAATCTGAGAAGTTTCTACCAAATAATTTCTGGCATGACTTCTTATTAATTTTGACTTAGACAGGCCTTGTTCTAATACAGTTCTTGTCAAGACTGAACCATGTGAAGCTTTGACTTGGGTTTGGGGTTGTGTATGTAATCTGTCAGGATATATCAATAATCTGAAACTTTGGATGTTCATACTGATTTTATCTCTATACTCCCTAAGGTTCAAAAAAAAAAAAAAGCTGGGAAAAAACTTACAGCACTACAGTTATTTTTTGTTTGTTCTTCCTGGTGCATATTCTCCATGAACTGGCCATGTCAGGTTTCCACAAATAATGTACCTTGCCCTTATATACTGTGGGGCTTCCCAGGTGGCGCAGTGGTAAAGAATCTACCTGCCAGTGCAGGAGATGAAGGAGACACAGGTTCGATCCCTGGGTCGGGAAGATCCCCTGGAGGAGGGCATGGCAACCCACTCCAGTATTCTTGCCTGGAGAATCCCATGGACGAAGGAGCCTGGCCAGCTACAGTCCACAAGGTCTCAGAGAGTCAGACACAAACATGCCCTAATATACTGTAGAGACAGTGTCACTGCAGAGCAAAGGACAGACCTGTGACAGATACAGTTAGTGTTTAGGCAAAGAGATTTTCACCTTTGGAAGAGAAGAGACATTAGTTTCTGTATCTTTTTTGGTGTATTCTAGGTAAAATCAGTGATGAATATGTTTTATCTCTTTTATTTATAATAGAAGAGAACAAGGAATTGGACAAGAAATCAGTAAAACTTATGATACACATTTGGTTGTCAGAAAATAATGATTTGAAACTTTTTCCATGTATGGGCTAACATTCTGATATGATGTACTCTTCGATCTAGTCTTTGGAAAACATTCCAGTATTGCAGTTTCAACTCAGTTACATTTCAAGAGCCTTACTGTTTGAGTAATGCTGCTTTCGCTTATAGATTTAAGATGATATAATGCTATGTTATATAATTTTGGTAGGGTAAACTCTGAATAAGTCCATGAACACTATGTTTTCTCCTTTTATAGTCACACATATGATGAGTCTTGCTGATTGTTTTATTCCATGTTTATAATCTAACAATTTAATACTATTTTTAGTAACAATAAAATGAAATAATGTAAGGTTCTTATTTCCCTTTGATGTCTTGATTTACAGTGCTTAAAATATTCATATGTGTCTACAGTTTATAGTTTTATCAATTTGAAGATGGTTGTTTCGTTTTTTGCATTTCTCAAGGCAAAGTTGAAATTTTTGAAGTTGGATCTTAAAATTCATGTTCTGCCTTACTTTTCATAGTCACCACATAGGCAATTTATATCAACCCTTAAAAGCTATGAAGTAAGTATATTCTTTCCCAAATTGACAGTGCAATTGTTCTGATACAGAAAGTGACACCTCATGGTGTATTAACTGTGGAATGCACAGTATTTTTTTTTTTAAATCAGAGTTTAGAGAAACAGATATTTATTTTCTACCCTCATAGTCTTAAGCTTTGTTCAAAATGAAGCCCATAAATTTTCTCCATGCTATAAGCTGCTGCTGCTGCTGCTGCTGCTGCTGCTGCTAAGTCACTTCAGTCGTGTCCGACTCTGTGTGACCCCATAAACGGAAGCCCACCAGGCTCCCCCGTCCCTGGGATTCTCCAGGCAAGAATACTGGAGTGGGTTGCCATTTCCTTCTCTAATGTGTGAAAGTGGAAAGTGAAAAGTGAAAGTGAAGTCGCTCAGTCGTGTCCGACCCTTAGCGACCCCACAGACTGCAGCCTCCCAGGCTCCTCCATCCATGGGATTTTCTAGGCAATAGTACTGGAGTGGCTTGCCATTGCCTTCTCCGATGCTATAAGCTGGAGAGTATGAATTAGAATTTGCTATTCTGGATTCTTATTAGAAGAAATCAAATGGTTTTTAAAAATAATCACTGGTGATCAAAATAGTATTTGCCTTAATTGCTTTATTAAATACTTAAAAATAATTATGTGGGCAATGATAAAAACAGTTTGTATTTTTTCTCTACAAAGAAAAATAAGTAAATTTAATTTACAGGGTTAGTGAGTATAGTTTTTATTTTTATTACTGAATTTCTCGAAACATTGATAAAGAAATCAAAATCCAAAGTTTCCTTCTCAAAGCAAATGCTGAAAGTTCTCCTAAGGTTACTGAGAGAGATTTTTTTTTTTTAATTTTCCTAAAAAAAAAAGAAAGGAATGTCTCTTGTGCAAACATTTGAAATGTATGGTCCTTTCTGAAATCCTGTTTTGTTTTGTTTTCAAATCAGATCTTGAAAATTTTAAAACCAAAATGAGAAGTACAGTGTCAGTGCGTGAAGGCCAGGGAGTCGTCCTGCTCTGCGGCCCCCCGCCACACTCTGGAGGTAACAAGTACTCTGCTTTTGCTTCTTATATTTATTAAATAAGTTTCAGGGCAAGCCCTACAGCATATGTGCTCTTATTGCTTCCATAAATTACCTTGAGAAACTTGATAATCCAAGCATTGTATTTTGTCAGCTGAGTTGAAATATAAGAAACTCAGTGAAACATTGTCTATCTAGAGAAGTTTACAAACATGATTTACTCATTCCAACAAATAAGGTCTAAAGGCAGACAAGATCAAGTTCATTTCAGTTACCTAATGGTGCTGAACAATGCTTCATCCTTACACCATTATCATTTGTTATTCAGTTTTAGACCATGACATACATTGGTGTCTGTGGGGTTTTTTCCTCTCTTTTCCTCTCTCTTTCTTTCTGCCTCTCCCCACTGCCTCATACACACACACTTATACATGATTATTGATATATGCTGTTGGACCTCTTGATGTATATGTAATATGTATTGAAAATGAAATATGTTTATATATCATATCATTTTTATTGAGGTGTTGAAATTGCAAATTTTATGCTACATTGGTATAAATTGAAATATTGCTGGAAATTCAGGAGCTTAATGAAATAGCTGCAAGAGAGAAAATGAACTTCTGCACATATGAAAATAATTTAATAAGCCCTGCTCCCCGTTAAGAGCCTGGAGTGCTGGTTGGATTTTCCTCTCATGCTCCTGACCAGAGGGGAAATTGAAAAGTCTTCTTCCCAAGAGAGTAAAACTTATTCAAATGAAAATATGCTAGACTTCATTTGTTTCATGACATCTGAACCAAAGTCCTTGTGGCCCTTTGGTGACTTGGCAGTTTAAATCACAAAACCTTCAGCCCAGTAAAACAGACATTTCCCGTCTTCAGTATCTGATCATTTGAAATGTCTGAGCCAGCTGCACACTGCAGATCTGCCTTGCCTGCCCTCATGTTGGTGGGTATGAGTTTAAATTGGGCTCCCCAGTCTAATTCAGCATTATATATTTTGCTGACATCATGAAGTTCATCAGATCTTTGACTTTGAAGGGAAGCATAGATTCTCTTGATTAGCAAGAAAAGTAACTGGTCTCAAACTGACTTGAAGAAAATAGGGAGTTTACTGGCTCATATAACTGGGTTGATCATGTGCTGTCTATAGAGCTGTGTGGTTAACATGGAGATGTGCCACCCAGAACAGCACACTGTGGGCAGTGGGGTCAGCCAGTGGTCTCCTGCTCTCAGCTCCTTCCCAGTCTCCTTGGCTGCAGGAGCCACTTGCCTGTGGTCTCAGCCTTCCAGGTGCTGCCTGCATCTGGTGTCTGAATAAGGAGAGGATGTCTTGGGGTCAGCCATTTCTGCCTGTTAACACTGGGCAGTTCTGGTGGTCAGTGCTCGATCCAGAGCTACCTACCAGAATGACCATGACTTTTTTGGATGACCCCAATTTGACTTCTTTCTGATCTCAGGTCCTGCTTCTGCCTCCTTGTTTTCACAGGTTTTGGTCATTAATCAAAATCTTTTATCCCAGGCTCTAGTCTTTGCTCCCAGAGAACCCAAACTATTGAACCCACTAGTTTAGCCAATGTCACAAGCAGTGTGTCTTTCTTGGTATTTTTTGGCTCTGCTTCCCTGCGTGTTGATTCCGTTGTTCTGTAGACTCCCCGTGTAGCACAGGTGGCCCCTGGCAACTCTGGGCTCTCATGATCCTTGATGCTAAAGATCCTCTTGGACCAGACACCCTGTTGCTCAGCGGCTCCTGATTTTAATTGGATCGGCCTTGCTTAGGAGATTTTTCCCTCCAGCAAAGGGCTGAAGTCAGCTCCATCTAATGACAAGCCCTGGGATAAGAAAGACATAGTTTTCAAAGGAAAAGGGTTTCATTATGAGGAAAAAAAGAAGAGGGAGAGGGATGTGTTAGATACACACTAACCACTAAAACGGGGTTAGAATTACAGCTAGTAAGCAAGTAACAAAATAACTAAAATTTACTGTTTAAATCAACATAAAATAGTAGCTGGGCAGTCTTGTCTATGATGTATTTGGGAAATGTTGACCCGATTTATGAGCCTGCCTAGATGATCTTCTTTAAGCGCTTTTATGATGCACTCGCTGATGACAGAGGAGGGGCTCTTTTAGTTGCACACAGTGAGGGTGTCTTAATAAGCTTTTGGATAAAACATATTACAAAAGATGAATCATTTCTATTGTCATGCAATTGGAGAACTGCCCACCAATTACAGCTTTTCTCATGTAATGACATCCTGATTTCTCTCTGCCTTTGGTAACTTCATATAGTTCTCCTTTCACTTTTAAAGCTCACAGTCTGGGCTGACCGTGGAATTCTGTAGAACTGTTGGCAAAGAAGGAAAGAAATCTGCCTGTATATGGTGCATTAGCTCTTAAGAACTTGGTGCCTGCACAGGAGAACAAACAACTGAACAAAAGCATACTTTCCTTCATGCTAGGTTGTGCAGGAAAATGATAGGGACCAGAGCAACAGATTTAGACACTGAAAACAGGACTGTCATTGATCTAGGTCTCCCTAATGTTGTGCCTTCCAAGACACAATTTATATCCACTGCCCTGACCCCTTGGTTTGGGAGCGTCTTGAAGACAGAGCCTGTGTTCAAGTTTGCTCTGCACCCAAGTGCCCAGCACAAGGCTGGTTTATAACAAGCAGTCAGTAGATAATAGTTAACAAATGAACATATTCATCAAATGAATAGAGGAATCTTTTTTAGATTTGGCCAGTGCTAAATGCTCTTTGAGAATGCACTGCAAATCCTGTTTCTAGAAGTAGACGCATTTAACAGCTTTATGCCCTGGGCACGAAGAAGACAAGTGCAGACACAGACAGATCATGGCAAATTCTGACCACAGCAACTCTATCTGCCCTGCTTCATTTTCTTGTGGACTGGGAGATTTCTAATTCAGGGGAGGATATGAGGCAGCATAGAGCAGCCGAAGCCATGACCTCAGGGTTTATCAGCACGCGTGATGTGGGATGCTGGCCGCCCCGCTGTGATCCATTTTGTCTTCTTCCCACAAAGTCCCATCGTCCCTCCAGGACACGAGTTTCCCTTTTCTGTCCTCACCACTGTGTTATTTTTATTCACTTTGCATGTTTCTTCCATTCTACTTGTTTCTTCTCATTGGTCAGAAATGTTTAATGTCATTGTTTACTTTCTGATTACTGAAGACACCTTCATATTTTATTCATCTGTCATATGCTTTAATAGAGTCATAGTCCGACAGAGTGGACACAGGGGCAAAATAATAATAGAAGTAATGACAGGAATACTAACAACAACAAATAATAGTACCCTCTATTTATTGAGTGCTACTTAGTTGCTAAGCAGTATGCTGGCTCTTGGTGGAAATAAATCATCTAGGAAACTCTTGATTAAAAGTATGGAGAGGAACTGGATAAGTGACAAGGGAGATAGATATGCAAGGAGAGAGCCTCAACAGGAGTCCCAAAGTGTGGAAACTGCATATGTTCCTCCTACTCCCTTAATTAATTCATGTATGCAGATAATTTATAGGAAAGGAGCAGCAACCTGGGGCTGCTCTGCTGAAGAGCAGTCCCCATTTATTTGATGCCATAAGAAAGAAAAATTGTTTCACGATGGGTCACAATTAGAAATGTTTCTTGGGAGTCCGCATAATTCCTAATCAATGCAGGCTACTGTCATTTGACAAGAGTCTTATCTCATTTATTCTGTGAATTTTCTGCCACTTCCTATTCATCATCATCCCTGCAGAATAATCCAGCACTTCTTTAAGGCGAAAAGGATTTGTATACTCTTGAAAATTAGTTGGAAGATCAGGAATTGGCAAGCCAAAAATAAGGTACCAGGCAGGGATTATCTGTGGCTTAATTATTATTCTAGTTACCAGTAGTGTGAGAAGCTGGGAATTAGTATAATTACCAGTCAGTTACTGATTTTACTACAAGATCATTAGAAATTCAAATGCACACAAAAAATTATCCTAGTATAAATAAAGATACAACATTGGTTTATGAGTCCTTCATGATAAGTACTAATTAGACAGGAATTCATAGGTTAATCAAGTTATTGCATACACACATGTTAACAGAGACTTGATTTTTGTCCAAGGATGGCTATGAGATTTATTCTGTGTAAATAATAGACCTGAGTGTTTCCCAGTGTTTCATAAGCAAATGACTTTGGTGTCTGATTCAGTTTCCCATGGCTGTGCTCTGTGAATATTCTTCTTGCAATAACCGCCCTGGACACTGCCATCCACTTACAGCAACACAGCCTCTGAGATGTGAAAAGGAGAGTGTGAGATGCCAAACAACAAGTAGTGGAGGTTGAAGCAACTTCATCCTAAAAATTGCTTTGTTAATCCTGGTGTGACAGAGGTGAGAACTGTTAGCAACGTAACCAGATGGCATGGGATTTACACCCTCTGTAGCAACATCATTTTCCCCCCCCCTTTATCGAGCACCAAAACCCAAAAGCTAATTCAGATAGTTTAGATGGGGGAACTTAAAGAAAAGTTTCCGTCCAGCTACCGGACATTGTTTCTAGGGAATGAGATATTACCAAGCATTTCCAATGTGATCTGTCCAGCTACTAGACTTTGTTTCAAGGGAATGAGATATTACCAAGCATTTTCAATGTGATTTAGACTCCAAACAATAATTTCCCTAAATACCTTAATGTGTAATCTTAGCACTGCCTTGACTTGGGCACTCGTTTTTCCTTGGACGACACTCCTCTGTTGTTCAGGTTCCTAACTTATGGAAACTTAGTAGCTGGATCCCAGGTGGCTCAGTGGTAAAGAATTGCCTGCCAATGCAGGAGACGTGGGTTTGATCCTTGGGTCTGGAAGATCCCCTGGAGAAGGAAATGGCAATCCACTCTAGTATTCTTGCCTGGGAAGAGGGGGAAAGAGCTGGTCTCAAAGAATCGGACACGACTTAGTGACTAAACAGCAACGATAGCTTTTTACAAAACTTTGAGGTAAAGAATACATAGGTTGTTCGTGGGCAAAATGTGCTTTCTGCTTCCCATGATATTTGCATCACTGGCCAGGGTGTAAAAGGTTTTTCTGAGAACCCAGCAATTTCCCCTCACCTAAAACAGTGTATCTGAAAGTTTCACTATGGCACGCCTTTATACTGCCACAGATTGTGAAATCAAAATACAACAGATGATTGGTGGGTTACTGAGGAGTAAGCCTCTTGCTCCACCACAAAATATCACTCCTCATTTAATGCCTCTAAGCCTGGAAGGCGGAGGTACATTAACATGTCATGACAAAGAGTTAAGGGAACCCATCTCTAGACTGAATGAATAATATTTTTCGATTGTAAAACTGTTTTTTTACTATTTGCCAATGTTGATATGACTTTAGACATTTATAGGAGTCCAAATATTAACAAATTCCTAGTGACATTTAGACAAGTATGTTCTGAATCTGTTGACACAAGAGCCTCAGTCACTACTTAGGTGGATAACAATGAAATATTTTGATCTCTCAAGGAAGTACCTATTGTACTAAATACTCTTATTCCTGCACATTCATTTTGTAGTTGGAAATGGAAATGAAAAACCCCTAGTTTCTCCAAATTAATTAAATGTAGAAACTGTGAATTAAAATATTCCTTGAGTCTGCCGTGCATCCTTACTTCCATCCATCCATCCAACCACCCTTCCATCTGTCCAGCTACCCATCCAACTATTTTATTCATGTTTTGATTTATTCATGCATTCATCAAGTATCTGTTGATGTAGGAAATGTATTTATATCTTATCATGCTACTTTTATAATAATAAATATGGCCATTTACTTGAATAATTTTAATATTAAATAGAATAAAGTAGAAAACATTGCTGATAAACTTGATAGGAGTGTATCAAATCAATATTTTTTGAACCCCACCCAAACTGCTCTCCAAATGAAATGCAGTGCACTCATACTATAGGAAATACGAATCCACCTGTCCTCAAGGGCTTGTGGCTCCACTGGAAGGGAGAAAGGCAGGGCTGCTGGTGACTGGTTAACCCTATAGTGACAATAAGATAAGTGCTGTTGTTCAGCTAGACGCTGAGCTTATTGCTGATAGCATCAAGGAAGGCAGTATCACTCTCATTCTGCACCAACCAGCTGAGCCTCAGAGCAGTCCGGTGATGTGTCCAAAGACACACAACAGTAAATTTGACTTCAGACTAAGGTCTATTGCTTTTTGATGGAAAATTTTCTTATGCTTACAGAAATTGCAGGCTTCAGTTTTCCAATTTACGTATCTTCTGCATTTTGGGACAGCATTCTCCAAACCCTTTTCATAGATGCACTGATATAATTAAAATATTTTTTAAGCACCACCACCCAATGCACACACATGCATATCCACTGAGACAGACCTGCAGGCGTAGGGAGGACAAACCAGGCATCTAAGAACTACCCTCTGAATCTCTTTCTTATATGTAAACGGGGAATAATCACAGAACTTATAGGGTGGCTGTGAGAATTTATGAAAATAATATATATGAATGTATGTTTGATTTATTTATATAGATCAAAATGTACTATAATCCTAATATGTTTACTGTGGAGAAAAATATAAGTACATTTATGAAGAGGGTTTATTTCTATTTTCTTCTTGTACCCCAAGGTACATTTGTACATTTATCTGGAATGTTGGTAGCCCATTTTCGAAAACATGGTTCTGGAGAGTGTTTGGCTTTCCTGCTTCCGACCATCAGTGTTGGATTAGTTGTGGTTGGAGACTTTAGACTCGCTTGTGATTTGCTTAACAACACAGTGATACTTAGAGGACTAGAGCTGGCTTTGAGATGCTAGGCCTGTTCAAGCATCAGGGACTGTCGCTCCTCCTGCGGGTTCCTTCCTTCGCCTCCACAGCCTAGACCCACATCTAGCGTGTTCCAGCTAGTCTCAGCTGGTTAGCCCAGAGAAGGGCCAATCAGCTACTCTCTCCCAGAAGTTAGAAAATTGACCTGACAGGCTACAGTGTTTGAATTTGGAGATTTGAGGCAGAACTTCCCTATCATCCTGAGAAGGCTGATGCACATAGAACAGAGAAGCAGCCCTTCAGAGACTCAAAACAGAGACCGGGGACAGAGGAAAAGTTAAAGACTGCCTGGCTGCCGCCCCCCCAGCCTTCCTCCCTTAGCAGCTGCTTTCTTACCCTTTGTCGCCATGAAACAGCCCCATTATAGGGATGTGTATTCTGTTCCCTTTATTATTTTAAGCTGAGTCTACTGGGTTTCTGTATTTCTACATCCAAGGGCTTGAGCTAATACAAAGGGCATTATGGTTAGGGCTACACCAGTGTGGAGATGGAGAGGTAAAATGATGCAAGGGGAAGAGGAAGTTTAATGTAAAAAGTAAAGGAAGAGAAGCTACATGTCTGCGCAATAGCCCCTGCGCGGTTCTAGCATCCTTTTGTGATTGAAGTCAGCACAGAACATACTATAAGTGGTCCTGGAAGGAGACAGGTCACAGAAGACAATTTGAAGAAACTGCATTTAGGGTTATTTACCTGATCATTTTATGAGTAGGTTTCCTGAAAATTTTAGGACTATCTAGGACTGCTTTGCATACATTTCATCACAGCAGCATGAATTCAGGCTCACTCCGACCCCCATTTCATTCTCAGATCCCATAAACAGTCTGCTATAGTCAGTGAGAAATCATTTTCTCCCACTGGAAAGACCACATAGTTTTCCTTGCTGTAATTCCATCCGCTCACAAAGAGAAGTCGGAAAGAGGATTATGCTCATGAAAACAACAACAAAAAAAAATCACATGTGTAAGCTGGAAGTTTAAATCCTCTGTTATAGCGATAGTGCTTCTATAAGAACTTAAAGATAGCAGAGCTCTGACGTTTTCTGCTTTAAGTAAAAATTGTCCTATTACTTTAGTACAAATCCAGGATAGTAAAGGCTTTGATTCTTGACAGCTAAAGCAGAAATTAAGGATGATTATTACTTGGTGGGTTTTGTCAAAAACACAGTAACATTAGGTGAAACCTAAGAACTAATTTGTGTGCTAGCAAGAGAGTTAAATGCTCATTGATTTGCCATAAAAATGCATTTGTATGTACTAATGTTTTAATTAAGATTACATGAGCTACTGTAACAAATCTGAAAATATATTAGCTCAAACCAAATCGTATTTCTTGCCTAAAGTCCACATCAAGTGTTTTTCATTGTAGGCCACTGGCTCCATCTGTTTGTGCCTCTCCATTTCAGCATCTAAAATCCATGGTCACTACCTCTGTCTTTGTAGAGCTGACAGAGAAAAAAGGAGGGGAAGTCCCATGGATGGTTTTTATGGACCTCTGACTGAAAGAGCTGGCACGTCACCTAAGTGTACTTTCTGTTGACTGGTCCCACGTCACACAGTCCGAGCGACAGCAAAGGAGGACCACTGTGTGTCCCCGGGGAAGTGGGAACGCATCTCTCTGCCACACTCAGACATGTACTTTTGAAAATAAGCACAACCATGTTAAGACCAAAGACACAAAAGGTGCAGAGGGTCTCAAAAGTCTGTATTTCATGAACTCTAGTGGCAACATAAGAAGCTCATTTTGGAGAACTTGTTGAAAATGTGTATTCCATGATCCCATTCTCAGAGATTCTCGTTCCTTAATGTGGAGTCTTTCCCGGGAATCTCCACTGTTTGGGCTTCCCAGATGGCTCAGCAGTAAAAAATCTGCCTGCCAGTACAGGAGATGCAAGTTGGATCTCTGGGTTGGGAAGATCTCCTGGAGGAGGAAATGGCACCCCCACTCCAGTATTCTTGCCTGGGAAATCCCATGGACAGAGGAGCCTGGTGGACTGCATTGATGCATTTCAGAAGTTGCATTTTGTTAAGTAGGACATGTTGGACTTTAAAGAGAAAGTGGAATTTTTGCCTTGTATAGGACATTGATGTTCATTTATTTATAAGCTGGACAATTCCTATCTCAGCTTAATTTGTCCTTCATTAGCATTGATCCTCTTAGAGAGTATGGCTGCCAGAGTGCCTAGATGCATAGCGGAATATTCCCTGGAGCTCATCCACTTTCCCATGTGTGGAGCAATTGATAGGCGCCAGGCAGTCCACTGTGCTTGTTGATAATCTCAGGAACTGTGCACTGGTTAAGTATACAGAGCTTTCAATCCCTGAGCATCTTATCCTTGAGCAGTTTGGATTTGTTTATTGTTGTTATTGTCTGTGTTTGTATGTGAGTGTTCATCTCAAGGGAATGTGCCCATCTGGAGTAGAACCCAGACTGATCTTGTCAGGGAGGAGTTTTAAAATCCTTCACCTCCCTTTTCCCTTTGAGGTCTGGCTCTTATTTAAAACCTGTTTTTTCCTATTAACTTTAAGAAGTTTGACTTTGAAACTTCTTAAAACCAGGATTTAAACCAGGAAATTGTAAAATGACTAGTGTGAAGTTTTCAGTTAGATTATAAGAATCAGTTGATAACTGTATCAAAAAGAAAAAAATCACAATGATCATATTTGTGTATTCTCAGAGGCCTGCAGGGACCAGCCAAGTGGTTCAGATGAATGGGCCAGGGCCATATTTTGAGATTTGGACAATTTTTTCCCCAGTAGCTTATTTAAATCACTTAACACCATCATTTACTTTATATGCAGTTTTTAAAACATAAAATGCAGTTCTTTTCTGAGTTTATGGTTCCAAATAGGAAAAGGAGTATGTCAAGGCTGTATATTGTCACCCTGCGTATTTAACTTATATGCAGAGTACATCATGAGAAATGCTGGCCTGGAGGAAACACAAGCTGGAATCAAGATTGCTGGGAGAAATATCAATAACCTCAGATATGCAGATGACACCACCCTTATGGCAGAAAAGGAAGAAGAACTAAAGAGCCTCTTAATGAAAGTGAAAGAAAGAGTGAAAAAGTTGGCTTAAAGCTCAACATTCAGAAAACTAAGATCATGGCATCCGGTCCCTTCACTTCATGGCAAATAGATGGGGAAACAGTGGCTGACTTTATTTTTCTGGACTCCAAAATCACTGTAGATGGTGATTGCAGCCATGAAATTAAAAAAAAAAAACGCTTGCTCCTTGGAAGGAAAGTTATGACCAACCTAGACAGCATATTAAAAAGCAGAGACATTACTTTGCCAACAAAGTTCCATCTAGTCAAGGCTCTGGTTTTTCCAGTGGTCATGTATGGATGTGAGAGTTGGACTATAAAGAAAGCTGAGCACCGAAGAATTGATGCTTTTGAACTGTGGTGTTGGAGAAGACTCTTGAGAGTCCCTTGGACTGCAAGGAGATCCAACCAGTCCATTCTAAAGGAGATCAGTCCTGGGTGTTCATTGGAGGGCCTGATGTTGAAGCTGAAACTCCAGTACTTTGGCCACCTGATGCAAAGAGCTGACTCATTTGAAAAGACCCTGATACTGGGAAAGATTGAGAGTAGGAGGAAAAGGGCATGACAGAGGATGAGATGGTTGGATAGCATCACCGACACAATGGACATGGGTTTGGGTGGACTCCAGGAGTTGATGATGGACAGGGAGGCCTAGTGTGCTGCAGTTCATAGTGTTGCAAAGAGTCAGACACGACTGAGTGACTGAACTGGACTGAACTCTGAGTTTATGGAGAGTTTATCACACATACTTTCCATTTGCTGGTTACAGTTCTTACTGTAGGTTTTTTCCTAATGTCCTCTTCAGTTAAAGTCATTAGATACAGACACACTCAGCATATTAAACACATAGAAATTTTTTTTTCTTTATTTGAAATTTGCTCTGTATCAGTCAAACTTTTACTAAGTTCTGTTGCAGTAACAAATGATCTAGGGTCTCAATGGCTTCTAATAATTTAGATTGATTTCCAGTTTTGTAGGCTCTATGCTGTGGGTTGGTTGCTGCTATATTCCATGAAAGCAAAAGTCGCTCAGTCATGTCCCACTCTTTGCGACCCCATGGACTATACAGTGCATGGAATTCTCCAGGCAAGAATACTGGAGTGGGTAGCCTTTTCCTTCGCCAGGGGATCTTCCCAACCCAGGGATCGAATCCAGGTCTCTCACATTGCAGATGGATTCTTTACCAGCTGAGCCACCAGGGAAGCCCAAGATTACTGGAGTGGGTAGCTTATCCCTTCTCTAGCGGATCTTCCCAGAGAAGGCAATGGCAAGCCACTCTAGTACTCTTGCCTAGAAAATCCCATGGATGGAGGAGCCTGGTAGGCTGCAGTCCGTGGGGTCGCTAAGGGTCAGACACGACTGAGCGACTTTACTTTCACTTTTCACTTTCACACATTGGAGAAGGAAATGGCAACCCACTCCAGTGTTCTTGCCTGGAGAATCCCAGGGAAGGGGGAGCCTGGTGGGCTTCCATCTATGGGGTCACACAGAGTCGGACACGAGTCTGAAGTGACTTAGCAGCAGCAGCAGCGGATCTTCCTGATGCAAGAATCAAATCAGGGTCTCCTGCATTGCAGGTGAATTCTTCCCCACCTGAGCTATCAGGGAAGCCCATGGAACTTAATTTGGGAAAAGGCAGCCCGTCTGAGATTTGTCTTTTTTTTTTTTTCCCCAGCTGTAGCAAGTCTTCATTGCGTCATGCAGGATCTTTCTTGGCGGTGCACCGATTGTCTAGCTGTGAGGCAGGCTTCAGTAGTGGTGGCACGGGGGCTTTCTAGCTATAGGTGTAGCACTCGAGCTTAGTTGCTCTGAGGCATATGGGACCTTAGTTCCCCAACCCGGGATCGAATCCACGTCCCCCACATTGCAAGGAGGATT
This sequence comes from Moschus berezovskii, assembly GCF_049115385.1. NCBI lineage: Eukaryota > Metazoa > Chordata > Mammalia > Artiodactyla > Moschidae > Moschus > Moschus berezovskii. The sequence continues at coordinate 33,697,835 of NC_142483.1, read as the reverse complement.
CTTAACCACCAAACCAACAAGGGAAGTCCCTGGGATATGTCTTTCTAATGGGAGAGGAAAAAAAAATTGTAAGACCCATTCTGCCTGTTTACAGGTGGTATATACATCATTTTTGCTCCCATTCTCTTTCATGAAGCATGTACTATGGCCAGTCCCGATCAAATGAGCCAGAAACCAAATTTCTGTCACAGAAGGAGCAACAGATAACTTTAATAATAACATAATTGACCATATGTTCTTGTTGTTTTCTTTAGCTTTTTGGCCTTGTAATCTCTCTGATTTCCCCAGATGTGATGACATCTAGATCCAACAACTAGTTTAAGATATCCTACTTTTCCAGCACGAAAGTGTTTAAACACAACAATATATCATGATGAAAAATGGCACACGAAAGGTTCAAGCCACCCAAAGTGTTCAAATGTTGCTCGTCTCCTTTCCACGGGGAAAGCAACTATAGCTAGAAACTATATGTTGGCCAAATTTTCCAAAATGTTAGCAGTGTGGATCAGACAGTACTTGGTTTGAGGGTGCCTTTAGCCTGTGGGTTGTAGTTAGAACTCTCTTCCTCAAGGACATTCAATTAATGCTAATTTTTCAAAAAGTCTCATTCAGTAGTCCAAGGGGATGTATGTCTAAGAGAAAGTTGAAAGTATTGTTTATAGCCTTTAAAAATTCATCTTTTATGAGATTCAGGAGTACATAAAACAATTCCAAACATGGCTAATTAAAACAGCTAATTATGGGCTCCTGGAGGCCTGCAGTGTTGGAAGTAGCACCTCAATCCTTCTTTAAACAGTTTTCCAAATTTACTGTATATCCATTTTCTGAAACATTTAAGCATTCTTCCCTTCTAGTCTAGTTTACATTATTACATTTAGTAGCAAATGTTTTATGCCCCCATAGTGGGGATAAACCAGTCAACTATACACAGCAAAGTCATGAGGGTCTAATGTGTGAGGTTTTATTAGATTTAAGTACAAATTTTGTAATTTTTGAGTTTTCATTTGGTTTTATCTGAAAAGAAATGAACTTGGAAAGTCAGTGGTAGATATCAGCTAAAGCTCAGTTGCCATAAAGAAGCATTGTATTCCCAAGAATAAACATGATAATTAAGCAGTGTTTGTGTGCTAAGTTGCTTCAGTCTTATGTGACTCTTTGTGACCCCGTAGACTGTAACCTGCCAGGCTCCTCTGTCCATGGGATTCTCCAGGCAAGAATACTAGAGTGAGTTGCCATGCCCTCCTCCAGGGTATCTTCCCGACCCAGGGATCGAACCCATGTCTCCTGTGTCTCCAGCATTGGCAGGCAGGTTCATTACACTGGTGCCACCTAACTAGTTCTTCTGTTGTAGCTCTGAGTATATCATTTTTTATTCCTAATGTAAATTTTTATGTACATGTAGAAAGCTAAGAATTTTTCAGGCATTCCCTGACAGTCCAGTGGTCAGAACTCCACTCTTACACTGCCGAGAACCCCTTCCTCGTCTGGCAAACTAAAATTCCACCAGCCGAGCAGAGCAACCAAAAAAAAAAGACATTTTTTTCTTATGTTTCTAATACAATCTTAATGTTTTCAGTGAGTGACATTACTGTCCTTGAAAGTATTATGTATTTTGCGGCCCACTTCTATCACTTCTTTTAACTTTCCCTTTAAATTTCATTCTACATTACACATACTGTCTGCATTCCCTAGTCTTGATCACCAATCACAGATAAGGCACCTTCCTGTGCTCTGCCCCACTGCCACAACCATCTGATGCATAGGTTAATACATTATATACACTAAGTAGAGGTACTTGCTGTGTACCTGCCATAGACTCCTTATTTTCTATTGTGGTTTTATATTTTTACTCATAGACCATTTGTTTGACACTGAGCAACATTTTTCACCATGTGTTCTTATGGAATAGCAATAGGCATCAGATAAAAGAGTGAGGCAGTTTACAAAAAAAAAAAAACAGTTTGCAAAAATGCTAGGAAAAGCAAAAGAAAGCATCTTTCTTTTCTCAGAGCTTTTAATAGCACAGTGTTAATTTTATGTAACCTAGAGGAGGAGTCTAGTGTGCATCTTTTCCCAAATTTACTTGACAAGAGAACCCTTTATGTAGCATCTTGCAAAACCAGATATTCTGAGAAGTACACTTCAGGAAACACTTATATAGCTTAAAGACCATACATACCAGAAAAAAATTTCAAAATATCCTCTGTCACATGCTCTAAGGGTTTGCAAAAGTTTGGGATAGCTTAGTGTACAGGCCTCACATTTCCCCAAAAGGGAAAGTTAAAATCACTCAGTCGTGTCCGACTCTTTGCAACTCCGTGGTCTATACAGTCCATGGAATTCACCAGGCCAGAATACTGGAGTGAGTAGTCTTTCCCTTCTCCAGGGGATCTTCCCAACCCAGGGATCGAACCCAGGTCTCCTGCATTATAGAACAATTCTGTCTTTACCAATTTTAAATGTTGTAGTTACACATGAATATTCTTTAAAGATAGGATTCCTGACATATAAAAGAAAGGGAGGGAGAGAGGAAAGAAAAGAGAAGGGCAGCAGTAGAGGACACGTATATCTTATCAGTGAGCAGGTGCAGTCAGTTCCCCGAATTTGTTCTGATTAATCTTGGCTGTAGAATTGTTAATGTATTAGGGGGTGGAGTCTTCATTATATCATTATGAAAACTGGGGGAGAAAAATAAGGGTTGCTTTGACTAGTTAATATACTTCTAGCATTTTACAAATTCGATTAATTATGTGTGGATCACATTACATCTGTTACAGTAATAACAACAGGCTGGAGTTTTCTGGTGAGAAAACGAGTCCATCAATCATCCCTAATCATTGATTTTCAGATAAGGGGGCCCGTGCTGGCTGGCTTACAGTAACCATACTATATTTTGAAGACTACTGCCAAAACATATTGTATTCCACAAATCTCTTGAGAAGGCCTATTCTGTTTCCACTTGTGATTTGAAATGACATTTGAAGTGGTGATATATGTAGACTTAAAGCAATCTTTTTCAATCATTATGCCTTTAAGCACCACTAGCATCCCTCAGGATTCTTTGACCTTTTTTCTCTGCATTATGCTTTTTTGACAGCTCAGAGAGAAAAGTGGTATACCTGACATCTGGTGTAAACATGAAATGTTAATTCTTAGCACATACTTAATATTGCCAACTGCTTTCCAATACTCGTGTGAAATATTTTGTTTTTTCCCATGGCTGTAACACATAATCTGTATGAGTTTTCTTAAACTAATGATGGTATGCAGTAAAAGTTATTTCTTGGTTTTCCTTAGCTGTGGTTCTGAATCTTGGATTCCTTAGTGTAGATTAGTTGAGTAGCAGAGGTTCAAGAGTCTGTAGCCATAAAATGAGAGAATTTTGTCCTTTACAGTACTAGAGTGGCTAATGCATGCGCGCGTGCTAAGTCACTTCAGTTGTGTCCGACTCTGTGTGATCCTGTGGACTGTAGCCCACCAGACTTCTCTGTTCATGAGATTTTCCAGGCAAGAATACTGGAGTGGGTTGCCTTCTTCTCCAAGGGATCTTCCCGACCCAGGGATTGAACCAGCATCTCTTACATCTCCTGCATTGGCAGGGGATTCTTTACTACTAGCACCGTCTGGGAAGCCCCAGAGTGGAGAATAAGGAAGGTTAAAGGAATATTAGAACAAGATGCAGATGCAAAAGAGGGTAAACTTAAGGCATTGCTAAACTTTCTATTGTGGAAGTAGAATAGAGGCACAATTGCTGCTGCTGCTAAGTCACTTCAGTCGTGTCCGACTCTGTGTGACCCCATAGACGGAAGCCCACCAGGCTCCCCTGTCCCTGGGATTCTCCAGGCAAGAACACTGGAGTGGGCTGCCATTGGAACGTATCAAAGTGCCCATGATTTCTTTCTGATTCTCAGTGAAGTATTATGGGGATATGTTTTCCAAGCTACAAAGAATCATTAAGAATCCTAAGCTTAATTGAAAGAAATTCTGGTTTTCTAAAGCCAAGTCATTATGATCAGCCCATTGTAATATAATGAAGGAGATCTTGAGCAAGTGAAAGGAGTAGATGAAATGCAAAACTCACTGAAAATCCAGGTATCTCCAAGTTGGGAGAACTTGAAAACAATGCACGAATTGGATACCTAGTCAAAGGAAGGAAGCATTAAAGAGATAGCCTGGGAATTTCCATTGGAAGTTTTATGTAGAGAAAATTTAGAACTGAAAATGTGAAAGAGTTTTACCCAAAGAACAGCATCTGTGTATATCTGCTGTTACATTTGTGACCCTCTGAGTCTTATGCACATGATTAGAGACTAATTCCTTGAATCTCTTTTAATAGGAATCGAGACAACTAGCAGTGGATTGGGCTTCCCTGGTGGCTCAGACAGTAAAGAATCTGTCAGCAATGTGGGAGACCTGGGTTCAATCCCTGGGATGGGAATTTCCCCTGGAGGAGAGTATGGCAACCCATTCTAGTATTCTTGAGAATCCCCATGGACAGTGGAACCTGGTGGGCTACAGTCCATGGGTTTGCAAAGAGTCGGTCACGACTGAGCAACTAAGCACAGCACACAGCACAGCAGTGGTTAGTAGGACTATGATGAGACATCCTAATAGAGGACATAACTTAAAACAATTATACACACACACACACATTTATTAAAAAATTTGTATCATATAAAACAGATTCTTCTAAGCTCTGTGCAAGCCAAATGAATGAGAACCTTTATACCTGGAATTGACGAAATGTAGTAGAGTTGATAAATGTGTAGACAATCATACTCTATCCTAGTGCTAGTAGAATACTAGTAAGAGCTTAGGGAAATAACCTTCAGATGGTCTTGTGAACAATGGGGTGTTTCACTGGAAGACTAAAGGACAGATGAGTTCTATGAAAATTCTCTTGGAATCGGAGAATGCAAGAGCCTCCTTAGCCGGATAATTGCTCTGACTAAGGGAAAGGAATTCTTTAACAAAGTCACGTACACAGTTCCACGTGGGAAATGAGGGACATTCTCCAGAGAATTCCAAGTCTGTTTACAGAGGTTCAGCACGATCTCTGTCAGGACAAGGGTGTGCGGTTTGAATGCGCCTTTGGGAGAATGTCTCCAACAATCTGGCCCAGTTTGGAAATGCGTCAAGAGACATTCAAATTGCAGGTTGGTTTCAGGCCTCAGTTGTGTCCCCTCCAAGGACAGGTAAAACTTACAAGTACAGTTGAAAGAATAACATGCACTGCCTCCTGAGCGTGCCCTATTATTGTCTGTCTTATTTCTGTGATTCTCTTTAAAAACCAGCCAGTTACTGTACTAGGGAGATAATCCAGGGATAAGACTTACTCAGTGCAAACCTTTTATTAAAGCCCACAGTGCTTCGTTCAGGAGAATTTTGTTTTCCTTTTTTTAAACTCTTAGATCAGGTTTTCAAAAGCACATCAGAAATATTCCTAGTCTTAAATCCAGGGATTTATATAACACAAAGCAAGACCAGTGGGGAATTAATTTCCTTTGAAGCACATGAGCTTGAAGTTTGCATCCTCCCACCATGGAGCGAAATGTATTCAGGCACTGTTGATGACCACTTAAGGTCCTCCCTTCCCCAAGTTATAAGCTGACTGCAGGAAGCCAATGATTGCCTGGGCCATTCTGGCTAAGCCAGAAAATATCAGGTCAAAGAAAGGTTAACTAGAGACTGGTCACGTTTCTCACAAACAAGGATCCCCACTGGAGAACATGTCTTGTATGTACGTGGCATTTATAATATGCATCCTGTGTAGTTAGGAGGGAGAATATGATGCCTTTGAATGTCGACAAGGTATTATACTTTATCAAGCTGTTGTTGTTCAGTCGCTAAAGTGGCATCTGATTCTTTGTGACCCCATGGCTGCAGCATGCTAGCCTTCCTGTCCTTCACTATCTCTCGGAGTTTGTTCAAACTCATGTCCATTGAGTTAGCGATGCCTGGCTTCCCTGTCCTTCACTATCTCCCAGTTTGCTCAAATTCATGTATTGAGTCAGTGATCCAACCATCTCATTCTCTGTTGCCTCCTTCTCCTCCTGCCCTTAATCTTTCATAGCATCAGGGTCTTTTCCAGTGAGTTGACTCTTCGCATCAGGTGGCCAAAGTATTGGAGCTTCAGCTTCAGCATCAGTCCTTCCAACAAATATTCAGGGTTGTATTCTTTTAGGATTGACTGGTTTGATCTCTTTGCCCAGCACCGCAATTCAAAAGCATCAACTTTTTGAAAGCCATCGTTTTAACTATAGGGACCTTTGTCCCCTAATTGACGTCTCTACTTTTTAATACACTGTCAAGGTGAGATATTTTGTCAAGCTGAGATATCTGTAAATGGATATCTTTGAATGGATGCAATGTGTGTGATATTTTACCATCAAGTATTTATTTATTTGCATTCCAAACTTGCTACTTAAAAATCTTCTTTGGGCACAAAAAATTCTGGGTCTTTTGCGAAGAACATTTGGCATGTATTATTATTCAGTTTATTGTTTCTCTGAAGTTCCACAAGGCTTTATCTTGAGCTTTACACAGAAAAGTTTAACAAATTCCAGTTGACCACTGAAACTGAAAGAACGCTTCCACGTTTAGTTGTAAAGGAAAATACAGGACTCCTTCCACTCTACCACACTTTTCTGTAAACCTCAGATCTGAGAACGGGATGCTGAGCACAGGAACTTTCATTTTTCTTTTGTCCCTTTGTATATTTGTCAAGATATAATGTAGGAAATGAAGTAGAGTTGTCATTTTAGCCCTGAAAAAGATTTAAATAAGTATGTGTTCACTGCTAAAATTCTATATATCTTTTCTTTATTGCTTTCCTCATCTGGCAGAAAAAAAATAATTACTAACAATGAGCAATAATGTAGCTGTTATATTTCAGCTGTTTATTTCCTTCCTGTGTACACATACACACATTGCTTTTTTTTGTAAAATTGTAGATTTGCTAAGGAAGGGAATAAATTGTCTGGATGCAGGAGAATGACATGCATGGAGAAAAGGAGGTATTTGTTGACACATAGTCTCCACTTAATATAGTGAAACTAAGGAGCATATTGGCATCACCGACTCTCTGGACATGAGTTTGAGTGTACTCCGGGAGTTGGTGATGGACAGGGAGGCCTGGCGTGCTGTGATTCATGGGGTCACGGAGAGTCGGACACGACTGAGCGACTGAACTGAACTGAACTGAAGGAGCATATTGAAAAGTAAGATTTTTGAAGTAAACCCAAGCTTTTCCCTTGAAGATACTTAAAGAGTTTGTGGGGTTTTTTTTAGGTGTTATCAATGGTGCTTGTTATAGAACATAGAAAATTTAGCAGGTTTAAATCACAGAGGTAAAATTACCCATATTACCAAAATAGTCATCATTTTGGTCTATTTATTTTGTTTTTTCTTAGCATATTTTGTTTCATAATCGAGAGCAACTGCACTGACATATTTACATTTTTTCTATTAATGTTGTAACATTTCCGTGTTAGTACGAACACTTTAGAAACAATCTGTTCTTATTGAAAATCTTTAATATAAAAACAATGATTTAAATCATTCCTTATATTCCAAGATGAATATCATTTATTTGTCATATATGGCATATTTTTGTACTTTTTATCTGATTTGTCACCTTTTATTATTTTATTTAGTTGGTTTTGTTTTTGTTTCCTTATATTGCTTTATTAGAGTGTGAAAAATTTTATATAGTAAAATCCCTTTGGTTTACATACAGTGTTCTGCCTTGAGTGTCACTTTTTATAGTCTCCATGTTATAAGTATGTTCCACTAAATATGTATTTTTTTCACATCTTTATGCTGTTTTTAACTTTAATACTGATCTGTCTAGAATTTCTTTGATGTAATGTGTGAGATAAGGATTTAGCATCATTTTTGTCACACGAACAGCTATTAATAGTTATTTCAACACCCTTCAATGACTAATCCATTCTTTCTTCTACATCTTTGAAATTCCATCAAAATTGTATTAAAATATCATGTAGATTGATATATACATATATACATGCATGAATCAATTTTTGAAATCTTTATTCTGTGTTATTGTTCTATTCCTACAGCATCACCATGATGTTTAAATGATGTATCTATTTTAATTCCATAATGTTTTAATAATTTGTGGGACAAATCCTATTATACAATTAGCCAAAAAAGACAAAAAAATGTCTTTCAAGCATTCTTCTAAATGCACATCAGAATCATTAGATTTAAATATTTTTAATTTATATATTTAAAAAAAACATGGTGACTACATTAAAGAAGCCTACATAGTTTTCCATATTTATTTGCAAATTTTCTGGCCACTAAATTAGTGTCAGTGAATTCTTGGGTGATGCTCTTGTGTTCCCAGAAGATACCATTGGAGCCATTTTTGAAATACACCTGGAGGAGAATTCCATTGCTTTTGTGTAACTAGGGCTATGCTTTCTTTTGTTCTAATAGATAATCTCATCATGGTTTTGTTTGGTCATTTAGATTGTTTGGACTTCTGCTGTTACAATGCTGTGATGAATAGATTTGACTGTAAAATTTAGTTCATATTTAGGGTTATTATAAAAGATTATTCTATATTTAAGTTCCCTTTCAAGACCACAAGTAGTGAGCCTGATGATACAATTTTTGTATTTGGAATATGAACCATTCTTGTCTAATCTATCTTTTTTTCTCTTCTTTTCCACTGCTTTAAAAACGTCCCAACAAACAAGCAAAAAAAAAAAAAAATCAGTATCTCAAGCAAACTATATTGTTTCATAACCACATCAATATTTTGCAGTAGTATGCTGTAGAAAAGTCTAGTTACAGATGAGGAATCTTGAGATCTTTATAGACTGATTTGAGCAAAATCCTGTAGTGTATGTTAGAGCCCTAGTCAAATTCAGGTTTTTTGATAACTGAATTGTTCTTTTCAGTACAGGGTGCTGCGTCCTGGGTTCTTTAAGAACATGATTGAGTTCTGTAAGGAAAAATCTGTGTTAAACTTTTCCTAAAAGGAAACAGACTTCAATTTTAGTTGGGAGGAAGAGATTTTAGTTTAGTTATATGGAGTATTATTCAGCCATTAAAAAGAATACATTTGAATCAGTTCTAATGAGGTGGATGAAGCTGGAGCCTATTATACACAGTGAAGTAAGCCAGAAAGAAAAACACCAATACAGCATACTAACGCATATATATGGAATATAGAAAGATGCAAATGATAACCCTGTATACGAGACAGCAAAAGAGACACAGATGTATAGATCAGTCTTTGGGACTCTGTGGGAGAGGGTGAGGGTGGGATGATTTGGGAGAATGGCATTGAAACACGTATGTTGTCATATGTGAAACGAATCACTAGTTCAGGGTCAATGCATGTTATAGGATGCTCGGGGCTGGCATGCGGGGATGACCCAGAGGGAGGATGAAGGGAGGAGGGAGGTGGGAGGGAGGTCCAGGAGGGGGAACTTATGTAAACCCGGGGCAAATTCATGTCAATGTATGGCAAAACCAACCAATATAATATTGTAAAATAATTTGCCTCCAATAAAAAATTAATTAATTACAAAAAAAAAAAAAAAGAGTCAAGCATGGAAACGATTCAAGTTCCCCCAGTTAGAGAAAGCAGAATAATGGACAATGAAGAGACTTAGCCATCCTCCTTTCTTTTATTTGTCCAATGAGTACAACATTGCTGTCTTACTGAAAAGGTGTAGTAAATAATTATTGAATTAACAGATGTTTGTGAGTTCACTTTCACCAACTTCAATTAAGAAAGAAAATTCGTGATCCCTTGGCATCATTTCTAAAAAGGAATGGACCCCTTATAGAGTAAACTTAGCTTAAAAGTTAGGTAATTGTTTACTTTGTATATATTTATTTTTTGCCTTTTGTATGAGGGGAAAGGATCTTATCAAAAAGATAAATCAGAAATAATTTCTAATGTGTAAGTGGGAGCCTTAGACATTGGTCTAAATAAGAAAAGACAGAGAATGGTGAACCCAGCAGAGCCAAGTGAATGAAAGTATTGGGTTGACCAAAAGGTTCAGTTGGTTTTTCCTATGAGATGTTAAGGAAAAACCCAGACGAAGCTTTTGGCCAGCCCCATATTAGGAGCTGAGAAGAGAGAATATTTCAAGAAGGAGGCATTTTATGAAAGATTGTTTTACTTGATGAGAAGTAGGAGATTCCTGGCAAAGTGGCCTTGCAGAATTAGGGCAAGGAGTATCAATAAATCTAGACAAAGGAGAGAAATGAGAATCAGAGGAGAATTAATTGAACTCCCTACATTAATGGGTTTAATGGCAAACAAGAAGAAGGAAGTCAGAATATTTCTGAAAGCCCAGGAACTTCTGTTTGATTTCATGATCACCTGAACAAGCTCCTATTTCCTGTGACATTTTTCTGAGTACATGTTTTTGAAAAAAAAAAGCAAACCTGAAATTACGCGATATTGAACACCCACTTCTTTGTGGTACGTTGGGGATGGTGGTAGAGGACAGTCAAACATCGGGTTAAGGTTGAACTGCTTTTAAGTTTTTTCTGATTGTATTGCTTTGCTTTCTATTGAAGAACTAGAATTTTTGAACTGATCAGTTGACATCAAAAAGTTTGTGGGTGGAGTCAAAATTCTGCTTCCAGTCCTGATTAAACCTCCTAGCACCGTGTGACCTTGCACACGGTCATCATGGGACCTCCAGACTCCTCAGGCTGAGAGAATGCATGTGAGGTGCGCTGTGTTCTTCTCTGCCCTTCATCTGACCTTAGCAGTCGCACTCAACAAAGGCTTGGACATCTTTTAAGTTCTCCAGTTCTGGAAATGGCCAGTGTCCGCACCTGAGGAGTCTCCTCTCAGATTTCCCATTTCCACTATAGCCTCTCCCTACAGCCCTTGTCCACACAGTAGCCAGTTATGGCTTTAAAATATAAATTCAGTCACCTTACTCTCTTGCTTAAAGCCCTTCAGCAGCTGCTTATCACAAAGTCAAGTTCAGATTCTTGTCTTCCCCACACAGTGTGGAACATCTGGTATCAACCCAGGTTAGGACACTCTCTCATTCCCCTCTCCAATGTTTCCTTCTGTCCAGACCTGCTATCCTTTAGTCCTCAGAACCTCCAGCATTTAGGGCTGTTCTTTCTGCCTGTAATGTTCACCTCTCTCTCTCTCTCTCTTTCTGAAAAGAGGAGAGAAATAAAAGCACAGACCTTAGGGGTTCCGGGACATAGCCATGGGAAAGCAAACATAAACCCAAGAATCCTTTGAAGTCTCAGATCTTACTTTGAAGATTCTTGCAGTGCTTGCCTCCTGCCCCATAGTGTATCCACATGGTAAAATAGATGCCCTTGGAAGATGTGCAGTGTGTGCCCCAGAGCCTCACATATCCCCAGAAGCCAGGCTTCTGCTTCTGAGGAGCATACCCTTCAGTCTAAGAAACATAAAAGATCTTATATCTTTTGCAGAGTTTATCCTTAGGAGATGAGCTTGCTTCGTAAGAGCTTCCCAACTACAGCCTGTTGCTTAAAAGTAAATATAGAATGCTGATTTATTGTTGCTGTTCAGTCACCAATTCGTGTCCAACTCTTTGTGACCCCATGTACTGCAGCACACCAGGCTTTCCTGTCCCTACCGTAGAAAGATGATATGGAAGCGTAACTATTGAAGAAAGATGAGCGTGGTTAGAAGAGTGGGCTTGTCTGGAAAAATGATTCACTGAGTAGCAGAGTTGTGGGGTGTGTGGATATGACAGGATGAGGGACACAAGAGGCTTAGGGAGCGTTGGGAGCATTCATCACAGCGACTTCAACTCTGTCACTGTGGCTCCCTGGAGCATCTCTTAGCATCAGTTTATTACATTATGTTAACTAATGCTTTTGCTATAAGAGTTGTGTTCCTCAGACTCAGTATACTAAGAGAGAGAAGTGTGTCATACACTTTAGAATGGTCCTTACAAATACTGTAAAGTTTAATTAGGCACCTAAATCAGCTTGTTTCAAATAAAGCATTTGAATTCAGCTAGATGGATTAATGACCTGTGGCTTAGAGGTAAATTGGTAAAAAAAAAAAAAAAAAATGTTTAAATACTGGTTTCCTATCTCTTTTTGATCTTGAGCACAAGCTTTTATGAAAACTAATTTGGTTACAGTAAGGACAGTTTGAATCCCTTTTTTAGTATAAGCAGTTTTAAAAGTTGTGATTAAAGAGCACGTCCTGGGTAGTGATTGAGCTTCAAGAATAAATTAAGTTGAATCTTTTTTTAAGTAATGGAACCAACATACATGAAGTCTTTGTTCTTGATATTTTTGTTAATAACTGAGTTGGTCTCTTGGTAGTCGGGCACAAATAATCTTGGAGTTAAGATGCTTCTTTTTTTCTTTCTATTACAAGGTCACACAATTAACCCTCTTGAGTTTTTCTTCTCTCCTCATCTTACATGAACATTAATATATCTTTCAGAGAAGTGGTCAAAAGTCTGACTGTTTTCTGATTTGGAAATTCAAGGTAGAAGGAATCTTTGCTTTGATCTCATAACAGGTACTAAACACTGATCCATAAGCTTATGGAAACAAATGTTATAATAAAGTTCCCTTTGGTGTGTAGATCAATTCTTAAAATATCATTGTCATTGCTAGATTCCTATAGGAATCTGTATCTAATCTAATCTAACGTTTCCCAAGGAATTAAACTCTTATGTATACCTATGTAATCTGGCGGAGAAGGCAACGGCACCCCACTCCAGCACTCTTGCCTGGAAAATCCCATGGGCGGAGGAGCCTGGTAGGCTGCAGTCCATGGGGTCGCACAGAGTTGGACACGACTGAGCGACTTCACTTTTGCTTTTCCCTTTCATACGTTGGAGAAGGAAATGGCAACCCACTCCAGTGTTCTTGCCTGGAGAATCCCAGGGACGGTGGAGCCTGGTGGGCTTCTGTCTGTGGGGTCGCACAGAGTCGGACCCGACTGAAGTGACTTAGCAGCAGTAGCAGCATGTAATCTGGGCTTCCCTGCTGGCTCAGAGGTTAAAGCATCCGCCTGCAATGTGGCAGACCTGGGTTCGATCCCTGGGTCAGGAAGATTGCCTGGAGAAGGAAATGGCAACCCACTCCAGTATTCTTGCCTGGAGAATCCCATGGACGGAGGAGCCTGGTTGACTGTAGTCCATGGGGTCGCAAAGAGTCGGACATGACTGAGCGACTTCACTCACTCATGTAATCTAAAGTAATCACTAACACTGATTCACAAAGCTGAGTACCCAGAGCTTTTATCTTCTCCTTTGTAAGGTCATTTGATATAGCATGCATGGTAATCTGAATCCTTAAATAGTCTCTAATTCTTTAAAGGTAAACAACTAGAAAGGGACACATTGTGTTGTCATGGTTGCAGAGAATTGTTGATCACGGTTACACTTTTAAACCTGAAAAGGCATGGTGATTTTCACAATGGCCTGCGATTACACATTCGTATAAAACTTCCCAAAATAAGTCTTTCTCAAATAAAAATTTTCCGCACTGGAGCTGTACAAAGGATTATTATTTTGCAAGCTAAAGAAAATGTGTTAATTACTTGGAAGCAGATTCTAATTGAAAGAGTAATGGAAGGTATAGAACTTCTATCATGACCCCAGCTGGGATGGTGCTCTTGTTTGAGAAAGCAATTTCACAGCAGCTCTGAACTTCAGTGTTCCCATCTGTTAAATGGATATGATTATGAACACCTCCTGTTTGAAGATAAACAAATGGGAAAGTTAAAAGAAAAAGTAATAGGATCTTTGAAGGAGAAAGGAAGAGCCTTATGTTAAATTGGAGGTTCTTTGTATAAAATTTACTTTCAAATTTTATTAGACGCTTCATTCAAAAATTTATTTTTAACCATTTAAACCCAGTTATAAGTCTCTGTCCAGAGCAGGTTAACTTTTCCGGTTTTGTGATGCAGCCAGGCATAAGCAGATGAGTCAGGAGGATTTGAGATTTCTCCAATATCACTTGTTTGTTTAATTCAGCAAGTGTGTATTTTACTCTGTGCTGGGCTCAAAGGATATAACAGTAAAGAAGACGTAATTGTTGCATTGATACTGCTCATAAACTAGGGATAGAGAAACATGCCAAAAAGAGACCTTTAAGCCACATGATAAGCAGTGAATGGGGCATTTATGAATTGCCCTGGGGGTGGACAGGTGGGACTCAGGCTAGCAAGAGACTTAAGTTTCACCTTTACACAGCATTCTGTAAAACCTCTCTTATCGTATGACTCTTCATCATAGAAACTCACTGTACCAAAAGTTAATTTGATACACATTTATAGAGATACACATTATAGCAGTCGAGCTAGATCATTTTTTAAAGTGTAGACAGCAGCAGTAGGGAAAAAGAGGTAGTGTTTTTTGAACCTGCATGCTAAATACTTTTATGCTCATTTCCATATTTTACTCCTGACATAAACCCTGTTAAGTAAGAAGTATTCCATTTTTCAGATATAGGAAACCCTGGCTCAGAGCAGTAAAAAATGTTGCCCAAGATTGACAAGATAATAGCCACCATAGGTTTGGCCTGGCTTGGCTTTTGTTTGTTTTTAAATAAATCAAGCACTTATGTAAGCCTTACTAAACACCAGACACTATCATAAATGTTTAATAATAAAATCTGTATTTATTAGGAGTCAGACTCATATGTCTGGCTCTGATTTCAGTGTCTTTCTAATTTCCATGTATATGGGTTTGTGTGTGTGTGTGTATGTATAATAGAGTAGGCAATGATGGATGCTTAGCACACTGATGATTACAAAAAAGCTGAATCAAGGCAATTTTGGTTTTATTTTTCAAACCATATGTGTTTCCCTCAGTTGCTCATTGGATAGAGCAGTTCAAGAGCATGAGTTCATATGTTTCCTGACCTCTTACCCCATCCCATGCTCTGGGGCCACAGAGGTGAGGACAGTGCTCCTGATCTGAGATGCTTAGGGTCCAATAGGAGAAATAGAAAAGGACATGAACAGTTTGCAGGAAAACAGAATATATAGGATAGGCCTGTGTAAGCAAGTGTATCTAATCTAGACTTCTAAGGCCACTCAGTTAATTACAGTTGTTTTGATCGTTATATCAATTTAGATTATTTGCATTTTTATCTTATTACATTATTCACATATATTTCATTTTCATTGTACATTCAACGTTTTCTTATATTATTTGAAAGAATAAGAGTTCTATATTTATAGATTCTTTTTTTCTGTGTGTTCAAAGCACTTCCGTGCATATCAAATTATTAATCATCACCACAGAGTAACAAGGAGTGATTAAAATCATATCTTCTTTTTAAAATTAGAAGCCTCTGTTAAAGATGAGAGAGGAATCAAAGGTTTTCTTAATTGTGATGGTTATTTTAACATTTATTGCAAAGGCTTGAAAACTATCTTCACCCTTTATTATTCCACACCATCTTTTCAAATCAAATAGCTAAAAAGAGAGATTAACTTCCCATTTAATATTTTAAAAAATTATTTATAATATAAGCATAAATGGGGGGCTTCCCTCATGGCTCAGTGATAAAGAATGTGCTTGCCAATGAGGGAGACATAGTTTCTATCCTTGGTCCGGGAAGATCCCCTGGAGACTGAAATGGCAACCCACTCCAGTATTCTTGCCTGGGAAATCTCTCAAGGAGCCTGGTGGGCTAGAGACCATGGTGTCACAAAGAGTCGGACGTGACTGAGCAACTAAACAACAACAAACATAAATATGCTTATCTCTGTGTTTACTCTTCTTTGCTGCTGCTGCTTTTTTTAACCATGCTTGTCATTATCTTCATAATGACTTTTTACTGTTGGCCAGACATATTGAGGTTAGATGTCATGTGTCCCAGTGTCAAACAACAAATTCTTTGTTATTTCATTCTCTGCTGCTGCTGCTAAGTCTCTCAGTCATGTCCGACTCTGTGCGACTCCATAGACGGCAGCCCACCAGGCTCCTGTGTCCCTGGGATTCTCCAGGCAAGAACACTGGAGTGGGTTGCCATTTCCTTCTCCCATTTCACTCTCTACCAGATTAAAATAATAAATCTTCTATTTCTGTTCTCCAGGAGCCTTAGAATACATTGCTTCTGAATCACATTATTTTTATATTGCTAGATGCTTAATTAACATCTGAAAAGTTAATATATTTTATTAAGACTATATAATGTTCTCACTAATCAGTCCCTGGCTTGTGGTTTTTTTTTTAATAGCTATTAACTTACTACCCTTTACTACCCTTTGCGTTTTTACTTAAAAATGAGAACAGTTTGTCCTTAAATTTAAATCTCAAAATCCCTTACCTTGTGTAGACTCATTTCAATAGTAATTTGAGGTGAACATCTCCATAGACTGATCTAATGAAATAAGTGTATTATTATTATTATTTTCAGCCTTTCCCGTGAGGAGGAAGCAATTTTCTGAGCTCTCTCAGTGGCGTGTCTTAGTCTACTCCACAAATTCTCCTCTACCTGATTTGGAATATTTTAACTCTTTGTTATTAAGATTATTTTAGAATACACTTTTATGATGTTCTAAATGCTTAGAATCACAGTTGTTTTACTGGGCTTCCCAGCTGGTGCAGTGGTAGAGAATCTGCTTATCAATGCAGGAGACGCAAGAAATGCAAGTTTGATCCCTGCGTTGGGAAAATGCCCAGGAGGAGGAAATGGCAGCCCACTCCGATATTCTTGCCTGGAGAATTCCATGGACAGAGGACCCTGATGGACTACAGACCATGGGGTCACAAAGAGTCAGACGTGACTGAGCAGCTAACACAACCCTTTCATTACTATGAACCTCTTGAAGGCACATCAGCTGCACTTGTGCTTGCCACACTCCATTCATTAATGGCAACTAAAAGGTTAGGTTCAACATTAAAAATTCTGCAAGTGGAACAGGAAAACAGCTCTGTCTGGCAGATTTTGAGTCACATGGCTATTTCCAGCCCTTTCTCCATCTCTGACCTCATCTGCTTTCCTTCCCCTCTTCCCAACCCACTCCCACTGTGTTTGAGCCTCGCTGGTGAGCTCCCCTGTTCCTCTGAACAGCAGGCCTCTGTCCTGCCTGAGGGCCATCGTCCTCTGCCTGGCCCTCCCCTGTCATTTCAGGGTCTGCTCCTCCGTGTCAGTCACACCTCAGCTTGCATTACCCCAGTAATACTCTTCTTGCAAATCATCAAGCAGGGGACAGCCACACACTTTGCAAAATGTACCCCAGGAAAGTATTGACGAGTTTAAGAGGAGGAAATTCAGAAGCTTTAGAGTTATGTGAAAAATTTTCTAAATTCTGACATGTCAGGGGATGTAAATATACCAAACAACAGTCAAATGTGCAGTGCTGGTGGGAGTGCAGAGTGGTATGTGTTCTGGAAAGTAGTCTGGCATTGATCAAATTGTTCTTCCTAGAGATTCAGATAGTGACTGACTGCTTCTACTCAGGATTTTTCTTTAAAAAGTTCATATAGCTCAGTAAGTGTTAATGTTTGAGGATGTCCCTTTCAGTGTTCTTTAGATGGCTGGAATGTTGGAAGCAACCTTTGACCCGTTACCAGGTTCCGTTCTGTTCTGTTCTGTCGCTCAGTCATGTCCGACTCTTTGCGACCCCGTGGACTGTAGCCTACCAGACTTCTCCGTCCATGGGATTCTCCAGGCAAGAATACCGGAGTGGGTTACCGTTTCCTTCTCCAGGGGACCTTCCTGACCCAGGGATGAAACCCGGGTCTCCCGCATTGAAGGCAGACGCTTTAACCTCTGAGCCACCAGGGAAGCCCATTACCAGGTTAGAGGATGAGTAGAAGCATGGTTGATGTGCATCATGGATTAGAAAACATAGGTAGATAGTATAGTAGTTCAGTTCAGTCGCTCAGTCGTGTCCGACTCTTTGCGACCCCATGAAGCACAGCACGCCAAGCCTCCCTGTCCATCACCAGCTCCCGGAGTTCACTCAAACTCATGTCCAAGTATAGTAGAGAGAGGTCTTAAAATAGTGCCTGGGGGGGAAAAAAAGATACATAGCATGCTATTAATATCATTTATGGAAAACTAAAGTACGTGATGGAGAAGAATCTTGAGAGTCCCTTGTACTGCAAGGAGATCCAACCAGTCCATTCTAAAGGAGATCAATCCTGGGTGTTCATTGGAAGGACTGATGCTAAAGCTGAAACTCCAATACTTTGGCCACCTCATGCGATGAGTTGACTCACTGGAAAAGACTCTGATGCTGGAAAAGGTTGGGGGCAGGAGGAGAAGGGGACAACAGAGAATGAGATGGCTGGATGGCATCACCGACTCGATGGACATGAGTTTGAGTGAGCTCCGGGGGTTGGTGTTGGACAGGGAGGCCTGGCGTGCTGTGATTCATGGGGTCGCAGAGAGTCGGACGTGACTGAACTGAACTGAACTGAAAGTATGTGAACCAAATCTCTGGACATGTTCTGGGCTTTGATCTTGGTGATAGCCACACAGGTATCAGTCAGTCAGTTCAGTCGCTCAGTCGTGTCCGACTCTTTGCGACCCCATGAATCACAGGTATATATAGATATAAAATGCACTCCGTTGTGCATTTAGAATGGTTCACTCTGTAGGTGAATGCTGAATCTGTTCAAAAATTAGGGAAGTAAACCCTGTGTCTGACAACCCTGCACCCTGTGAGTTCTTTCTCTCTTACCTTCTGACACTTTCATCATAGTAGCTCTCATCAAATGATATTATTCTGATATAGATTTTTGTGTCTGTTATGAAAATACAGGCTCCCTAAGAGCAGAGTATTCCTCTAACTTGTTAGTCACCATACACTCACACTTCCACGGGCCCTGAATTTTTCTGTCTTCATGGACTTTGCAATATCCTCTCTGCTGCTGCTGCTGCTAAGTCGCTTCAGTCGTGTCCGACTCTGTGCGACCCCACAGACGGAAGCCCACCAGGCTCCCCCGTCCCTGGGATTCTCCAGGCAAGAACACTGGAGTGGGTTGCCATTTCCTTCTCCAATGTGTGAAAGTGAAAAGTGAAAGTGAAGGCACTCAGTCGTGTCCAACTCTTAGCGACCCCATGGATTACAGCCTACCAGGCTCCTCCGTCCATGGGATTTTCCAGGCAAGAGTACTGGAGTAGGTTGCCAATATCCTCTCTACCCGATACCTAATCTTTCCGCTTTTGTTACTGAGGTTTATGTAGCGTGTATTTTTATGACGTTCTGAGGGTTTAATGATGCCTGAATAAATGTTTGTTGGGTGAATGGGAGGAAAGAAGGAATGAGAGAAGGAATGTGGAAAGGATGGAGGGTAGGAGGGAAGCAGGAAAAAGAGGGAGTAAAGAGCAGTAAAAAAAAAAAAAAAAAAAGGAAGGAAAGAAAGGATGAGAAAGGACGAAGCGTCAGTAGGACAAGCAGAGCTCTGGGCCTTCTACCCTCGCCTGGTCACCTCTAATTCTCTTCACCAGCAACTCTTCTTTGCCTAAGCACAGCCCTTTCCATTGGAGTAATGCTTTCTAATTAACCTCTCATGAATTAAATATTCCACTCACTGGATCCGATATAGACTCTGTCATTTTTTTCTCCCTTCAGTCCTTCCTTAACTCCCCTTCCTCTTACTTTGTTTTCATCCCTTTTTTCCATTCCTTCTCATCCCCTCTCTGTCATTCCACATCCCATCTCCACTTACATGAGTAAAGTCACATAACAATTCTCATCAAAATTAGAGGGCACTGTTTTTCTCACCAATCTAAGTAGGAGAGTGCAAAATAATAATACAAGTTAAAAAAAAATAGGCTAATAGCTAAAGTTTATTGAGCATTTAATTTGAAACACTGAAGCACGTTAAGTTATTTAATCTTCACAACAACCTCATAAAGGTCAGGGTATTATTTTCTTCATTTCGCAGTTGGGCATGGAAGCTCAGAGGTAGTTGGTGAGCAGCAGAGTCAGAGTTGATGCTCTTGAGCACTACTTAAAACTGCCTCCTAACAGGAAACAAATATTTACTGTTTATAGAAACTTCTACATTCTTTGCAGTTTTATGCCCATGATATGATATGCCTCCATATGTTCTTTAATCTGAGCCCATATCACCCTAAAGAGGAAGCATGTAGTTAGGCGAGCATGGGTTGTTCACACGCAGCCTGTTTCCATTAAGCAGGACTGCTAATTTCAGTGTAAATCCCAAGATGATCATAATGTTTCATTGGGCTGCCAAACCCAAAGTTATTACAACACCTTCATTCATATCGCAGGCTGTTACGTGTTTAATTCCTCTGGTAAGACCCATCTCCGGTAATTCATGACCACGAATGGGCTCTTATTATACTTTAATAAATAGCATTGTGGCAGAGGAACTAATAAATGTGAGAGGAAATGCTTTCAGAGCACAGGATGCCTTTATAACCCTACTTGTTCACCTAAATTAGCATGTGTATCATATCTCTGATTGCTCAGTTACGTTTACCCATTTGTCTGAACCCTGCTAAATTCTGACTTTTATTGTTAGCCCATTACCAACTTTACAATGGTGTAATTTGTGTCTGGAAGACATCTGAAAGTGTTAAGTGGGGACCTGAAAAACAGGTGAGTGGGTGGATACTGTGCACTCGGAGAGGCATCACGCTGACCCAGGTCACCTGGTAGGCTGAGGCTGGTTTGATCATGACAGTGATGACTGTGGTCAGTCGCTTCAGTCATGTCAACTCTTCGTGACCCTATGGACCGTAACGTGCCATGCTCCCCTGTCCATGAAATTCTTTAGACATGAATACAGTGCTGTGCTGTGCTTAGCCGCTCAGTCCTGTCCAACTGTTTGTGACCCCATGGTCTGTAGCCCGCCAGGTTCCTGTGTCCATGGGGATTCTCCAGGCAAGAATACTGGAGTGGGTTGCCATGCCCTCCTCCAGGGGATCTCCTGAACCCAGGGATCGAACCCAGGTCTCCTGCATTGCAGGCAGATTCTTTACCATCTGAGCCACCAGGGAAGCCCCAGAATACAGTGACCTTGCGCAATTCTCAGAGGAAGGAATCCTTGTCTTCTGTGACTTCTGCTCTGTTTCCAGGGCCTGATTTTCCAACTGGGCTGGAGCTTCTAAATGGGTTGAGTCTGTATCCTGACTTTTTCCCCCCCAGTGGAGCTCAGAGCTTTCTGAGGCTTCATGGAAGAAAGAACATTGACATAGAAAACTGTGGAATCAGAACCAATTATTCTGTCATGAAATGGCCCTTACTCTAAAAAGAGCAGACTCTCAGCAGAGAGAGAAAGTATAAAACGGCACGCTTTTAGGGTTGTTTAACATTTTTCTTCTATTTAGTCAAACCTTTTGACAAAAGCTGGCATTCTCGGCCCCTGTCCCATCCCGGTCAAATACTTCAGGATCTGGAAATCCAGCCCTGTTAGAGCTCTTAAGTTGACAGCCAGAGTAATGCTCCTTAATGAGATCGCAAGGCTAATAAATGAGAATTTTGTTTTGAGTACTTCACAGAGTACTTTTTTGAAGACCATTGAATGTAATTCTCAGTACCGTTTAGCTCCAGTGAGAGGTGAGGGAGACATGTGAATAGGGGATCAATTCAAAAGAAGAGATCTGAAGAAAGGCTAGGGTATATGTTGACTCCTACAAGTCATTATCATGCTTGTTCCCCAGAATCTTAATTACATCTTCCAGGAGTTCATTATTTATTTCAGAGAGAATAATAAGGTTTCCTTCCAAGTCGTTAGGCTTGGAATCTAACTTTTAGGCCTTCATTTTCTCTTTTATCTTTGGCATATGGAACAGAGCTTGGATTAAAGAGGGAGAACGGACAATGATGGCAAGCCTGAATTAGTGGATATGGAGCTGCTTAGATTTTAAGGGCAGGGTCTCAGGGACCAGGCTGGGTTCAAGTTTACTTTAGTCCCATACTATGTATGAGAACTCATTTAATTTTGGGACCTCAATACTCCCCTCCATAAAGTGGGATTAAAATGATAAGATTCTCTTCTCAGTTATGTAATACTTCTCAAACCATAGCAACGAGCACAAAAATAATGTCATGGTCCTTATGTGAGTTTTTTATATTGTTTGTGAGAACGGTTTTTTTTGGTTTTGGGTTCTTTTTTAATATTTGTTTATTTGGCTGCACCAGGTCTTAGGTGTGGCACACAGGATCTAGTTCTCTAACCAGGGATAGAACCTGGGTGTCCTGCATTGGGAACATGGAGTCTTAAGTCACTGAACCATCAGGGAAGTCCTAAGAAGTATTTTTAAAATAGACTATAAGAGTCAGAAATATTCTTCCCATAAGAAAGGGGGATACCCGTTTCCTCTCATGTAACTCATAAACTCTTACTTTATTAAGCAGCATGTTAATTTCCCAAATTAATCCAACCTATTGATTCAGTGACAATATGAGGGTGACTAAATTTAGTCTTTCTGTAAATATATCTGATTCCATAGGTTTGTCTGCAGATTTTCTATTTGAACATACAATAGTTGAAAGATAAGGCTCAATAATTAAAATTATATTTTATATGCCTTAATTTCTTCTGCCAATAACTTGCATAGAAAGTCACTTGCTTCATGTTCACAGACTGAATCCAAACTGAAAAATTAATCAGTTGTTTAGGGAAAATGCCAGGAGTATATATATTGATCTTTAATATGGAAAATTGTGAGAATTAGCTTCAGTAATCAAATTAAAACTTGGTAACTAACCTAAGAGATGAAAAAAAAAAAAAAAAGAAGACTGTCTAATGGAATAGCCATCTTTTCTCTGAAGTAAATATAAGGATAAATCCTTGTAAAATTTGATTTCCTTGATTTTAATCCAGGACTTTCTGCCAAGTGGCCTACAAGAGTGCCTTCTTTGTTAAGGTTGTAAAGGCCAGTCAATTTTCTCTTGCCTGTGTGCCTGTGGGCAATTTTGTGAGATGTACTGTGAAGAAAAATGGGTAACCTGTATTGTATATCCAAAGACTATTTTAGCTGTCCCTTGGAATACAACTTTAAAGGAAAAAACTTGTTAAATGTAATAATTAGGAAATTAGGATTTATTTGAAAACCTTTTTTGTGGGGTAGGAAAGTTTTTAATAAAGATAAACTTTTGCTGGGTTGTAAAAGCTATTTTCTATTTCTCTTTGTTTCTTTTATTCTTTTAAATAATTATGAAATATCTCTGAGCATTCATATGCTAGAATTTTTCTTGTACTAATGTTTGAGTCATTATCAAAAATGAGTGACTTTATAGCCATTCAATTTGAAAATATCTGATCATAATATTATATAATTAATAATTCTAAGAAGCTTTAAATACCTTTCTGGCATGTTAAATTTTCATAAACATTTGCAGTGTTGAATTTTGTTTAAATTCATGTTCCTTTTGAAATTTGTCCATATTAGTTTATTTGTTTTTACTATCCATTCAGTATCTACCTTTTGAGAAACACTAGGCTAATTTTACTTCAGTGATATGGTTTTTATCAGAAATCACCCTGGCTGGGATGGGCTATTGTCTGGCTATTCAGAGAGCCTAGAATAAACCATCCCGACTCAGCCATCAGTCAGGAAAGCTAATTTGGGCTGATCATCTGCCTTTAAACTTTCTCCCTTTAACCCCAGAGTAAGAATTCATCAACTAAAGAATAGTAGAGAGCATTCTTAATTACTGGTATCCCATTTTATGTGTGTGATATTAGAGTGTTAAACATAAATTAAGTTTCTTTTCTTACCTGTGTCATTATGCCATCATTAAGGTTCACCAGTTGGGTGGGATGGGGATCTGTTCTTCTTTTCATTTAATATCTGTGTACTTCCCAAAACAATAGCACACACGTGAGCATTTAATTAACAGCCCTTCTGATTTTAAAGGCAAAGCCTCTCTCAATATCCTCATAGAGATGTGAGGAGATATTTCTATGACTTAAAATAACAGACAGTCAACTGACATTTAGAAATGATTATTCCTATTTGGAAATAACTCCAAGAGCAAGTTAGAAATAGAACTGCAAATCATTGCTAGCTTTCATTGCTGAGCAGAGCAGAGTACCCACTCCCCAGCTCACTTGGCACCATCTATACTGTGAACCCCTGCTTTTGTGGCATACTTAGCTCATCTGATTAATTGTGCAAAAAGGATGCTGCATTTTGTTTTGCTTGCACTGTGACTATTTCTCAGAATCAATGTTTG
This sequence comes from Moschus berezovskii, assembly GCF_049115385.1. Classification (NCBI taxonomy): domain Eukaryota; kingdom Metazoa; phylum Chordata; class Mammalia; order Artiodactyla; family Moschidae; genus Moschus; species Moschus berezovskii. Next base: position 33,673,696 of record NC_142483.1, on the reverse strand, counting down.
ATCCTATTACCTTTTTTTTAAAAGCGAGACCAGTTGATTTTTTTCAGAACACTTAGCTTAGCTTGTATTTTCTCTTAAGAGTGGCTTCCCAGGTGGCCCTTGTGGTGAAGAACACGTCTGCCAATGCAGAAGACTTAAGAGATGCAAGCTCAATCCCTGGGTTGGGAAGATCCCCTGGAGGAGGGCATTGCAACCCACTCCAGTATCCTTGCCTGGAGAATCCCATGGACAGAGGAGACTGCTGGGTTGCAGTCTGTAGGTTTGCATAGAGTCAGACATGACCGAAGTGAGTTAGCACACCACAGACAGGGTGTGGACCATCTCAGAATCTCTCTTTCTCTCTCTCAAGAGTGAGCTGTAACCTTGGTTGTGCTATCTAGTGATTTTAATCTGTTCTGTCCACTTCTGTCAGTTCTTTTGTTTGGGGAAAGTTTATTGCCAAGTTCTTGCTCTGTTTGTCACGTGTGATTGTAATTATATATCCAGAAGTATATATCTCAATGTCTCCTTGAAGTGCATCAAAACACTGTCAAAAAGCAACTCCCACCACTCAACCTAGCTGGTTATAGGAGTCAAGTATCTTCATGAACTCCATCATCTTAGAGCTTGACATCTGCTACCAGCATCTTAAGCTCCTCCAGTTGGTTTGATCTGCTCCCTAGATCTGCCAGTGAAAATTGTATCTTTACTGTTTGGATTTGGACGGGCTGGTTCATTGCAGTGTCTGTGCTGTGTAGTCCTGCCTTTCTGTTTCCTCCACAAAATCTGCAATTTGCATATTTAGCTTCTTTGTAGGATCCCCACAGAGGACAATCAAACAACAAAAACAATAAACACAGATATTTATTGAACCTTCACTAATTATCATGCATGACTGTAAATACTCTGTGTTTCTTAATTAATCCAAATGCCAAACCTATGGGATATCTCTGTATTACAAATAAGGAAACTGAGGCATTGAGAAGAAAAAAGCCTTGCCCTGGGTAACATAGCTGTAGGGACAGGACTAGGGGTGGACTCTAGTCATGGTTTATGGTTTAATTTACCAGTAACTTTTGTTTTTAACCTCTACCCTAGATTGTCTTTTGTTGAGATAAAACTTACAACAGAGGATATTTAAAGGATAAAAGGGAATCTGAAACACAAATAGCCCTCAGCTCTTTTGAATTTATGGATTCATCTTAACTGAGAAACTTTTACCATTGTCACATGATTTAGACACCATACAGGGAAGACAGCCCTGTATCATGGGATCGACTCTGTTCCACATTGTTCTGTGCTTAGTCAGTCAGTCGTGTCTGACTCTTTGCAACCTTATGGACTGTAGCCAGCCAGGCTCCTCTGTCCCTGGGGATTCTCCAGGCAAGAATACTGGAATAGGTTGCCATGCCCTCCTCCAGGGTATCTTCCCAACCCAGGGATTGATCCCTGACCTCCTGCATTGCAGGTGGATTCTTTACCATCTGAGCCACCAGGGAAGCCCCTGTTCCACATTGGGTGCTGGGTGCTAAGTCATTTCAGTTGTGTCCTACTCTTTTTGACCCCATAGACTGTAGCCCACCAGGCTCCTCTGCCCAGGGGATTATCCAGACAAGAATACTGGAGCGGATTACCATTCCCTTCTCCAGGCCATTCCACCTTCCATGGATTCAAATCTTCTAACACTATTTATTACTTGAAACTTCCTTCATTGTCTTAGTTACCAAGTCTGTGTAAAAAGTATGTTAATAGACTTGCTTTATAGACTTTTGTGAAGATTAAATAATGTAATGTTTAATTTGCTAACATCAGTATCGGGCTCAAAGTAAGTACTCAGGTAATTTTATTACTTTTTGTATTTCTGAGAGAGAAAATGCATGATACTCAAAAGTCACAATAACTTCAGTAACACTTTTTAATTGAATGTATAGTTTTGTTAATCACAGTATAACTCACATTTTAAATAGCAGAACCTTCTTATGTATTTTGTAGTATATAATGTGTCCAGTCTCTTCATCATGATGATGCATATGGATTTTCTAGTCTTATGGCAATTCCACAATTCCCAAAGAACTCGTATCCTATAGGTTAGCAACCAGAGCAATCTCATGAAACCTACAGGTTGGCACTCAGGGCAATCTTATACAACCCTCTCATTTTTCATGTAAGGGGAAAAACAGGCCAGATATTTTAAGTGAATTTACCAAAGGCACATACCTAGAATGAGAGAAAGTCAGGTATAAACCCCAAACCCTATGACTCCAGTGCAGAAATCCTTCTTTCTTCCAAAGATGCCTCCACTGTCAAAGCTTATTTCAGGCTCTTTTCACAATCAAAGACATAGCTTGGTCAAAATTTGTGTTCTCCTTAAACAGCATTTCAAGCTCTCTTAGTTTCCATTATCCATGTTATATTTACTGCTGCTCCTTGCTAAGCAGTAGAAAAGCTTCCCATCGTATCTTCCTGTATGAGGCTGAAAGAAAATTTGGAGAAAGGACAGAACAGTTTCCATCCTGTGTAACTGTTGCCATTATGAGTCTCCCGACTCCTAGGAGTTGACTGAATGTTCAGTGTTAAGATCTTGCTTTCTTACATGTACTCTGTGAACAACTGGTGCAAAAGGAGAATTCCGACTAGAATTCAAAAATCTTTTTCTAAAGAGAACAGATAAAATTTGTTTTTTTTTGTTTGTTTGTTTGTTTTTATCGGAGCCCAAGTAATTTAAGTGTCTTTGAGCAACAGAAATAAAATGTAGCTCTGATCCAAAACATGACATATTAAATATTCTTTGATTTAACACATTCACATTGGAAGCTAGGAAAGTCCTTCATTGCATGCCAGCTAAAGGTCAACTAATTGAATTAATAAAATAAAAGAATGAGAGAAATAAGCATTCTTATAAATTTCCCAGAAGATATGTTATTGAAATAAAATGTGGTATAAAACAAATATGAGATATTTAAATAATTCCCAGAGCCTTAAACAAACGGTCGCAAAAAAGACAGCAAACCTGTCTAGAAGCAGAGGACTAGAGTACTAGAGGGTAACTAAAATAAATGCATTACTCTTGCTTATAATAGAGTATTAACTGCTGAAAAATAATTGACGGAAGAAATCTTTATATCCCCTCAGGTAATGTGAAAGGAAAAGAATCAAAGCAGGGTAAATCAGCAGGACAACTTGTTTAATATGAATTTATTCTGAAAATAAAAATGTAATATTGTTAGGGAAATAAATAGAAGACATAATATTGAATTAGAAGTTGAAGGAATGAAGCTCAGTATCCTTCTCAGTGAAAGAGGATCAGTGAATATTTATATCAAACAGGTTAAAATTTCTAGATATATTTGTTCTTGACTTTGATCAAGGCCAGATCTAATACTCTTATACTGCACATGTGCATATTTGCTTCTTAGAAACAAAAAACAAACAAAAAAAACCTTTACATCATATCAGCTGAAGAATAGCTTGCATGATTGCTGCTGTTCCTTTTCAAAAGGAAACCTCTCTCCTTTATTAGAAACATTTTTCAATGAAATGTTTGAAAGAGTGAGCAGGTGGTGGTTTTGTTTTGAATTTCTTTGTATTGTTTCAGTTAAATATATTGAGCCAAAAAAAAAAAAGAGTCAGTTGCTCTTAAAGCTTTTATTATAATTGTTTCTTGTTTGAAAAAAGTAAAAGGAAAGAAATTAATTAAAATAGTAAACATAAAATTTACTGCGTTTTGGAGACAATTGTCAATAGTACCACTAGCGGCAGACTTCAGAGATACTTGCAGGTTCAGTCCAGACCACAGCAATAAGCAAATACTGCAGTATGGTGAATCACAAAAAAAATCATGATTTTTTTGTCTTTCCAGTACATATGAAAGATTCGTTTATACAAGACTGTAGTTTATTGAGTCTGAAATAGCTTTATTTTTTGAAATGAGTGTTTTAACCTTAATTAAAAATTATTGCTGGGGGTCCCCTAGTGGTCCAGTGGTTACAACCTGGGGCTTTCTTTCCATAGACTCAGGTTTAGTGCCTGGTTGTTGAGCTAAGATCCCACGAGCAGAGTGGTGTGGCCAAAAATAAATAAATAAATAAATACCTTATTGCTAAAAAATTCTAACCAATCTATAAGCCTTTAGTGAATTGCAGTCTTTTGGTTTGTGAAGGATTTGCTTTGATGTTAATGGCTCCTGACTGATCAGGGTGGTGGTTGGTGGAGTTTGGGATGACTGCAGCAGTTTCTTAAAATAAGACAACAATGAAGTTTGCCTCATCAATTGTCTCTTCCTTTCAAGGATGATTTTTTGTTGCTTGAAGTACTGTTTGATATCATTTTACCCACAGTAGAACCTTCAGGATTAGAGAACCTTCTGAAATCTTCTGAAAAGTCAAATTTCTCAAATATTACATATTAAAGTATGTAATATTCGAAATCTTTTATTGTTGTTTTAACAAACTACAGCATCTTGACCATGAGTAGGTTTTGTCTCAAGGAATGACTTTCTTTGCTTGGCCATAAGAAGCAACTCTTCATTTGTTAAAGTTTTATCATGAGATTGCAGCAACTCAGTCACATCTTCAAGCCCCACTTCTAGTTCTCTTACTGTTTCTTCCACATCTGCAATTACTTCCTTTACTGAAGTCTTGAACCCTCAAAATCTTTCATGAAGGTAGGTATTCACTTCTTCCAGATTCCTGTTTGTATTGATATTTTGACCTCTTCTCAGGAATCATGAATGTAATGACATCTAAAATCGTGAATTTTTTCCAGAAGATATTAATTGACTTTGCCCAGATCTTTCAGTGGCAGCTGTAGCCTTACAAAATGTGTTTCTGAAATAATATGTCTTGAAAGTTGCAGTTACTCCTTGATCGGTGGGCTGCAGAATGGACATTGTATTAGCAGGCATGGAAACAGCAGGACTCTCACACATCTCCGTCAGAGTTCTTGGGGGCCTTGTCAAGGAGCAGTAATATTTTGAAAGGAGTCTTTGTTTCTCAGCAGTAGGTTTCAGAAAGTATTAAAGTATTGTCAACCCTGTTGTCAAATAGATGTGCTGTCATCTAGGCTTTGTTGTTCCGTTTATAGAGCACAGACATAGTAGATGGAGCATAATTCTTAAGGGCCATAAGATTTTCAGAATCATCAATGATTATTGGCTTCAACCTAAAGTCATCAGCTGCATTAATCCCCAACAACAGAGTCAGCCTATCCTTTGAAGATTTGAAGCTGGGCATTGATTTCTCTCTATCAGAGTCTTAGATGGCATCTTCTTCTGACATAAAGCTGTTTCACCTACAGTGAAAACCTGTTGTTTAGTGTAGGCAGTTTCAATTATTATCTTAGTTAGATCCCCTGGATAACTTGCTGCAGCTCCCACATCAGTCCTTGCAGCTTCACCCTGTGCTTTTATGTTTTGGAGATGGCTTCTTTCCTTAAATCTCATGAAATAAGCTCCTTTAGCTTCCAGCTTTTCTTTCTGCATCTTCCTACTTCACTCAGCCTTCTTGGAAAGAAAAGAAGTTAGGGCCTTGCTCTTGGTTAGGCTTTGGCTTAAAGGAATGTTGTGGCTTATTGATCTTCTATCTAGACCACAAAAGCTTTCTCCATATCAGCAATTAAGCTGTTAGGCTTTTTTTTTTTTTTTTTTGTAATAATCCATGTCTTCAGTGGAGTGGCACGTATAATCTCCTTCAAGAACCTCTCCTTTGCCTTCACAACTTCCTAACTGGCACAAGAAGCCTAGCTTTCTGCCTGTCTCAGTTTTCCACAAGCCTTCCATGTTATTGTGTGTGTGTTAGTTGCTCCGTCTTGTCCCACTGTTAGCGACTCAGTGGACTGGAGCCTGCCAGGCTCCTCTGTCCATGGAATTCTCCAGGCAAGAACACTGTAGTGATCTTGCCATTTCCTTCTTCAGGGAGTCTTCCCAAGTCAGGTATCGAACCCTTGTGTCCTGCGTTGACAGGCAGGTTCTTTACGGCCGAGACACCTAGGAAGCCCTCTTGTGGCTTGACTAATAATTAAATTGACACAAGATAGATTAACCAGAGGAAAGAAACACATTTGCACAGAAAGTGAATTCAGAAGTGACCAAACACGCTGCTGTTATACTTTTAGAAGAAGAAACAGTATATTTGTGAAGATTTGACAGGACAAAGAAACTGAAGCTTTGGGTTCTTAATAAGTAAAGAATTTAAACAAAGTATGGGCTCTGGGTAGTAAAATAGGAAATAACAAGGTTTGTTTAGGTGAGCTTCTTGGCCACAGATTCCGATCTGTGGTGGTAAGGACGTCCTTCTACCTCCAGACACAGGGAGCACACCCTTCCCAAGAAACATTTCTTTCTTTCTTTCAGAGAGACAGAAATGAGGGTCAGAGTGTATCTCCTGCATTGGCCATTTGAGTAACTTTAATTCAAAACAATCAATATGCCATTGAATCATATATTGGGTAGCCTTTCCTGGCCCCCAGCAATTTGCTGTCTTAAGTGGATGCTTTGAACACTTACAGCAGTAATATCAAAGGTCAGTGATCACAGTTCCCCATAATAAATATAATAATAGTGAAAAGTTTGAAATATTGATTGCAAGAATTACCAAAATGTGACACAGAGACAGGATGTGAGGAAATGCTGTTGGAAAAATGGCCCCAATAGACTCATGTAACACAGGGTTGCTGCAAACTCTCAGTTTGGAAAATAATAGGGTATCTGCAAAGCAAAATAAAGTGAAACTCAATAAAGTGATGTATGCCTTTATACATGTGTTAGAGAGCACGGGAGGCAGGGAAATGTGAGGTGGTCTGAAAGCTATTTTTCTGACTCTGTGATCTATCACTTTTCTGAAAGCCTGCAAACTTCTATCTATATTTGACTTGAACCTGAGGCTGCTATGAAATCTCCAGAGCATATCCTTTAGTGGCTAAAGAAATTGGCATTTATAGAGCCCTGCAGATTTGAAGGAAGGGAATTACTTTTGGTGATTGATTTCTTGGGGTCTTGTTTTATTTTTGTTATCATGTTTATTTCACTTATTCAGGCATAATTGCACATCCTGCCATAATCAAATATTTATTTGATTTGGATTCATTTGATTTTCATTTGATTTATTTTTTTAATGAGATGACTTAGAACTATTTTAGTAGTATAATTTATCATGGAGCTACCACTTTTTAAAATCTGTCATTCAGAAAAGCTAGACCAGGAAGGGTGAAGATCCATTTTAAAATAAGTTTTTATTAAATGGTATTCAACCCTATGTTGATGAACAGTTTGATATGTTACTAATGGTAAGTAGTAGAACTGTGTGTGTGTATGTGAGAAAGAAAGAGAGAAACATTAAATGTCTTTATGTTCCTAAGAACTCATATATTGTCCTCTGTACGTAGATCCTTGTGATTTGGCAGAATGACTTCATCTTCTACTAATAACGTTATTTCTATTTACCAGTGAAAATGAACATTTATTCTGCTTAAAAAAAAAATCACCTACATGGTAAGAGAAATATCAAGTCCTCAACACATTCCTTAAGAAAATCATTTTAATTTTCATAAAAGAAAATGAGACTTGATGAGGAATGGACAGAGTTATTGTGATGCTGCTCCTTTATTCACTAGCCCTTAATTATTTCATTCATTTTATTGCACATTTTCCTCCTCCATAGACTTCTTTTGTATCATTTGCAATCCCAAGAAATCCCTATGTGGAATTAGCTTCTGAGGTTTGATGTGGGAATTACAGCCCAAAAGCACCACCTTTAGATTCATTAAAAGGCGGCCTTCCCATAGATAGCTTGAACTAAAGACAATTTCCATTTTGCAAAGGCAATGCAAATTTTGCATATCATTTTAATAAGCAAGACAGGTCAATCAAATTATAATTGGCTCCAATTAGCACTCCCATGAGCTGTAGGACTCTTTACCTTCTCTTGGGCTGCACTTAAAAAGAAAATGTTATTTACAGTCACTGAAGTCATTAAAAATATCCATTATTCAGTGTAAGTGATGAAGCAAGTGCAAACCTGGACAAAAGGATATGGCATATATTTAAGATCTGTGCACCAAATGCACAATATATCAAGTGTGTGTGTGTGTGCACATGTGTGCTAAGTTACTTCAGTTGTGTCTGACTCTTTATGACCCCTTGGACTATAGACCACCAGGCTCCTCTGTCCATGGTAGTCTCCAGGCGAGAATACTATAGTGGGTTGCCATTTCCTCCTCCAGGGGATCTTCCCGACCAAGGGATTGAATCTTGTCTCTTATGTCTCCCGCATTGGCAACGGGGGTTCTTTACCACTAGCACCACCTGGGAAGTCCATATCAAGTGCAGCAGTGTACAAAGATGTGTTTGTTACAAAGAATTTTCTTTTAGCTTACACAAGCAAGTCATGGCAATGAAACTTCCCATGTCTAAGTATTTGAGCTAATCATAAAATCACTTTTTAATATTTTCAGGGTATCTAAACTCTTTGAAAAGGTACATTTTTATAATAAAGATGAGGAAGTCAAGAAGAAATGAGTTATATTCCCCAAAGTCTCTTTTTTCTTAACATCTAGCAGAGACATTACTTTGCCAACCAAGGTCCGTCTAGTCAAGGCTATGGTTTTTCCCGTGGTCATGTATGGATGTGAGAGTTGGACTGTGAAGAAAGCTGAGCGCCGAAGAATTGATGCTTTTGAACTGTGGTGCTGGAGAAGACTCTTGAGAGTCCCTTGTACTGCAAGGAGATCCAACCAGTCCATTCTAAAGGAGATCAATCCTGGGTGTTCATTGGAAGGACTGATGCTAAAGCTGAAACTACAATGCTTTGGCCACCTCATGCGACGAGTTGACTCACTGGAAAAGAGTCTGATGCTGGGAGGGATTGGGGGGTGGGAGGAGAAGGGGACGACAGAGAGTGAGATGGCTGGATGGCATCACCGACTCGATGGAGATGAGTTTGAGTGAACTCCGGGAGTTGGTGATGGACAAGGAGGCCTGGCGTGCTGTGATTCATGGGGTCGCAAAGAGTCGGACACGACTGAGCGACTGAACTGAACTGAGCTACCATTTTGTGGCTTTATTCCTCAGTGTCATTGTAATACCAGCAAGTCTCATACAAGTTGGGTGATGAGTAACTGCTGATTGGGTCTGTGGCATGAGAAGTCTTGTCATATATCCTCATAAAGCATCATGATGACTCCATCCTGTCCTTGTTAGATCCCATCTTCTGTAATGAAAGTCTGAACCACTTTCTGTAGCAATATTCTTTTTCTTTAGCACCCTTGCAAAGGAACTATGTCAGTAAATGCCTTGCCAGTGTTTTTGTAAATCCATCTCTAAATCTGTCTCCTCTTTTACCCCAGATCATTTCTGGGCATTAAGTTTTGAATGTCACTGCAGTTCGCTCCCACTTGTATTTCCTCCTCTTCAGATTGCCTTCTAGCAAGGAGACAGTCTAACCAAAATAACTTGAACTAAGGATGAGAAAGAGGAGGTTCATTGGAAAAATAAATAAATAAATGTTCTTGAGAAAAAGGAAGAATGCATAGATAGAAGTAGGCTTCCCTGGTGGCTCAGATAGCAAAGAATCTACCTACAATGCAGGAGACCTGAGTTCATTTCCTGGGTCAGGAAGAACCTCTGGAGAAGGGAATGACCACCCACTCCAGTCTTCTTGCCTGACAAATTCCATGGACAGAGGAACCTGAAGGACTGAAGTCCACAGAGTTGCAAAGAGCCAGCTGCAACTGAGCACCTAGGCACACACATGTATGTAGAAACAAAAATGTAAAAATAGCCTCTAGAGAGGGCAGTGCACATTTCTGCCTCAACAGATATGGAGGAAAGAGTGTCACTTTGGCACCAAATCAATTTCAGCAGCCATGCTACCCAGAAGGCATTTGTTAGGAGATGAGCTTCCCTAGCAGAAGCAATAAAAATGAAGACAAGGATGGCAATGCCTAGTCAAGTCAGAATGTGATGGAAGATTCAGGTACCCACCGGAAATACTCCCCGTTCCTAAAAGAAAATAGTGGGATCAAAAGTAGTGGTCACAGAACTACATTATTCCTTGGAAGTTCTTACACAATGGGATGGCTGGTATATGTTTCCTCATGGTACTGACTAAAGCAGGAGAGAAACAAAGAAATGTGAAGTAGACGGGGCTAACAGGCTAGCATGAGCTCTGTGATTTTTTTTTTTTTCCCCGCTAAAGAAGAACAACATGACAGCCCTATAAAGAAGAGAGGAGTGAAAATAGATAAGACAACTAAGAGGTCGTCAAACTCATAAATTTGGTCTAGAAACAATATTAACCTAAAACAAGAGTCAACAAATTAACAAAAAAAAAAAGATCAGATAAATCTTTGAAGCTTCACCAGCCATATAGACTTTGTGTCAGCTTCTCACTCTGCTCTTACAGCCGGAAAGTGGCCCTAGATAGTAACGATTCAATAGGTGTGAGTGTTCCAAAAGATGTAGTTTACAAAGCAGGCAGCAGTCTGGGCTTGACCTCTTAGCTGTTCCTTGCTGACCTGTGGCCACCTGGTATGAAAGGAGGAAAGAAATGTCACCTTTAGTGTTTTCCCTCCCTGATCACTGTTCTAATCCTAGGACCTTCACAAGCCAAGCCTGTAAGTACTGTATATCAGAATGAATTGGAAACCTGTGTAAGTAATATTGTCACCAAAAGTTATTACAAAACAACTTTTGAAAGACAAGACACTGAAATGTTAGAATTGGCCATAGATGCCTTCTGCTTCAAGGTGCAGACTGTTCAATCCTAATCCTTGATCCTTCTTTGAAACTCAAATTTTCAATTGTCTACCATTGCTTTAGATTTTTCTATATGTTATTTGTTCTAGATCCTCTGTCATTGTGGTGTCATGTGTAAACTAGCAAAATTTCCTTCTCAACTGTATGAATCAGTGTTAAAAATCTTGAGTGACATCAAGCAAGCTCTCAAACCCTTTTAAATATGTCTTATTTTAAAGTAGGTCATACTTTCCACTTGGCACCACAGAAAATCGCCTAAGTTACTTGCACAGATTTGCTCAACTGCAATTCTGTTTGACAGAATTTCTTCTAGAAAATGCCTATACCAAGGATTGGATATCCCTCATAATAGAATTTTATAATGGAACCTGAAGTAAACCCTTAAATGTCAGTAATATGTGTATTAATGTATCTCCAGGTAAACACTGAGGTGACATATTTCATGTTAAGTTGACTGGCTTTACACTTAAGTGACTCAGGAAGGCATGTGATTGGAGGAATGATGTCATTCATCAACTATTACATTTTAGAAAGCTGAGGTTCAGTACTGCATTTTGTTAATTTATGGCTTTGATTGGTAAAACCTCTTTGTTCTCTAATAAGAAATATTTCTCATTCCCAATATTCATGTAACATTGTTAATAGAAAGCCCAGCGGCCAAGAAGTTTTGGCATAATGTGCTTGTGATTTACACAAGAGGTTGGGAAAGGTTTCATAAAGCCTAGCTTGTTTGAGTATATAAAATTATCATTTTTATTATAGCTTTGTATTTATCATCATGCATAAAATGATGTTGAAAAGTCTCCAAAGAATGCTGATTTGATATACATTTTACTTTGCAGTATACAATTAACATTTATTGCAAATGCAGATTTTTGTGATGAATAAAACTCTGATAGTATTATGCCAGGTATTTTTTTTTTTTAAGAATACAGTGAATCACAGAATTTTCTAACATTTTTAATCAGAGTGGCACCGTATATATTTTAACATAGACATGCAGGCAATAAATGAAATAGTGCAGATCTTCTTTCTCTTCACTCTAAGACATAAAAGTTATATTTCATTCCATTTCAATGAGAAAGTCTGTAAAGAAAGGTTGGTTGGTGCTAGAAAATTCTGTGTACCAGTCATGACATTATATACCATAGCTGTAGGTTTGATTTCTTCCCATAAATCTTTGAGGGTCTGAATCTTTGTATAGAACACTCACTAATTCATTTGCCTTGTGGTTTCATTGTAGCTTAATATCTCTGTTGGAATCATCCCTCCCTAATTGTATTGATCTTATAAATAGATTGTGTAAAAGCTACTTCTTCCTTAATCCTTAGCAGTGTAGGCTTTCTCCACTTTTTGTCCCTGGTTGTTTGCTTTTCTTTGAAAATTGTATCTGTAGCATTTAGTGTGCCTACCCTGGTGGCTCAGAGGTTAAAGTGTCTGCAATGCCGGAGACCTGGGTTTGATCCCTGGGTCGGGAAGATCCCCTGGAGAAGGAAGTGGCAACCCACTCCAATATTCTTGCCTGGAGAATCCCATGGACAGAGGAGCCTGGTGGGCTACAGTCCACGGGGTCGCAAAGAGTTGGACTCGACTGAGTGACTTCACTTCACTTCAACACATAGTGAACACTTCATTGGAACTGTCGTCATCATTTGTATTAGTTTCCTGTTGCCACCGTTACAAATTATCACAAATGTCATAACTCAAAATGTCACAAATTTATTATCTCACAATGCTGCAGGTCAGAAACCTGTGGAGGAGGAAAAATAGTTTTCCTTCCAGCCTTCTAGTCTCTTGGCTTAGACACCCCCCCCACCCATAATAAGAGACAAATGAACAGAAGAAAAGCAAGCAGAATTTGAATATAAAACATACATATACACACTCTATATATGGTAGCCCAGGTGGTGCTCGTGGTAAAGAGTCCGCATGCCAATATAGGAGATGCAGGAGACATAGGTTCGATCCCTGGGTGGGAAAGATCCCCTGGAGAAGGAAATGGCACCCCGCTTCAGTATTCTTGATGAAAAAATTCCATGCACAGACAAGCCTCCTGAGCTATAGTCCATAGGTTTCAAAAAGTCAGACACGACTGAGTATTCATGCATATGTCTCATATGTACATTGAAGAGACCCAAGAAAAATGTAATGGCCAGAGTCACCACCTTAACTAACATTTCCAGCTAAAAGAAGAAAATGTGGTAGGGGAGGAGGACAGCTGTGATGGGAGGTGGTCAGGAAAATTATAGTCAACAGGATTAAGACAGTTAAATAGATTTAAGTTCTTAAATTCCACATTGATTAGAGCTCAGTCATCCTGTTCTTCCTGGCACACACAGAGAGATTCCCCTTATAAACGTAAACGTCTCTTACAAAAGGATAATTTCTACTCAGTTTTCAGAGCTTTTCCTAAGTGCTGCTTCTTAAAAATAATCAACTTAAAATGATCCTTATGCCAAACAGGCGTATTCTGAGGTGCTATATTCTTCTCTCCTTCAAGTCCAACACAGGTCTCGCTGGTCTAAAATAAAGGGCCACGTTCACTTGCTTCTGTTTCTGGAGGCTACCCACATTTGTTGGCTCTTGGTCTCAGCCAGCAATCCCATCACTTTGTTCTCTGCTTTCCCAGTTGCAGTTCTGACCCTCCTGTCTCCCCATTTTGCTCCTTAGTACGTTTGGGATTACATTTCGTAGTTCCAGATCCATCTAAGAGTCTCAGCTTGATCACATCTGCAGACTTCCTTTATTGTTTGTATTATTTTCCCTATTGTTACTGTAATGAGTCACCATGAGTTTAGTGGCTTAAAGCACACACATTTCTTCTTTCTTAGTTCTGAAGGTCCAAAATCCAAAACCAGTTTCACTTGACTAAAAATCAAGATATGCTTTCCTTCCAGAGGTCCAAGGGAAAAATCTGATTTCTTGCCTTTTCCTGCTTCTAGAAGTCCTTGCATTCCTGGACTCGTGGTCCCTTTCTTCATTTTCAAACCAAAAATTTAGCATCTTGAAGTTATCTTTCTTTGACTACAGATTCTGCCTCTGACACATCACACATCCTTTCAATGACTCTGACCCTCCTGCTTCACTCTTATAAGGACCCTTGTGGTGACAATGGGCCACCCAGTTAATCTGGAATAATTGTCCCATCACAACACCCTCAATGTATAAACATCTTCAAAGTCCCTCCTGCCCTACCAGCTTGCATATTTAGGGATTAGGATGTAGACATGTTCTAGAGTAAAAGTATGTAAACTCAAAGAATGCAAACTGTTCTGTCTACCATTATTAAGCCCGGGCTCTCGTTTAAACTTTTGTTTTCTAGGTTTCTGCCTATGTGTTAGGCATTTGCTTCTAAGTTGTCTTCCTAGAGTCTCAAAATCTTTTTTCAGGACAACCTTTTCCCCATGTCCACAGTGGTATTTCTTTCTGATTTTCCTATTTCCTCTGCTTATTCCAGCTTAGAAGCTTAGCATTAGTATTTTGTGTTGTTAGATTTTTTTATTCCTCTTGGTTTTCTGAGGATGTCTTTGGAGGAAGCAGTGGAGGAAAACAACTGTATTATTCAAGTTACATCATATTCCAATAGGTGGGTTATTGTACAGTGGTTTAACGCTACCAAAATCAGATTGATTATGTTTTTTGCAGCCAAAGATGGAGACACCCTATACAGTCAGTAAAAACAAGACCTGGAGCTGCTGGTGGCTTAGATCATGAGCTTCTTATTGCAAAATTCAGGCTTAAATTGAACAAAGTAGGGAAAACCACTAGGCCATTCACATATGACCTAATCAAATCCTTTATGATTATATTGTGGAGATGAAGAATAGAATCAATGGATTAGATCTGGGAGACAGAGTTCCTGAAGAACTATGAATGAAGGTTTGTAACATTGTACAGGAGACGGTGACCAAAACCATCCCAAAGAAAAAGAACTGCAAGAAGGCGAAGTGGTTGTCTGAGGAGGTTTTACAAATAGATGGGGAAAGGAGAGAAGTGCAAAGCAAGGGAGAAAGGGAATGATATATGCAGCTGAATGCAGAGTTCCGGAGAATAGCAAGGAGAGACACGAAGGCCTTCTTCAATGAACAATGCAAAGAAATAGAGGAAAGCAACAGAATGGGAAAGACTATAGAAATTTCATCAGGAACATTGGAGATATCAAGGAAACATTTCATGCAAGGGTGGGCACAAAAAAGACAGCAATTGCAAGGACCTAACAGAAGCAGAAGAGATTAAGAAAACTAGGCAAGAAAACACAGAAGAACTATACAAGAAAGGTATTAATGACCCAGATAACCAAAATAGTTTGGTCACTCACCTAAAGCCAGACATCCTGGAGTGTGAAGTCAAGTGGGCCTTAGGAAGCATTTCTACAAACATAGCTAGTGGAGGTGATGTAATTCCAGCTGAGCTACTTAAAATCCTAATAGATGCTGTTGCTAAAGTACTGCACTCAATATGTCAGCAAATCTAGAAAACTCAGCAGTGGCCCCAGGACTGAAAAAGGTCAGTTTTCCTTCCAATCCCAAAGAAAGGCGATGTCAAGGAATGCTAGAGCTACTGCACAATTTCACTAATCTCATGTGCTAGCAAAATAATGCTCAAAATTCTCCAAGCCAGGCTTGAACAGCACATGAACCATGAACTGTTGTACTCATATGTAAGAAAATTTGGAAAACTCAGCAGTGGCCACAGGACTGGAAAAAGTCAGTTTTCATTCCAATTCCGAAGAAAGCGATGCCAGCGAGTGTTCAGACCACCATACAATTGCACTCATTCGACATGCTGGCAAGGTTATACTGAAAAGCCTTCAAGCTAGGCTTCCACAGAGTTTGAACCAAGAAATTCCAGTGTACAAGCTGTGTTTCAAAGAGGCAGAGGAACCAACATCCATTGGATCATCAAAAAAGCAAGAGGATTCCAGAAAAACATCTACTTTTGCTTCATTGACTATGCTAAAGCCTTTGACTGTGTGGATCACAGCAAAACTGTGCAAAATTCTTAAAGAGATGGGAGTACCAGACCACATTACCTGTCTCCTTAGAAACCTGCATGCAGGTCAAGAAGGATCATTTAGAACCAGACATGGAACAGCAGACTGGTTCCAAATTGGGAAAGGAGTACATCACGGCTATATGTTGTCATCCTGCCTATTTAATTTATACACAGAGTATATCATGTGAAATGCCAGGCTTGATGAACCACAAGCTGGAATCAAGATTTCTGGGAGAAATATCAACAGCCACAAATATGCAGATGATACCGTTCTAATGGCAGAAAGTGAAAAGGAGCTAAGGAGCCTCTTGATAAAAGTGAAAGAGGAAAGTGAAAAAGCTGGCTTAAAACTCAACATTCAAAAAACTAAGATCATGGCATCTGGTCCAATCACTTCATAGCAACTAGAAGAAGAAAAGTGGAAGTGGTGACAGGTTTTATTTTCCTGTGGTCCAAAATCATTGCGGACAGTGACTGCAGCCATGAAATTAAAAGGTGCTTTCTCCTTGGAAGGAAAGCTATGACAAAGTTAGACAGTGTATTAAAAACCTGAGGTATCAGTTGCCAATGAAGGTCCACATAACCAAAGCTATGGTTTTTCTAGTAATCACGTACATGTGTAAGATTTGGACCATAAAGAAGGCTGAGAGCCAAAGAATCAATGCTTTCAAACTGTGGTGCTGGAGAAGACTCTAGAGAGTCCCTTCTATAGCAGGGAGACCAAACCAGTCAATTCTAAAGGAAATCGACCCTGAATACTCATTAGAAGGACTGTTGCTAAAGCTAAAACTCCAATACTTTGGCCACCTGATGTGAAGAGCTGACTCATTGGAACAGACCCTGATTCTGGGAAAGATTGAAGGCAAATGGAAAAGGGGGCAGCATGCAATGAGATGGTTAGGTAGCATCAGTGGACATGAATTTGAGCAAACTCAGGGAGACAGTGGAGGACAGAGGAGCCTGGCATTATGCAGTGCATGGGTTGCAAAGAATTGGACACAGCTTAGTGACTGAGCAAGAAATCAGTAACTAAGCCCAGAAAGATTGCATAAATGGTGGAAATTTTTCTTCTTTGAGGGGGCATGAGTTAGGTATCGAGATAGGCTTACACTGACTCTGGGATACTGACTTGTCTGGACTTCTCCAGAGGACAGGTACTAAGAATAAAAGTGAAATAGTGAGAGAGCACGTCACTCGGTTGTGTCCGACTCTTTGAAACCCCATGGACTGTACTCTCCTTGGAATTCTCCAGGCCAGAATGCTGGAGTGGGTATCCTTTCCCTTCTCCAGGGGATCTTCCCAACCCAGGGATCGAACCCAGTCTCCCACATTGCAGGTAGATTCTTTCCCACCTGAGCCACTAAGGATAAACCAAGGATCAATTTGTATATTTGAAGAGCTTGGGGGATGAGGGGCGGGACTCTCTTGATGGAAGTTGTGGAGAGGGACAGTTGCCTGAAGGAAAGTGAGTGAAAGGAAATGTTTCCTCCAGGTCTGATGGGAGGGGCAATTTTTAAATGCCCCTCAATGAAGGAAGATAGTGTGTTGCTCAATTTCAGCAACACCGTGTGAGTTCAGGTTTCCTAAGAAACAGACTACAAGACAGAATCAGAGAATCAGACATTAAAAAAACCCACACATAAACAAGCAAACTAAACAGAAAAAGTGCCTGTGAAGAATAAGGAGGAAGGGAGCAGCAGTGGGTCAGGGAGACTCAGACTGAGATTCAGCTCTGAAAGCTGTGAACAAAGATAGGGGAGGGAAACTTAGGCAGGCAGAATGCCAGAGCACAGTTCTGAAAACACTGTGACCATTCTGGTGGGGAGTCCTCAAGCCTTAGTTGTCCTTGTGAGGAATCCTGCAGGAATGGCAGCATTAACACCCCAGGGGAACTTTGTTAGCTGGAAGCAGCCTGTTCTGTTAGGGAGCAGTAGAAGTTTTACTCTCCCTGGATTAAAGAGAGAGGTACAATCATATTAATTTCATGAATCAGTTCAGTTCAGTCGCTTAGTCATGTCAGACTCTTTGCGACCCCATGAATCACAGCACGCCAGGCCTCCCTGTCCATCACCAACTCCCGGAGTTCACTCAAACTCATGTCCATCGAGTCGGTGATGCCATCCAGCCATCTCATTCTCTGTCATCCCTGTCTCCTCCTGCCCCCAATTCCTCCCAGCATCAGAATCTTTTCCAGTGAGTCAACTCATCGCATGAGGTGGCCAAAGTATTGGAGTTTCAGCTTTAGCTTCAGTCCTTCCAATGAACACCCAGGACTGATCTCCTTAAGAATGGACTGGTTGGATCTCCTTGCAGTCCAACTGACTCTCAAGAGTCTTCTCCAACACCACAGTTCAAAAGCATCAATTCTTCGGCGATCAGCTTTCTTCACAGTCCAACTCTCACATCCATACATGACCACTGGAAAACCAAAGCCTTGATTAGACGGCCCATTGTTGGCAAAGTAATATCTCTGCTTTTTAATATGCTATCTAGGTTGGTCATAACTTTCCTTTCAAGGAGTGTCTTTTAATTTCATGGCTGCAATCAGCATCTGCAGTGATTTTGGAGCCCCCCAAAATAAAGTCTGACACTGTTTCCACTTTTTCCCCATCTATTTCCCATGAAGTAATGGGACCAGATGCCATGATCTTAGTTAATTTCATGAATAAAACATTTCAAAAAGCAGAATAAGATTACTTTGCTTTGCTTTCTTTAAAACAAAGAAAGCCTGATTAGTCATTCTGTCATGTCCTGACTCTTTGAGCCCCCATGGTCTGTAGCCCACCAGGCTCCTCTCTCCTTGGGATTCTCCAGGCAACAATACTGGAGTGGGTTGCCATTCCCTTCTCCAGGGGATCTTCCCAACCGAGGGACTGAACCCAGATCTCCTGCATTGCGGTGGATTCTTTACCCACTGAGCCATTAGGGAAACGTGCAACATTCTGTAGCTCTGTAGTTTATTTAGTACTAGTGTAAGAGAAAGCAACATCAGGATAGGCAAGAGACCAACTGTGGCGAGGATGTTGGAGATACATTTTTGTTTTCATACAATTTAGCAAACAAATCACATGACTGAGTAGAATTTCATGAAACGCTCTACTGTTCTGATCGCCCAATGTAAAGCTCAGTTCAGGATTACAAATCAATGTTTCTGAACGTTTGCACAGTATGACATTGACTTGCCAAGCTTTAGAATCCTCCAACATTCCTGGTTGCTTTGAAGGGAGAAGAGAGACAGTCATTTTTCATTTTCACCATGTGCTTGCTCTCTACCCTGTTCCCCTTTTACATGCTCTTTCCCCCCCTCAGGAGCACTTTTATCCCTTCATGTCAGAATGATCTCCTGTTTTTTAAGACCTATTCTTCAGTTATAAGAATGTCATCTCTCCTTCCTCTGAAACCCATAGTAACTCTCACCCAGTGACACTGTGTCACTGTTATTTGTGTAATGAGTAACTGTCTCCCTCTAACACGTGGAAAGACCCCACACCATTGGAATTATGCCTTAAATACATTTTTTTGAGTTTGTTATTCATTAAAATTGATTTTTATTGCATCTGGTTTTTAAAGATGCTTTTGGAAAAGCATTACAGTATGAACCAGTGCTATAAGGTTAGTGAAATAAGAAAATACAGCCACAGAAAGAAAAAATTAAATAAGCCAACTACAGTAACTATACTTACATAATGACTTGCTTCTGAGAAAGTATGAGCATCTGGAACAAAGCAGCATAATATTTAGCCCTTATTATCACAGAGGAGGAGAACAACAGTTCCTTTAGGGAGAGTTAGTTTACCTTGTTCTCAAAGTTCAGGAAAGCTCTAATGTTGGACTTGATTTAGACATTAGCAGCATAATTTTATCTTAATTAACTCAATAAATATTTATTGAGGACAGTTAGAAGTTTTTGGATGCTTCCATTTGCTAATTTTAGAAGAGGAAGGCAAGCAGGATAAAAATTGACATCTCTTTTTGTTTACCAAGTGGTGGGAGGACAGATAAGTAAATAGATGGTTACATAAAAGTGACATGTATTTTAAGTAATATCAGCATAGAGTTGCTCTGTATAGAAGCACTTACTCAGAGAATGAGAGATAAGGAAGACTTCTCTGAGTAGGTGATTCATGATGTTGGAACCAATCTTTGAAAAATAGTTATAAGTTACTTCAGCAGAATGAGCTTTGGTGTTGAAAGGGGAGGAAAGCCTTGAACAGAGCAAAAGGACAGTACAGCCTCTGAAAGCAGCATATAGAAAGTAAAGACCCACAAACGAGAGACAGTACTGGGCTTCTCGGTTTCTAAGGCAATAAGTAGGGGCTTAATCATGCATGGTTTCATTTTCAAGTTAAGCAATTTTTCATTATTCCAAAGACTGCCGAGTAATTGCTGAAAGTGTTATAGCAGGAGGCGGCATGATGAGATTGATAATTTTTAGAGATCATAGAGCGTGTAGTGTGGAGGCACAAATTAAAAGGGAGCAAGACCAGCCAGAGAAACTTGTTAGGAGATATCTAGAGCAGTGGTAATGATGACAGTGATAATTTTGCTCCCACAAGAATGCGGATCAACAGTGACCTCCGTAAAATGCAGAATGAACATAGCATCGTGTCCCGTAATGGTTTCCCTCTGTGACCTGCAAGAAATCACTAAGTGTTGCTTTGCAGTAAAGGTGATTTCAGATATTTTTAATATATTGTAGAAAGTTTTCCTTCATGATGGAATTTCTTTTCTCTAAAAATTTTTACTAGAACTGTCGTATGCTTGGATCTTCAATGAATATCCATCATTTGTCGAAGAAGATAGTCGGAGATTTGTCTCTCAAGAGACAGGCCACCTCTACATAGCCAAAGTGGAACCATCTGACGTGGGCAATTATACGTGTGTGGTGACTAGTACAGTGACAAATGCCAGAGTGCTGGGTTCCCCAACTCCTTTGGTGCTTCGTTCTGACGGTAGGGAATATTTCAAGGGGCAGTTCTAAGTGGAAATGCTGTTGTGAATACAAGACGAAGCAAATTAGCAGAAATGAAAAGTATATGCTGCAGATTTTTTTTTTTTCAGAACAAAAAATATATATGAGTAAAGTGGCTAAAATGAGTCCATCAACCATAAGTCCCTGTAATGTAATTCTTACTCAGAACTGGCTTCCTAATTTGCAGGGACCAGTGCTGAGTGAAAATGAGGAATTGCTTGTTAAAGTTTTTTTAAAGAATTTCAGGATGGTGGCACTATGCCTTTAAACCAAATGTGAACCCTTCAAGCCTGGGTGTCACCTTGATTCTCATAGCGTCACCCATCTTGACTTTTGCCAGCCTGAGATTATTAAAGTTCTAGATATTTTGTTAGGGGTTAAAAAGCATCTATAAATAAAATTAAAGGAAAAAAAATTGTACATTAGATCCCTAGAACTTATTCATCTTACAATTGAAAGTTTGTACACTCTGACCAACATCACCTCATTTCCCTTACCCCTACCAGCATAGCGATTATAGCAATGCTGTGTTGCGTACATGAAATTGGCTTAGAGAGTAGAGCTTAAGTGTTCTCACTAGAGAAAAAAAAATTATTTTTAAAAATTGAAAATAGTAACTATGTGAGGTGTTAAATATGTTAACTGGTGTAATTATTTCACAATGTATACATGTATGAACTCATCACATTGTACACCCTAAAAAATGACATTATGCAGTTTTTATTTGTCAGTCATACCTCATTAAACTGGAGGGGGAAAAAGGAAAACATGTTTCTTTAGGCCCTCAGTGACTGTTTCAAGGGAGCCCATGAACTGCAGAGCAGATTTATAAGCCTGGGTAGCTGTCCCAGTTACACAAAACAGTATCTGATACAGCAGAATGCCGTGAACACAAAGTACCTAAGTACTTCTTTCCAGTCAGGTATAATTGAGTTTGACCTTTTTTGTTTATTATGTTACCATTTCTTGACTTCGGGGAGCTATTTAATAAGTTTAAGGTTGGTGTCTATGCTACCAGGGTACCATTAAGTAAATTTCCTCCCATAATTTTTGCTCTTTAGGATATTTTAAGAAATCATAATATTTTGTATATTGAAGTTTGACTAGAAATTTCCAAATTGAATACAGAATAAAAAAGCCTCCCATTTTATATCATGTAAAAAAGGTCTAGTTGTTTTCTTGAAACTCCTCTGTAAGCTATAACTTATGAATCATGGAATCCAAAGTTTCCACATGTTTAATGATATTGCATATTTGGCCCAAGGTAACACTGCTTCTAAAAGTACCTACCAGATGGCAAGTCAGTAATTTAAATCATTAGAAATACGTACTTCAAAATAGAGCAAAGAAATTTTATTTAAGAAAAATGGGAGACTTCCAAAGGAAACAATGAAACCATTAACTTTGTATTGTGTGTTTACAGGTGTGATGGGTGAATATGAGCCGAAAATAGAAGTTCAGTTTCCAGAAACTCTTCCAGCAGCTAAAGGTTCAACTGTGAAATTGGAATGTTTTGCCCTTGGAAAGTAAGTTTTATAACATTTACACTGATATGCGGAAACATTTGGTCGCTGTGAGAGATCAAGATAGCTTTTGATAGACTGTTCTTTTCCTTATTTTCTAAAAATTTCTTTCATTTAGAAGTAAAGGAAAATTAAACTAGAGGGGAAATTCACATATATAATTTAGTTTGAAATTTTAAAGGCAATTTGCAGTAAATGACTATGCCTGCCTAATTTCATAAACTAAATTGGTGTTATTTTTCTTTTGCTTTTTCATTTGTTGTATTATAATACTGTGGGTATGCATTTTCTCTAAATTATGAATTAACTGGAGAAAATGCAGTTTATTTTATTAAAATATCAAGCTAAAGAGATAAATCTTTGCATTTGCAGGTTTATGTAATTGACAGCTGACTGTTTCTACATTTGAAAAATCTGTGCCATTTTTATTCTGTCCTAACAAAAGTTTTATTTTGTCAAGCCTAAAAGGCTTGCAGACATCGCTTAAAATAGCGAATAACTTAAAAATTTCTTCATAGTCCTGTACCTCAGATTAATTGGAGGAGAAGTGATGGACTGCCTTTTTCCAGTAAAATTAAGTTAAGGAAGTTCAGTGGTGTGCTTGAAATTCCCAACTTCCAGCAAGAAGATTCAGGTTCCTATGAATGCATTGCTGAGAATTCACGAGGGAAAAATGTTGCCAGGGGGCGTCTCACTTACTATGGTAAGCCTTCACTTTCGGCATATTGGATTTTTACCTTTTGCTGTCTCTATAAATTATTGGTATTGGGATTGGAGGCTGGGTGGGAGATTTTAGCAGAATCCCAGTGTCCAGCTTGTCCTGTTCTATACTTCGTTTAATGAGGAGAAATATTTATCATAAAAGGAATTAAAAAGAAAGAAAATTTTGCAATGAAGTTGGAGACATAATATATTCTTACTGCGTTTTAAACTGATTAATATGATAATGAAATTTTCACTTTTTTGCGGGGGGTGGTTAAGAACAGCAATTTACTTACTTAACCGAGTCAAGGAGAGATCTCCTTTCTGTCTGCTATTACCTCTAGAAAATGGGATTTTATATCTTTCTCTGTGATCTTTACTAAGCAGAAAGAAACTGTCTACTGGGAAAACTTACAATTACTGCATTAGTCCAACTACATAAACTCAGGCTTGCTTGACCTCTTCAGTGTTATTCTATCCTTTCCAATAATAAAAATATACCATGTTTGCTGCCTTTAATTTGTAGTCACATATATTTTATGTACTGTTAAATTTGGGTAAGAAGGGTTAATGCAATTACCTTTGTTTAGAGTCTATTTTTAGGAAATTTCGGTTCAGTTCAGTTGCTCAGTCGTGTCTGACTCTTTGCAACCCCACGGACCACAGCACGCCAGGCTTCCCTGTCCATCACCAACTCCCAGAGTTTACTCAAACTCATGCCCATTGAGTGGGTGATGCCATCCAACCATCTCATCCTCTGTCATCCCCTTCTCCTCCTGCCTTCAATCTTTCCCAGCATCAGGGTCTTAGGGAAATTAGATTATCTTTTTTGCCCAAACTTGTTTTCAAATCACTTTTATTAAAAAATAATATTAAGTATTTTTATGAATGTGTGATTTAGAAAGTAGAAATAAATCATTTTATAAAATGTACTATAAAATATGTGAAGATGTAAACTCAGTGAAAGCATTTTTGCAGTTTAACCATTAAAAACACTGTAAAACGAATGAGAATTGATCACTTTTGTGAACAGCAAATGACAATATATTCTGTTTATTTTAAAAATTGAAATAATTTGCAATGCGAACTTGTATAGTGTACATAAATATTGCAGAGAGGAAAAATTTTGCAAAGACAAGTATAAAGACAAGTAAACCGTCTTCAAAAGAATGTGAAGTTTGCAATTGCATTCCATCTGATTAGATTGACACTTGTTTTATTGTAAGTTTATAGGATCTGCCAGGAACAAAGTGGAGGTGTGGATTGATAGCATGAGCCATTCTATGCTGTAATTCTTCCTTCTTATTACAAGATTTGGTTAGAATACACAGCACCAAGTTGCAGTTTCCCAGATGCCATATTCTACATATTGGTGGGATGATATGAATATGTGTTGGGGACAGCTAAACCATGTGATTATATGGCTCTAAGTCGACCACAAACAAGTCCAAGCTTATTTTTTCCTTTCTAAACAGCCAGTACCTGACCCAGGGTAAGAAGTGACCATGATAGGAAAATATGAGATATTCCAACTGTCTTAGTGTTTCAGTAGGAATGTTTTTAGCTCTATGGAACGGCAGCCCTGCACCAATAATAAACCCTTGTTTGCTTGTTTGGCCAGACATTCAAAGCTCAGTTGACATTTAAGTGTCTTATAATCAGGTCCTGGCTCAGTTTCTCGGTGACGTTTCTTTCTGCCCTTACCTTTTCCCGTTCTCTGCATGTTGATTTCCCTGATAGTCATAGAATGGCTACCAGCAGTGACCAGCACATTAGTTCTTGTGCATGCTTCCTTTCTCTAAAACATCTTGCAATTCACTTCTCAGATCTCTTTGGCTGCGTGTTCATTCCTAAACCAATCACTAACAAGGCGAATAGGCTTAAACAACTTACGAGCCTTTTTTGGAACACAGAATATGGTCAGGTTTCCCTGGATTTTGTAGAAGAGAAGATAATTCAGTAAACAATTAGGGCATCTTAGGAATAAAGATTGCTTGGAGAATCTCAGGGACGGGGGAGCCTGGTGGGCTTCCATCTATGGAGTCACACAGAGTCGGACACGACTGAAGTGAATTAGCAGCAGCAGGAATAAAGAAGAGAGAAAATGGATACACAATAGACAACAAACATCACCTGCTATATTTAGTAAATGAGGCAGATGGTTGCTTTAGTCTATTTTTATATGTACCTTAGAAATAAATTAGAGGGAACTCCCTGGCGGTCCAGTGGTTAGGACTCTACACTTTCATTGCAGGGATCACAGGTTTGATCCCTCATCAGAAAACTAAGATACCATATGCAGTGCAGTGCAGCCAAAAAATAAAAAGAAAAAAAAAAAAAACTCGATTAAAAAAAAGAAATCAGAAATCAATTAGAGAGTTTCATGAAAGTTACTTTAAAATTCTGTCTGAAGTCTAGTATATTCAATAAATGCCTTGCAGTTCTCTGATTATCTGCTCTGATATTTCATGTAAAAAATGGTCCAGTAGAATATTTGAATCTCATATGATGGAATAAGGGGATAAATCACATTATGTGGCAATTGCAATCTTAAGATTCGCTTAGTCCAGCAAATCATCTTTCCATCTGGAGAACAGTAGTATGAGAAGCCAGTGGAAATTTTTGCTAGAAACCTGAGCCTCAGTCAAGGGATCATATGTGAGTCTATTATAGTCTCATCCCACCTAGGCTGATTAATTCCTGAAAGAAGACAGTGTGTTTCAATATAGAGTAGAGAGGAGTGATTTGGGACTGAATTATACTTCAGATTGGGCAAGCTGTTTATATTTTATGAAAAGACAAAATAAGGTAAAACTTCGATGGGTACATTTTCTCTAAAAACTGAACAGCTATAGTTTCAGTTTCATTTATAAAAAAGGCAATTTTATGAGCTATAAATAGAAAGGCAAATCTTCCCATGGTTGAAATTAAATAGAAATAGATAAAATCTTTCTTCACATGGAGGATGCAAATGTGAACCCCGAAGTACACATCACATGTATAATGCAATGTGAAACCGGGAAGACCTCTCACCTCCTAGTCTCAGATCTAAAACACAGACTGAGATTTGGCTGAATATACTTTGAATGTTGAGTGACTCTCATTGTGAGTGGTATGTTGCTTTCATCTGTAAAAGGATTTCCCAAGTGTCTTCTAAAATGTAAGTAAAAATAATAAATCCACTTGACGCAGCTGATTTGCATACATAATATAAGGTTGCATGAGTTACTTCTTTTTCATAAAAAATCATTTGATTCAAATTGAACGAATTTATCCATCTTTCCCTGCTTTCATTTTAATTTGCACAGAGGTTCATAAGATGTTCACTGGTTTGTATTTAATTAAGAGTTATTTCTAACTTGAAGGAAATGTTTTTTTTTTCTTCTGCTGAACAAGTTTCTCTTCTGTTGATGCTGATTTTTAGTGCATAATTAAGACTGGTTTCTGCTGTCATTCACATATTAAGTTGTCATCAGTTGTGATCTCACAATTCAAAAATGTACTTGGACAAGAAAATCTATATAGTTTGTGTACCTGCATTTTTCTGCTGATATCTGAAGAACATAATACAGTGCCCAGAATTTTGAAAACAGAGAAAGCATAATGAATTTGACTTAGGAAAGGGCAAGTTGTAACATCCATTCTCAAACCTAGAAATGTTTCACCTACCCACTTAGTAAATACCTAGTGAATTAAAAACAATTTTAGCCACTTACATTACATTAGCTTACATTAATCTATTATTGCCCATAGTCATATCCACTTATGTTTATGTGGATAAAGTATTTGTTTTTTATCGTGGAGTGGTTTGAGTTTTTGTTTTTTTTTCATTGCAGCAAAGCCTCATTGGGTTCAACTCATAAAAGATGTAGAATTAGCAGTGGAGGACAGTCTTTACTGGGAATGTCGGGCTAGTGGGAAGCCCAAACCCTCCTACCGATGGTTGAAAAATGGAGAAGCCCTTGTGCTTGAGGTAAGGTCACGTTCCTGCTTAATACGCCTTTTTCCCACTTTGTATAAATGCCTTTTCTGGTACCAACTGCCAGAGTAAACTGGTGAGTTTGCACACATTCATCTGAAGAGTGTTTATCACATTCATCTGAGAAGTGGTGCAAGGGAAAAAAGGATAATATCAAGAACCCAGTCTTCCACGGAGGAAATATTTTCAGTATTGAATTTCACTGGAGAAAGATTATTTTATGAATTTAGTTCATGATATAAAGTCAGCCTATGAACAATGCAAGTGTTCGCTCTTGTATAATTTATAGTCAGTTCTCTGTGTCCTTGATCCATGGATACAACCAACCAGGGACTGTGAGGTCCTGTAGTTTTCGCAGTTTTCAATGAAAAATAAGTGGACCCCCAATAGTTTGAATCCCCAGTAATTCAGACTTTGTTGTTCAAGGGTCCACAGCACTATTTTTTTTTCATTTTGAAATTAGAGAAGGCTTTATTTTAATCATATATAGAATGTGATTTCCATTTTTCCTGTTTGATAACATGGATGGCCTCTGGAGAATAAATGTATCAGTTATATCATTACCTTGTTACATGAGTATTTTCTCAATCACTTCTCAAGCCATGCAATTTTTGCTCTTTTTGAAAATTGTTGTAGTAAGTTACTTATGTTCCTTCAGATTTCTCCATATAACCATTCATAATACCTGCAAACCTTAAATAGATATGTGTTTTCCAGCACCCTTTCTAATACACAGAATTTATTATGTCTTCAATTTGCATGATTTTAAAAACTGGTGAAAACCTTTCCAGTTCATGGGTTGGAAACCTGGTACATTTCTTAAAGTCTGCAACTTTATCTGTAGGGAAAAAGGAAATAGTTGCCATATTTTCCACTTATGCTTTTTTATTTATTTTACTGATATACTTTTTGACTGCAGTATGTTTATTAGTATTTTTAATGTCTAGCTGTTAAGTCACTCTCACCATTTCAAATAAAGGAATCATTTAAATTTGAGGTCAGATTGCCTAATACCATGAGGGATTTTAAGGACACTTTTGCATGATTGAAATAGTATTCAGTGGTAATCATTTTTCATCTAAAATGGTATATACATTTATATGCAAGACATTTTTATTATTGTCTAGGAGAGAATACAGATAGAGAATGGTGCCCTTACAATATCGAACCTAAATGTGACCGATTCTGGCATGTTCCAGTGCATAGCAGAGAACAAACATGGCCTCGTCTATTCTAGTGCTGAGCTCAAGGTCATGGGTAAGACCAACTTTCTCATCTTAATGTATTTTTCTTAAATCCTCCATTTTTGCCAGAAGCAGAGATATTTACCTTTCATATTAGATTCCTACATCTAAGAACATTTTCAGTATCACAGCAGAATCATGCAGAGTTTTTAATCGAGGCATGCACTTTAATGATTTCTAAGAAAAAGCAGCAATTATGGCCAGAATTAAACCCAGAGTTGGAAGTAGAAAAACAATAAATAGGGAGAGAGTGTTGAGCTAAAACATCCTTATCCAGCACCAGTAGTATGAACTAAGTAGTACCTTTTAGGAGAATAAGTGGCTCTGGTGTTCTCAGTTGCTGGTCCATAAAAGTAAATATCAAATTTCAAATCAATAGTTTATTGATCCAAAATGAGTTGTCTTTGTTTTTAATAACTCTGCTGGAAGCTTCAAGCTTTGGACACACCAAAGCTTTAACTAACCAAGGTTCAACTACCTGAAATTACGAATTATGTTTCTCCTGTACTTCAGGTATAAGAGAAGAAAGGAAATGTCATGTTTAGGCCCATTGTCCAGAAAAGACACTGTAAGGTGCAAATGACTTCAAGTCCAACCAAAATTGTCAGAGCATAACATCATATGTATAGATAAGAAAGAAAGAGAGGAGGAAGAAAGGGAGGAGGGAAGAGAGCAAGGAAGAGGCTGGGAAAGACGGAAAGAGAAGGGGAGTGGGGAAATTTATTGTTCACTGTAATTAAAGTAGAGAATTTGGAGGTCAGTTTGATTTGACTCAGGATTCTAACATCATCACTACTCTCAGGCCTCGTATGATGATCCCCAGGACATTCACTTTTCATTATCAGAGTCAATCTAGTGAAAGAAGGATAGCTTTCATAATTGCTTAAGTGCAAGTCACAGTCCTGATTGATCTAACTCAGTGCTTCCCTACTGGGGACGGTTTTGCACCCTGGAAGTAGTGGGAAATGTCTGCTGACATTTTTGGCTGCCACAGTGTAAGGATATGATAGCAAAGGATGGAGCCTGCATATGCTCCTGGCATCTTGCAGACAGATGCCAGAGAGACTGCTCAATGTCCTTCAGTGCCCAAGATAGCCAAAATGTTATGTGTTTCATGGAAAAACACTGGTTTAAGGAAAACAGGTGTCTTTTGGTGTCTGGAAGTTAGAAACACATCATCTGTATACCAAGAAGACGAAAGCTTGGGAACAGTAGATCATCACCTGAAAATCTGGCTGGTGTTATCCATGACAGAGACATATGGCATTACGACAGAAAGGAGGTGAAATGTGCACATATCTGAAGTTGAAGCCTGCTGCACTCTTAATTAATCTTATAAACCATAGTTTAATCATCTTAAACCAATGAACCTCTGCCTAGTGTTGCATGGGATTTTTGTATGGGAAAAAATATGACCTATGTTTGAAAAGAGATTATACTAATATATAAAGATATTTTTGGTTTGTTTTGGTAAAAATTGTTCTCTTAGACTCGGAGAAGGCAATGGCAACCCACTCCAGTACTCTTGCCTGGAAAATCCCATGGATGGATGAGCCTGGTAGACTGTAGTCCATGGGGTTGCTAAGAGTTGGACGCGACTGAGCAACTTCACTTTCACTTTTCATGCATTGGAGAAGGAAATGGCAACCCACTCCATTGTTCTTGCCTGAAGAATCCCAGGGACGGGGAAGCCTGGTGGGCTGCCATCTATGGGGTCCATATAGTCGGACACGACTGAAGCGACAGCAGCAGCAGCATTCTCTTAGAATCTTAATTTTTAAAGCCAACAACCTCTAAGATAACATGTCCTCTTTATCTGCAATCACATATATGTATCATATAAGCCTTTGTATGATATCCAGTTATTAAAAAATAAATTATATTCACTGGGATACACTGTAGGAAAGTAGATTAGATATTTTCAGAAATGCACTGAGTTCTTAACTTTTTTTCATATTTGCAGTAAAAGGAAGATGATTTTCTAGTTAACATATACTTTCCTTCAAATGATATATTATTTTGTCTCTTGAATGTTCAGGTATTGTTTCAAGATCAGCATTCCATGCATTATTAGCAAATGTATTTTCTACATATTGTAGTATTTAATGGAATATTGTAACATAGTGTAATAATGCATGTTATACTTCTCCACCTTTGAAGTTGAAGCTAACCACATGAAAATTTTATAATAGATCTTAATAATGTTTATAATAGATCTTGATAATGTTTATGCAAGAGAGTAAGTGTTCAGCATGCAGCCTTTATTCAGTAAACATTGCTGAGTACCTACTGACTGTCAGGCACTGTGCTATACACTGTGTCTTTGAAGTCACAAGAGAGACTGACCCTGTTGTCTTCATGGAACTTTCAAGAGCATTCTATGATAAATGTTTTTAGTGTTATTAAATTCATGACTGAGCTATTTTAAAAGTTCATGGTAAACTTAAAATTTTCATATAAAGTGACTGTCTCAAGAATTAGGACTTGCCAGAAAACACAACAGTAGGAATTAGCTTTTGAGCATTGAAAGCATCTTGTAAGTGGTCCCCAGTCAGTCAACAGTCAAACAAATCAAGTAGTAATAGCTCACCTGTCAAGAACCTTTAAAAAATATCATTGTAAAGTCAACCTTTGAAATTTATGGGAATTTAAAGAAATGAAATCAAATTCATATTCTTTCCTCTTTTTCAGCTTCTGCTCCAGATTTTTCAAAGACTCCAATGAAAAAGTTGATTCAGGTGCAGGTGGGCAGTGAGGTCAACTTGGATTGTAAACCCAGAGCTTCCCCCAGGGCACTCTCCTCCTGGAAGAAAGGAGAGGTGATCGTTCAGGAAAATGAAAGGTATTCTGTTGCCCATAAAGGTGGTGATTTACCTGCTTCTCGCTTTCCATAGTAATGCTGAAGTAGGTTTTCAGTATGAAATGAAGTACAGTAGCATTTCAATAAAATGTGAGGTGTTCAGGAACCACAGGAGTAGTATTTTTGTTTCCAATACTCTCGAGATGATAGTAATCAGGTTTTGAAATCTAAAAACAGATATACATCACCTCTTTCAGCAGAGAGTATTTTAGAAATGAGTTTCTTCCCCATTTGACTGGTAAGACTCTAAACTGGAATGATAAAGGAATGCCGGCCCTGGACCTAGGCTCTCTCTCAGCTCCTGGTGGCCCAACATCTCAGGGCAAAGAAAATACAAGATGCAGCATATGCCAGATGAATACCAATCTTGTTGCCCTATATTGAAGTAATTTTATGGGTATTAGTTTAAGCAAAGGCTCTCTTGATTTCCTGACTGCTGTGATAACATTTAAAATGAAGAAGCAGAATAGGGCTTAGTTAAAAGCACAGATTTTGCAGGAAGACTGTCGGGTTCCAATCTGTATTCTTTTACCAGCTCAAGGAAGTGACTTACTTTTTGTGTGTTTTGAGTCCTCATTTGTTAATTAATAGGATGATATTAACACATACTTCACATTATGAGGGTTGGTATGTGGGTAAAACCCATAAATATCTATACAGCACTTAGGTCAGAACCTGGCTGAGAGTAAACATAAGTGTTGGGTAGCGTTATTGATTGAGTGCTTACTACATCTTGGGACATTGTGCTGAAAGCTTCTGATAAGTAGAATGATAGACGCAAACGTGTCCATGTCCTTCTTCTGGAGAATTTGATTATATTATGTCACATGACAAAAGATAATGAAAGTTAAAGGTGAAATTAAGATTGCCAACAACATGATCTTAAAATGGGGAGATTATCTTGGATCCTCTGGATGGGGACTTGAAACGGAAAGAAGACAGCAGAAGTGTTTGAAAGAAATGTATGATAATGAAGGAAGGCGCAGGAGAGAGTTCCAGCATGAGGGAGACTCTAATTGAGACTGCTGACTTTAAAGATGGTGGGAGGGGGCCAATGTACAATGGAATTCCAGACTCCTCTATCAAATGGGAAAATACTCAGTTGACAGTCAGCACGGAAATAGGGATATCAGTCCCACAACTTCAATGAAGTGAATTCTTCCAACAATGTGAAGGAGCAGAAAATGATTTCATAACCTTCCAGAGTAACACAGGGCTTCCCAAGTGGCTCAGTGGTAAAGAATCCACCTCCCAATGAAGAAGACATTTATTTGATCCCTGGGGGATGGCGGGTGCTGGGGGCGGAGATCCCCTGGAGGAAGAAAGGGCAACCCACTTCAGTAGTCTTCAGAAATCCCAGGGACAGAGGAGCCGGGCAGGGTCGCAAGAGTCTGACATGACTTATCAATTGAACAACAATGATGACAACAAAAAGTTGCACAACACTAACAACACCTTGATTTTAGCCCGTTGTGACCCATACTGGACCTCTGACCTCCAGAACTGTAATATAATACATTTCTGTTGTTTTAGGCCACCAAGTTTATAGTAACTTCTAATTGGAGAAAAAGGGAACTGATAGAGAGTACCACACACGTTATTTCCTTTAAATATTGCTGCAGTTCTGTGCTGTTTATATCATATTATTATCTCCATTTCACTAATGAAAAAACTAAAGCTTAGAGGAATTATGTAATTTGCCTAAAGTCACATAGCCAGAGTGAATTCCATAGCTAGGGCATAACCATGAAACATTTTCAGGGCAACATTTTGTAGAGAGAACACAGAATCTGAGTTGGTCTCAGCCTTTGAAGTCATGGGGTGCAAATTATTCTTTTTGGAGATGGGGGAAACAAGAAAACAATTTCTTAGACCAAGAAATGTAAATTTACTTTCCCAAAACTGCTAAGGCTTATGCAGACAGACAGCCAGGTTGAACTGCTTTTAGAGTGTAGTCCCAAAGTTAT
Source organism: Moschus berezovskii (assembly GCF_049115385.1). Taxonomy (NCBI): domain Eukaryota; kingdom Metazoa; phylum Chordata; class Mammalia; order Artiodactyla; family Moschidae; genus Moschus; species Moschus berezovskii. Next base: position 33,640,725 of record NC_142483.1, on the reverse strand, counting down.
TTTTGTGAGTTGGTTAGGATAACACAATCTGCTATTCCTATGATACTTTGTGGGGGAACTATATGATACTTTATGCCTCAGGCAGTCACAGCAGGATGACAAGGCAAAATTGTGAACTGAGCAGTTAAAAAACACAATCTAACCCAGTGCTAGGCAGTACAGAATAGATTTCTGGAACAGAGAAGTAATTAGTGATGTCGAATTTAGTTGTCTAAGCCAGTTTAAAAGTCGAGACACAGACTATTTAATTTTAACAATGCTGCAAGTTAAACCTTTCTGTGTAAATGGTGACTTCTTTGTTGTTGAAAACATTTTAAAGACTTTTAATTGTATACATAAATAGTGATTATGTTCCAAGAATTTAAATTCTTTGCACAATAATAAACAAACTTGTCCTCACAGTCGTTCCTATAGCAGACAGAGGTTTTAATCTTAACTTTTTAAAAGTGAACAAAAGATTAGCAGATTTAGCTGAAGGCACACAGGAGAGCTTTACTCCTACTTTAGAGAATAATGGGCTTCCCTTGTGGCTCAACTGGTAAAGAATTCGCCTTCAGTGCAGGAGACCTGGGTTTGATCCCTGGGTTAGGCACATCCCCTGGAGAAGGAAACAGGTACCCACTCCAGTTTTCTGACCTGGAGAATTCCATGGACTGTATAGTCCATGGGATCCCAGGAGTTGGACACAACTGAGCAACTTTAAATTTACACAATGATGGGATGGTGCACGAAAAAAATTTAAGGTCTAGAATCTCACCTGGTATTTCTGACTTGGCCACTTGCTGCATTGGTATCATTAGGTCACTTCTCTAACACCTATAAACACCTTAATTTCCTCATCCATAAGAGAGAGATAATTCCTACCTTCAGTTCAGTTACTTAGTCATGTACGACTCTTTATGACCCCACTGACTGCAGTTTGCCAGGCTTCCCTGTCCCTCATCAACCACCAGAGCTTGCTCAAACTCATGTCCATCAGGTTGATGATGCCATCCAACCATCTTATCCTCTGTCATCCCCTTCTGCTCCAGCCTTCAATCTTTCCCAGCATCAGTCATTTCTTCCCATCAGGTGGCCAAAGTATTGGAGTTTCAGCTTCAATATCAGTCCTTCCAGTAAATATTCACTGTTGATTTCCTTTAGGATTGACTGGTTTGATCTCCTTGCAGTCCACGGGATTCTCAAGAGTCTTCTCCAACGCTGCAGTTCAGAAGCACCCATTCTTCGGCACTCAGCTTTCTTTATAGACCAGCCATCACATACATACATGACTACTGGAAAAAACATAGCTTTGACTAGTTGGATCTTTGTCAGCAAAGTAATGTCTCTGCTTTTTAATATGCTATCAAGGTTGGTCATAGCTTTACTTCCAAGGAGCAAGTGTCCTTTAATTTCATGGTGGCAGTTACCATCTGCAGTGATTTGGGAGCCCAGTGTTTCCTTTGTTTCCCATCTATTGCCATGAAGTGATGAGACGGATGCTATGATCTTAGGTTTTTCAATGTTGGATTATAAGCCAACTTTTTCACTCTTCTCTTTCCTTTCATCAAGAGGCTCTTTACTTCTTCACTTTCTACCATAAACGTGGTATCATCTGCATATCTAAGGTTATTGATATTTCATCTGGTAGTCTTGATTCCAGCTTGTGCTTCATCCAGCCCAGCATTTCTCATGATGTACTCTGCTGCTGCTGTTGCTGCTGCTAAGTCGCTCCAGTTGTGTCAGACTCTGTGTGACCCCATAGACGGCAGCCCACCAGGCTCCCCTGTCCCTGGGATTCTCCAGGCCAGAACATTGGAGTGAGTTGCCATTTCCTTCTCCATCTGCATATAAGTTAAATAAGCAAGGTGACAATATACAGCCTTGACGTACTCCTTTCACGGTATGGAAGCACTCTATTATTCTATGTCTGGTTCTCACTGTTGCTTCTTGACCTGCATACAAATTTCTCAGGAGGAAGGTAAGGTGATCTGGTATTCCCATCTATTGAAGAATTTTTCTACAGTTTGCTGTGATCCACACAGTCAAAGTCTTTGGCATAGTCAATAATGCAGAAATAGGATGTTTTTCTGGAACTTTCTTGCTTTTTCTATGATCCAATGGATGTTGGCAATTTGATCTCATGTTCTTCTGCCTCTTCTAAACCCAGCTTGAACATCTTGAAGTTCTCAGTTCACATTCTGTTGAAGCCTGGCTTGAAGAATTTTGAGCATTACTTTGCTAGAGTGGGAGATGAGTGTCACTGTGTGGTAGTTTGAACATTTTTTGGCATTGCTGTTTTTGGGGATTGGAATGAAAACTGAACTTTTCCAGTCCTGTGGCCATGGCTGAGTTTTCCAAATTTGCTGGCATATTGTGTGTAGCACTTTTACAGCATCATCTTTTAGGATTTGAAGTAGCTCAACTGGAATTCCATCACCTCCATTAGCTTTGTTCATAGTGATGCTTCCTAAGGCCCACTGGAATTCGCATTCTGGGATGTCTGGCTCTAGGTGAGTGATCACACCATCGTGGTTATCTGAGTTGTGAAGATGTTTTTTGTACAGTTCTTCTGTGTATTTTTGCCACCACTTCTTAATATCTTCTGCTTGTCTTAGGTCCATACCATTTCTGTCCTTTACTGTGCCAATCTTGGTATGAAAAGTTCCCTTCAGTTCAGTTCAGTCACTCAGTCGTGTCCAACTCTTTGCGACCCCATGAATCACAGCAGACAGGCCTCCCTGTCCATCACCAACTCCCAGAGTTCACTCAAACTCACATCCACTAAGTCAGTGATGCCATCCAGCCACCTCATTCTCTGTCATTCCTTCTCCTCCTGCCCCCAACCCCTCTCAACATCAGAGTCTTTTCCACTGCGTCAACTCTTCGCATGAGGTAGCCAAAGTATTGGAGTTTCAGCTTTAGCATCAGGCCTTCCAGTGAACAACCAGGACTGATCTCCTTTAGAATGGACTGGTTGGATCTCCTTGCAGTCCAAGGGACTCTCAAGAGTCTTCTCCAACACCACAGTATGAAAGCATCAATTATATGGTGCTCAGTTTTCTTCACAGTCCAACTCACATCGATACATGACCACTGGAAAAACCATAGCCTTGACTAGATGGACCTTTGTTGGCAAAGTAATGTCTCTGCTTTTTAATATGCTATCTCTAATTTTCTTGAGGAGAACACTAGTCTTTCCCATTCTATTGTTTTTCTCTTTTTCTTTGCACTGAGGAAAGCTTTCTTATCTCTCCTTGTTATTCTTTGAAACTCGCATTCAGATGTGTTTATCTTTCCTTTTCTCCTTTGCCTTAGCTTCTCTTCTTTTCTCAGCTATTTGTAAGGCCTCCTCAGACAACCATTTTGCCTTTTTGCATTTCTTTTTCTTGGGGAAGGTCTTGATCACTGCCTCCTGTACATTGTCACGAACCTCCATCCGTAGTTCTTCAGGCACTCTATCAGATCTAATCCCTTGAATCTATTTCTCACTTCCACTGTATAATCATAAGGGATTTGATTTAGGTCATACCTGAATGGTCTAGTGGCTTTCCCTACTTTCTTCAATTTAAGTCTGAATTTGGCAATAAGGAGTTCATGATCTGAGCCACAGTCAGCTCCTGGTCTTGTTTTTGGTGACTGTATAGAGCTTCTCCATCTTTGGCTCAGACAATATAATCAGTCTGATTTCAGTGTTTTCAATCTTGTGATGTCCATGTGTAGAGTCATCTGTTGTGTTGTTAGAAGAGGGTGTTTGCTATGACCAGTGTGTTCTCTTGGCAAAGCTCTGTTAGCCTTGGTCCTGTTTCATTCTGTATTCCAAGGCCAAATTTGCCTGTTACCCCAGGTATCTCTTGACTTCCTACTTTTGCATTCCAATCCCCTATGATGAAAAGGACTTATTTTTTGGGTGTTAGTTCTAGAAGGTCTTGTAGGTGTTCATAGAACCTTTCAACTTCAGCTTCTTGGGCATTAATGGTTGGGGCATAGACTTGGATTACTGTGATATTGAATAGTTTGCCTTTGGAATGAACGGAGATCATTCTTTCATTTTTGAGATTGTACCCAAATATTGCATTTTTGACTCTTTTGTTGACTATGAAAGCTACTCCATTTCTTCTAAGAGATTCTTGCCCACAATAGTAGATATAATGGTCATCTGAATTAAATTCACCCATCCCAGTCCATTTTAGTTCACTGATTCCTAAAATGTTGATACCATCTCCTGTTTGACCACTTGTAATTTGACTTGATTCATGGACCTAACATTCCAGTTCCTATGCAGTATTGTTCTTCACAGCATCAGACTTTACTTCCATCACCAGTCAGATCCATAACTGGGTGTTGTTTTCACTTTGGCTCTGTCTCTTCATTCTTTCTGGAGTTATTTCTCCACTCTTCTCCAGTAACATATTGGGCATCTACCCACCTGGGAAGTTCATCTTTCAGTGTCATATTTTTTTGCCTTTTCATATGGGAGCAAGATGGCGTATTAGAAGGACATGTGTTCATCTTCTCCTGTTAGAACCCTAAAATTGCAACTTGCTGCTGAACAACCATCGACAGGAAAATGTTGGATACCATCAATAAAAGATACTCCATGTCCAAGGGCAAAGGAGAAGCCCCACAAGATGACAGGAGGAGCACAATCGTGCTTAGAATCAAACCCCATACCTGCCAGATACGCTTGGAGGACTCACACAAAACCTTGTGCACACCAGAACCCAAAGACCCCACAGAGACTGAGCCAGACCTGCCTTTGAGTGTGTCAGTATCTCCTGTGGAGGCATGGTTCAGCAGTGGCCTGCCCACAGGGTCAGGGGCTCTGGGTGCTGCAGACCTGGATCACACAGCATGTGGCATAAGCCTTCTTGGAGGAGGTCACCATTAATCTCACCACAGAGCCACCGAGCAGATGACCTACAAACTGCAGAATTGGACAGAATCGGACTTAGGAGGCCAGTGCGATTTGATTACAGAACTTACACAGGACTGGGGAGACAAACTCTTGGAGGGCACAAACAAAATCTTGTATGCACCAGGACCCAGAAAAAAGGAGCAGTGACCCCACAAGAGACTGACCCAGACTTGCCTGTGAGTGTCCAGGAGTCTCTGGTGGAGGCATGGGTTGACCATGGCTTACTGCAGGGTCGGGGCGCTGAATACAACAGTGGGTGCACAAGACCTTTTGAGGGAGGTGACCATTGTCTTCATTACCCCCACCATAGTGTGGTCTCACATCAAACAGCAGGGAGGGAACACAGCCCTGCCCATCAACAGAAAATCGGATTAAAGATTTACTGAGAATGGCCCCACCTATCAGAACAAGACCCAGTTTCCCCCACAGTCAGTCTCTCCCATCAGGAAGCTTCCATAAAGCCTCTTATCCTTATCTTTCAGAGAGAAGACAGAATGAAAACCACAACCCCAGAAAACTAATCAAACTAGAACCACAGCCTTGTCTAACTCAATGAAACTACAAGCCATGCCATGTAGGGTCACCCAAGACGGATGGGTCATGGTGGAGAGTTCTGACAAAAAGTGGTCCACTGGAGAAGGGAATGGCAAACCACTTCAGTATTCTTGCCTTGAGAACCCTATCAACAGTATGAAAAGCCAAAAAGATATGACACTGAAAGGTGAACTCCCACCTTATACAGTTGCTATAAAGTAAGCATTTACCATGGTACCCACTGTCTGTAGATACACTGATCAATAAGAATGAGGTAGTGGTGGTTGCTATCATTGTTCAGTTGCTAGGTCATGTCCGATTTTTGAACCCCGTGAGCTGCAGCACACCAGGCTTCCTTGTCCTTGACTGTCTCCCTGAGTTTGCTCAAACTCACATCCATTGAGTCGGTGATACCATCCAACCATCTCATCCTCTGTCACCCCCTGTTCCTGCCCTCAATCTTTCCCAGCATCAGGGTCTTTTCCAAACAGGTGGTTCTTTGCATCAAGTAGCCAAAGGGAGCTTCACCTTCAGCATCAGTCCTTCCAATGAATATTCAGGGTTGATTTCTTTTAGGATTGACTGGTTCGATCTCTGCTGTCTAAGGGACTCTTAAAAGCCTTCTCCAACAGCACAGTTCAAAAACCTCAATTCTTGGGTGCCAGCCTTCTTTATGGTCCAACTCTGACATCCATACATGACTACTGGAAAAACAATAGCTTTTACTATACAGACCAATGAGGTTACATTATAAATGAAACATTGGAAGAAGCAGTGGCTAAAAGACGTAGAAGTTTTTTGTTGGTAGGTCGGGCTACTCATTGATTGGTTGGTCTTTTAGAATGTTGGTAGTAAAGGCTACCCAGAGCCCACACTCATCAAAGATACATACCTTTTTTATCTTGCTCCTCCACCCGCTTCCCATCATGAACCAGGCTGGCCACTGGACGGCTTCAGCCTCTCAAAGACATTCTTCCCAGTGTCATCCCCGTGTCATCCCCTGATGACAGGAGAGAGGAAGGTAGAAATCAAGGTCTACTTACTTCCTTTTAAGAAACTTCCAGAAGTTCCATCCAACAGTTTTCCTTATGGAAAATTAGTTCCCTGACCCAGTTTGTCAGAAGTTAGTTCCCTAGCCAAATGTAGGTACCATCAGTTCAGTTTAGTTCAGTCACTGAGTCATGTCCGACTCTTTGTGACCCCATGAATCACAGCCAGGCCTCACTGACCATAGAGATTGGTAAATACAGATTTGTTTCCTGGATAGAAATGTGCCCAATGAGAAATTGATTAAGAAGAGACTATGAGACTATGATTTAAGAAGAAAGGGGGGAAGTGGTGGTCACTCCAAACCTGTCTCATGTTTATTAATGTTGTTTCTCTGACTTCTGTATCAAACCTGGCTTTCCTGCATTGCAGGTGGATTCTTCACCATCTGAGCCACCAGGGAAGCCCTTTTAAGCCTTCTGACCTTCTACGTTGTATGATGTATTTCTTTTTTTTTTAATTGTTTTATTAAGTGCCTTTATTTTTAACTGGAGGATAATTGCTCTACAATATTGTGCTCCTTTCTGCCATACATCAACATGAATCATCAGCCATAGGTGTGCATATGTCTTCTCCCTCCTGAACCTCCCATTTGAAGTATTTCTAACATCTCCTCAGTGAATAAGGAAACTTTCAGGCATAAAAATGAGGTTAAAAAAAGGAAACGTGTTTAAGGCATGGGTCATAGTGCTGCAGTTTTTCACAGGTATCTTAGTTTGAGATTTTACAACAAAACACCATAAACTGGATGGCTTAAACACTGGAAATTTATTTCTCACAGTTCTGTAGGATGGGAGCCCAGAATCAGGGTGCCAGCATGGTTGACTTCTGGTAAGGACATCTGCCTTCTCATTATATCCTTGACAAGGTAGAAAGAGCCAGAGAGCTCTCTGAGGTCTTGTCTATAAGGGCACTAATCCTATTCATGAAGGTTCTACCCTCATGACAAAATCCCCTCCTAGAGGCCCCGCCTCTGAACACCATCACATTGGAGACTAGGATTTAACATAAAAATTTTGGGGAAACACTAATACTCAATACTCAGTATATGGCACCAGGGCTGGTGGTTTGGATTTTGCTTTTATCTCTTTGGACAGCAACAGCACTGATAAGCCAGGGCCTTGATGCTTAGGGGAAAAGCTGCTCGAAGCAATTATGAAACAAGTTGCAGAGTTGAATCTTCTCCAAGTTCATGTGAAATTGGAGTGGGTCTCAGCCATCACTTGGCATCAGAAACTCCATATCTATCCCTCTTGGTCTGCAGCCTTAAGCCAGATTGGGGAAGCACTTTAAATGATAGATTTATTGTGGTTGTTCAATCATGGGCTGTTCCAGCGTAATACATGCAGATTCAGATCTCGTCTTGGGGACAAATGAATTCACTGATGAATTTAAAAGTATAAGAGAAGGCAAAATTTTTTTTTGGTAACATATTTATGGCAAGATTTTTAGTCCATTTCTTAGTTACTTTGGTTGTACTTTTTTTTTGTTTTGTTTGGTGTTTTTAGGTAAATCAAGATGGGTTTGTCAGTGAATAAGAAACTTAGGATAAATAGGAACACTTTCCCTAGCCTAGCTTAGGGGTTGTTGACAGTTGTTCTTTGATTAAACCTGTATATACATTCTCAGGTGATGCTAGTGGTAAAGAACCTGCCTGCCAATACAAGAGACATAAGGGACACAGGTTCAATTCCTGGGTCAAGAAGACCCCCGGGAGAAGGGAAAGGCTACCCACTCCAGTTTTCTTGCATGGAGAATCCAATAGGAAGAGGTGCCTGGTGGGCTACAATCCATGGGGTCACAAAGAGCCAGACATGACTGAAGTGACCAAGCGCACACACTCACGTATAAACACATGTCTATATTTATATCTAGAATGCTATAGAGACATAAATGTAGGTATCCATGTATTTATATAGATGTATGGTATCATTCAAACCCTAACCAGAAAAACAAATTCAGGGATTAAATGTGTCTTTTTAAAATTGCATAAATTGATAGATATACCCACTGTAAACCACACAATATGTTTGAATAACTATAATTTACGTGGTGTGAGGGTTTTTGTCGGAGAAGGCAATGGCAAGCCACTCCAGTACTCTTGCCTAGAAAATCGCATGGACAGAGGAGCCTGGTAGGCTGCAGTCCCTGGGGTCGCTACTAGTTGGACACGACTGAGCGACTTCACTTTCACTTTTCACTTTCACACATTGGAGAAGGAAATGGCAACCCACTCCAGTGTTCTTGCCTGGAGAATCCCAGGGATGGCGGAGCCTGGCCGGCTGCCATCTATGGGGTCGCACAGAGTCGGACACAACTGAAGCGACTTAGCAGCAGCAGCAGCAGCAGAGGGTTTTTGTATTAGCACAGTAACAGCTTTGTAGTTTTGCATCATCCATAGTATTGTGGATCTAAGTGAATGAGACACCTGAATTACAGAAGAGTTTTAAAGAAACCAGTGTTAGTACTTTCAAGTAGAGACAACCTTTCAAGCTAAGGTAGTAAAAAAATTCCTTCGCAACAGAGGTCTTAGTGAAGCTGGTCTGAATAGATAATAAGGGCTTATAATGGAAATAATGGTTCCCGAGCTCTTAAAATTAAGTGCTCGTTCATTTACTTGAAATATTTTGAATACCTACTATGTGCTAGGCACTAGGTTTAAATTTCATCAGAGAAGTCCATCCCATTTCTGTAGCTTTTCAGGGTATGAAGACAGGTAACAGAGGACAGTTATAATAAAACTCAAATGGCAAAGTACAGAATGTTCAGTGGTTAGCTGAACAGGCCTCATCTTCTATTTAAGGGGTAGAGCAGGCTCTCTGGCAGGTGTAATATGAATAGCAAGACTTGACCGATGACTGGGATCCACTGGAGAAGAGTGTTCTGGGCAGGAAGAACAGCATGTACAAAGGCACAAAGGTAGTAACAGCATAGGCATTTGATGTTCAATGAACCTGTTCAAATGTAAAGCGATTTAGGAGAGAAGGCTGTGGAGAGAGGCCGTGGAGCTGAGCAAGGACTTTATTGTGAGTGGCACAGGAAACCAAATGAAATAAACAGTTCCAACTTTATTTCTGATGAAAGCAACAAAATAAAATGGCAGAGTTAAAATATCACATTTATTTATTTTTAAAATTTTTGTTGAAATACAGTTGATCTACAATATAGTGTTAATATCTGTTGCACAGCAAGGTGATTCAGTTACACATATATATACATTCTGTTCATGTTCTTTTCCATATGGTTTATCATAAGATATTGAATTTAGTTCCCTGTGCTATACAGTGGGACCTTGTTGTTTATCCATTCTATTTGTAATAGTTTGCGTCTGCTAATCCCAAACTCCCACTCTCCTCTGCCTTGGCAAGCACAGGTTTGACTCTGTGAGTCAGTTTATGTTTTGTAGATTAGTTCATTTGTGTCATATTTTAAAGTCCACATACGTATGGTATGGTATGTATCTTTCTCTGTCTGAATTACTTTGCTTCATAAGATAATATCCAGGTCCATCCATGCTGCTGCCAATGGCATTATTTCATTATTTTTTAATGGCTGAGTAGTGTTGCATTGTGTGTGTTTGTGTGTGTGTGTGTGTGTGTGTGTGTATGTATACATATATGTGTGTGTGCGTATATTAGGAATTCTTATGTTGATGGATATTTATGTTTTCATGTCTTGACTATTGTAAATAATGCTGCAGTGAACATTGGGGTACATATATCTTTGAGAATTATAGTTTTCTCTGGATATATGAGGGCTTTCCAGATGGCACTTGTGGTAAAGAACCTGTCTGCCAATGTAGAAGACGTAAGAGACTCAGGTTTGATCCCTGGGTCGGAAAGATCCCCTGGCAGAGGGCATGGCAACCCACTGCAGTATTCTTGACTGGAGAATCCCATGGGCAGAGGAGCTGAAGGGCTACAGTCCATAAAGTCAGAAAGAGTCAGACATGACTGAAGTGACTTAGCACACATGCACCCATTAACTGGATATATGCCCAGGAGAAAGAAAATTTATGTTCTAAAAAAGTCACAATGGTGGCAATAGAGAGCATGAATTGAAATGATTGCAACCTAAGGCAATGATCCCAGTTAGCAACAATTCAGCAGTCTGAGCAAGAGAGAATTAGAGCCCTAACTTAAGAAATTGCAAAGAGAATAGAGAGGGTTGTGAAACAGTTAAATCAACAGGACAAAGGATTTGATTCGATTAAAGAGAAGGAGGGAAGATGCTAGTAAAAGTCAAATCCTAAATTTCCATTTCAGATATCAGAATTGTGTTAGACCTATTTAGTAAGACGGGTACCAATACAGAAAGAGTGGAGGTGAGGGCAAATGTGATACATACAATTTGAAATTGTTTCAGTTTGATCTACTTGTTGACAAACCAACTGGATATATCTGTGTGGGTTTAGAGATTTACTGCTTGAATCTGGAACTCAGGAATGAGGCCTAAGCTATAGATAGAAATGTAGGTGTTGTGTGTATATAGATGATAGCTGAAAGCATGGCAGTGGATAAAAGTTTCTAGGCAGGTACATGTCATTAAGTAGTAAATCATTTACTTAAAAGAGAGTTGGTATCTTTAATTCTGAAGCTGATGGACATTTAAATATAAGTAGAGGATCCCTCGGAGAAGGCAATGGCAAGCCACTCCAGTACTCTTGCCTAGAAAATCCCATGGATGGAGGAGCCTGGTAGGCTGCAGTCCGTGGGGTCGCTACCAGTCAGACATGACTGAGCGACTTCACTTTCACTTTCACACATTGGAGAAGGAAATGGCAACCCACTCCAGTGTTCTTGCCTGGAGAATCCCAGGGACGGGGGGGCCTGGTGGGCTGCCGTCTATGGGGTCACGCAGAGTCGGACACGACTGAAGTGACTTAGCAGCAGCAGCAGCAGCAGCAGCAGCAGCAGAGGATCCCTATTTTTACAACATCATTTAAATGACCAACAGTCACAATTGATTTATATAGTAATTGATTTGTTAAGTAAAGGTCTACTTGTTGCTTGGAATGCAGATATTCTACACTTTTAAATTACTAGTATTAATTCTGATAAAGTTTTTCCCCTTCTTTTTGTTTTATATTTGTATCATCCAGTACAAAGAAGAACTATTCTGCTTTTTACCCTGTAAAACGGAGGTTTTCTTTATAAACAGAAATGCCGTACCCTTTCGAGTATACAATGGTATTTCACTAAATGTCAAAATTTTAGTGCTTTTATATTCATTTACTTAAATTCACGTATTTTGAAAAAACTTGAATTAAAAGAGGATGTTTTGTCTCCTCTTGGCCAAGGAGAATGGTAAAAGATGTTTGAGAATGTGAATAGGCGTGGTATGCAAGAAGAGAAAGCCAGCTGGCATATTTTAGAGAATGTTTGGCTTTTCTGTATCACTTAGTGGTACTTAAAACACATTAGCCAATTATCTTTAAAAATGGGGTTTTCTCTTGAATGCGATTGCTTATAACAGTAAATATTTTATTACAATAGCCTCACTTCAGCAGAGAGTCTAAGAATGACCCATTACTTCTAATTAAATACATTAAAGTTGTCTCAAAGGTTTTAGGCAGCATTTAATACTATAGAAACTTAAATGCTTTCTAAAGAAAGAAATAAAGATTTCCCCAAGTATTAATAGCCATAATCCAGTGTTTTAAAACATATTAGCCAGTTTTAATGTATTTTTTTTACATGTAGTTAGAAGCTGGCTTTAAAAGTCAGTTAGCTTTGTATGCTGTACGATTCCATGTATATGTAATACCTGAAAAAGTCTGCTTTACAGACATAAAACAGTGATCACTGCTTGTCCAGAGCTCAGAGTGGGAGGAGAGATTGTCTCTTTTGGGTCATGGTAGAATTTGGAGGGTAAAGGAATTATTCTAGACCTTGATTATAACAATGGTTACGTGACTGCATTCCTTCTTTAGAAGTCACCTAACTCTGTGCCAAAATGTTAATTATTTTGTCTGTAAATTATACCTTAATATATTAAGCAAAATTTTGCATTCAGTTTTAAATACATCTCCTGATTTCATGAGTAGCTTAATATAGGAGTTTCAGAGCTCAAGAAATGCCCCCAACTGGTCACTTTGCCCCTTTGAGGACACTGAATAGTTTGATGACATTACTTGAAAGTAGCATCTAAACTTTTGCCAGTAAACAAGATAATTCGTCAGAACAAGAACCACTTGGCATTTCTGCCATTGCTACTACTTAGTTGCCACAGTCTTGTTTTGTAAAGATGTGTCTGGGAACTCTTACCATCCAGCAAATCTGTTAGATGGTATTTCCCTTGACTGGAGCTTTTAGATGAAGAATTTGTTTGCCAAATCGTTTCTGTCTCCATTCCTTCCCTGTTTCCTCACATTTCTTGGCTCCTCTGTCTCTTATCACACTGGAGTCGATTTTTCTTCATTCTATTCAAAAATGCTGTTCTCTCTCTGCCTGCCATTGCTCCTTTCACAAAAATCCAGACTGGATTATCTTCCTCATCACCCTTGGTGTCCCCATCTCAACAGCTGTCCCCTCACACTGATCAGATAGGTAATGAAGCTCAGAGAGTTCCAGTTCATCTACCCCTGGGCACATAAGCCAAGATCTCAAGGAGCCTTTACTCCTGTACCCTTCAGTTCAGTCTCTCAGTTGTGTCCGACTCTGACGCCATGGACTGCAACACGCCAGGCTTCCCTGTCTATCACCAACTCCCAGAGCTTGCTCAAACTCATGTCCATCAAGTCAGTGATGCCATCCAACCATCTTGTCTTCTGTCATCCCCTTCTCCTCCTGCCCTCAATCTTTCCCAGCATGAGGGTCAGTTCCAATGAGTTAGTTCTTCGTATTAAGTGACCAAAGGACTGTACCCTTAACTCCAGATTAATCTCTTACTGGTAAATTTACAGTAACGGGAGAATTTTATTTATTTAATACATGCGATGTTGCCAACTTTCAGGTCCTGGATATTTGTTGTTTTGAGATTGCTGTCTCTGCTTCATGTCTGCAGGGAAGGTACTCAGGCTGCCCACTAGTCTCTCTTATCTTTTCAACACTAGGGACTATGCATTGGGCTGGGAATATAGAGATAAACCCTCAGGGAGTCCACACACATTCTGTTTAGAATGTGGAGAATTTACCCATAAGTTAATTGGGGAGAGACTGCATGATTAAGGTGACCATACATAGTTTATTCTACAGTCTAGGGCATTCTGGTGAGAAAGGGGGCCCTGTTGGTAATTCCTGCCAAGGCAACACATAGAAACCGAGACTTGCCCAAAGAAATGGGACATTTCCACACTGTCTGTCATGAAGATGTTTGTAAGTAAGAAGCACAGAGAAGAGTTGTTGTCTCAGCCAGCATCTTGGGGGAGTGGGCAAGCAACTCCATACAGAGAGGTGTCTCAAAGGAAGTGATGATGAAGCTCCACTGTGAAGGATCTATGAAACTAAGCAAAGCAAAAATAGTAGGGAAAAAGCCATCTGGACAAAATCATTGCATGGACAGAAAGTAAAACTGCTTATATATTCCAATTATGTCCAAAGTAAAGTTCACATATAACTAGGAAAATAAGAAAGGCTAACCTGAGTTCCTTCCCAGGTAGAGAATCATCTTTCTTCTTCAGAGGATGTGAACCCTGGAGGAAGATAATTTTTCCTGAAGGGGAGGTTGATGCTGCTCCTGCTGCTGCTAAGTCACTTCAGTCGTGTCTGACTCTGTGTGACCCCATAGACGGCAGCCCACCAGGCTTCCCTGTCCTTGGGATTCTCCAGGCAAGAACACTGGAGTGGGTTGCCATTTCCTTCTCCAATGTGTGAAAGTAAAAAGTGAAAGTGAAGTCGCTCAGTCATGTCTGACTCGTAGTGACCCCATGGATGGATAAATACACAAGAATCTCAAAAGAAAACAGAGAACATTCCTCTCCTGTTGCTGGGTTCCCCAACCCATAACTCCATTTCTTTTATGCTTCCAGCTGGGAAAATAAGAGGAAAAGGGTGCATTTGCCACATAATTCCCACACCGTAAGAGCATAAACTACTATTTAAGAGAAGAGTGAAGATAATCAAGAGAGGAGTCAATGCAACCCAAGACTAGGTTTTGAATGGGACTCACGGGAAGGGATCATAATCACTTCTCTCCTCCTTCCCATTCTCCAGCCACAAACAAGACCTACAGATCTTCTCCTCTTAACTGAAGTCAGCTTAATTTTCTGCCTATTTGTATCATTATTCACATGAATCCTAATTCTGTGCATATTATTCATTGTGTCAGATGAAGTTAAGGGTATATTTTATTTGCTTCTTGATTTAATTTTAGGAAGTGGAGAGAGCAGAGACCAACTCAAAAAGATATTGGTCAAATTATGGCTCTGCCATTTACCACACAGATGTGATGTTAGTCAAGTTACTTAACCCCTGAGCCTTGGTTTCCTTAATTTGTGCATCAGAGCCAGAAATTCTTACCGTGCAGAGTTAGTCAGTATATTAGGTGGCATTTGGTTGGTGGCATAGCCAACTGTTAGCAAGAGGTTGGCTGAAAAGACTCTTCTTGGTTGACAGAGAAATGACAACTTACTTCCAGCTCTGTCCTGCCCCATTTCTCTTACATTCTTTTTTTGTCTCAGTAGACTCTAGTGGCAATAATGCAAATAATAAAATGAAATATATGAAGCACCCACTATGGTGGTGGCGTCTACCTAGGCTCTCAAAAAAATGTACCTGCTGCTGGTGATACAGTTTTTTCAAATTTATTTGATTGAAGTATGTTTGATTTACAATTTTGTGTTAATTTCAGCTGTACAGCAAAATGACTCAGTTACTATTGTTCTTTAGTCATTAAGTCAAGTCCAACTCTTTTGCAATCCCATACACTGATGCCTGCCAGGCTCCTCTGTCCATGGGATTTTCCAGATGAGGATACTAGAGTGGGTTGCCATTTATTCTCCAGGAGACCTTCCTGATCCAGAGATCAAAACCACATCTCCAGAATTGCAGGAGGATTTCTTACCACTGAGCCATCAGGGAAGACTGACTCAGTTACACACATACCACACACACACACACACACACACGTATGTGTGTGTGTGTGTGTGTGTGTGAGTATATACACATATATATGCTCTTTATATATATTCTTTTTCATATTCTTGTCCTTTTTGGTTTATCACAGGTATTGAATGTAGTTCCCTGGGCTATACAGTTGGACCTTGTTGTTTATCTACCCTATATAAAACAGTTTGCATCTGCTAATCCTCACATCTACATTTTTAATATTATTTTTTTCATCATGTTACTCATATACATTAAGAGTAATAAGACTGGGTTAAAAAGAAAGATGAGCAAAGACCTTTCTTAAAACAAAGCAAAGCAAAAAAGACCTTTCTTTTTTACAACAACCAGTTTTGAGTTTTATGTTATTTAACCTCAAGTGAATAAATTCCACCCAAGTATTATTAAAGAATTGGCAGCTTTCAAATGTTTTCCTAAAATTATATCAGCTAAATTTTGCCAGTGACTGTGTGGTTCTTAAATCCATATTTTAAATTTTATTTTTATGGATGCAAAAGTTATGGCCCCTTTAAAAATATTTTGTCAGTTTATGATTTTGGTAGGGGAAAGCTTGTTAATGAATTTGAATTTGCTGGGCATTGGAATTCACTTCCAGCCAGTTCTGTGTTAGAACTGGGTACATTAATTCATAATGATGTTCAGCATAGATGTTTTATTTACTGGGTGTGTCTCCCCATACCACATCCATATGGTCATATAGATTTTCTCACTCAAGCCCCAAAATCCCATGTGCATTTGCCTACAGCCTAATCATGTTCTATATCCCTGCTTTCACTGAAAATTTAAAGAAAAACTATTCTGTCGTAGAATCCTGTCCTATCATTATGTACTACCTTTGCACATTTTCTAATAATAATGTTTAAGATAGAAAAAAAAGGAACTTTCTTTCAATAAGAATATTGACTCCTTTAACATTATCAAGAGTATACACCATTGCCGTTTTATAATTCTTTTTTTTTTTTAAAAAAAAGGACAGAACAGAACTCTTATTGCAGTCTGCATATATATTCCTGCATTTATAACTCTGTATTTCCTCGGCTGGAATGTCTTTTCCTCTCAGCCCAACAAACCTCTACTTATCAAGCAAGGCCCATCTTATTATTACTTACATGGGAAGCCTTTCCCAAGCCCAGTAGGTGAGATTCATAGCTCTTTCTTCTGCTTTACCCTTGAGACTTCTTTAGGCCCAACTGTGTCATTTAACACAGTGCATTATGGCTCTTCATTGCAGGAGGTGGTCTTGCCTGGGTTCTCACCTTCTCTATCTTTGTAGCCTTGATCACCATTCCATACATGTTTATTCATTTTAGCATTCTTTTACTTATCAAATATTTATTCAGTTCCTGCTTTATTGACTATGCCAAAGCCTTTGACTGTGTGGATCACAATAAACTGTGGAAAATTCTGAAAGAGATCGGAATACTAGAACACCTGACCTGCCTCTTGAGAAACCTGTATGCAGGTCAGGAAGCAATGGTTAGATCTGGACATGGAACAACAGACTGGTTCCAAATAGGAAACGGAGTATGTCAAGGTTGTATATTGTCACCCTGCTTATTTAACTTCTATGCAGAGTACATCATGAGGAACGCTGGGCTGGAAGAAGCACAAGCTGGAATCAAGATTGCCTGGAGAAATATCAATAACCTCAGATATGCAGATGACACCACCTTTATGGCAGAAAGTGAAGAGGAACTCAAAAGCCTCTTGATGAAAGTGAAAGAGGAGAGTGAAAAGTTGGCTTAAAGTTCAACACTGAGAAAACGAAGATCATGGCATCTGGTCCCATCATTTCCTGGCAAATAAATGTGGAAACAGTGGAAACAGTGACTGACTTTGTTTTTCTGGGCTCCAAAATCACTGCGGATGCTGATTGCAGCCGTGAAATTAAAAGATGCTTGCTCCTTGAAAGGAAAGTTATGACCAACCTAGACAGCTTATTAAAAAGCAGAGACATTACTTTGCCAGTGAAGGTCCGATTAGTCAAGGCTATGTTTTTTCCGGTGGTCATGTATGGATGTGAGAGTTGAACTATAAAGAAGGCTGAGCACCAAAGAATTGATGCTTTTGAACTGTGGTGTTGGAGAAGACTCTTGAGAGTCCCTTGAACTGCAAGGAGATCCAACCAGTCCATCCTAAAGGAAATCGGTCCTGGGTGTTCATTGGAAGGACTGATGTTGAAGCTGAAACACCAATACTTTGACCACCTGATGCGAAGAGCTGACTCATTTGAAAAGACCCTGATGCTGGGAAAGATTGAGGGCAGGAGGAAAAGTGGATGACAGAGGATGAGTTGGTTGGATGGCACCACCAACTCAATGGACATGGGTTTGGTTGGATGGCATCACCAACTCAATGGACTCTGGGAGTTAGTGATGAACAGGGAGGCCTGGCGTGCTGTGGTTCATGGAGTTGCAAAGAGTCAGACACGACTGAACTGAACTGAACTGTTCCCTTTAACTATTGCTACATAACAAATCACCTTCAAACTTAACAGTGTAAAACAGCATCATTTTATTATCTCTTGCAGTTTCCATGGATCAGGAATTGGGAAAAGGCTTAGCTGGGCAGTGTTTGTTCAGAGCATCTCACATGGTTTCAGTCAGGCTTGTGCTGGGGCTCCAGTAGCTGGGAGCTGGCTGTGCACTGCTCTCTCTGGCAGGCCCATGGCTTCTCTATGGGCTAGTTTGGGTTCCACATGGGCTAGTTTGGGTTCCCTCAAAGTATAGCAGCCTCAGGGGAGGCTGAAATACTTAAGGCCAATAAGGGCTTAAAGAGTGAATATTCATATATATGCGTTAGTATATTGTATTGGTGGTTTTTTTCTGGCTTACTTCACTCTATTCAAGCAAGCAAAGTGGAAGTTTAGTCTCCTAGGCTTCAAAGACACAAAACCTTATTTTCCTTGCATTCCATTGGTTACCAGTGAATTCCCAACCTAACCAGATTCAGAAAGAGGGGAGTTGGACTTTCCCTCTTCGTGGGAGAATGGCGAGATTCTCAGAGAGCATTTAGGATGGGAAGTGCTTCTGTCGCCACTTTTGAGAAACGCAGTCTAGCACACCCACCACATGTCTTGCGTTGTGCTGGGATGGGAGGAAAGCGCAGTGAACAAGACAGATATGGTCCCTTCCTCGTGGAACTTGGAGAAGGAGAGACCACATTTAATAGGGTAAAAATGCAATTATATTAGCCACCAAGGGGAAAGGGTATTTAATTATAAAGGATATTTCAAGAAAGGCCTCTTTAAGGAAGTAACTGTTGGACAAGAACTAAATAGTGAGAAGCAGTGGGTCATGCCAAGATGTGCCATTCATGGAGAGGCACTGACAAAATCAAAGGCCAGGAGATGGGAATGAAATTGGGTTATTTGAGACTCAAGAGCAAAGCCAGTGTGACTGAAGTGTCATGTTTAGAGAGGAAGAATAATGAAATATGAGATCCCAGAGAGGGGCCGACTGACTGGAAAAGTCCCCGATGCTGAGAAAGATTGAAGACAAGAAGGGAGCAGCAGAGGATGAGATGGTTAGAAAGAATCACCAATTCAATGAATATGAATTTGAGCAAACTCCAGGAGATAGTGGGGGACCGAGGAGCCTGACGTGCTGCAGTCCATGGGGTCACAAAGACTTGGACACAACTTAGCAACTTTACAACAGCAGCACCAGAGATGGGTGGAATCTAGAAATGGGATCCGTGAAGACCTTAATAAAACTGTTAGGTTTTATTTTAAATGCAATAAGGAGTCACTGCAATACTTTGGCCACCTCATGCGACGAGTTGACTCACTGGAAAAGACTCTGATGCTGGGAAAGGTTGGGGGCGGGAGGAGAAGGGGACGACGGAGAATGAGATGGCTGGATGGCATCACCGACTCGATGGACATGAGTTTGAGTGAACTCCGGGAGTTGGTGATGGACAGGGAGGCCTGGCGTGCTGTGATTCATGGGGTCGCGGAGAGTCGGACACGACTGAGCGACTGAACTGAACTGAAGGAGTCACTAAATTTTAACGCAGAGGTGTGTCTTGCTCTGGTGAAGACCACACTGGCTCTAGCGGGGAGAGTGGCTTGAGGAGAGAAAGAGGGAAAGCACGATGACTCTGGTTAGGAGGCAACTTGGAGTTATCCAGGCGGTATTTACTAAAGGCTTGATTTCAAAGAAAGTGTAGGAATTGGAGAAAAGGTTACTGTGCATATGGTGATCGAGCTGGATAAATTTGTACCTCAGATACAAAATTTCATACCAGAGCATCAGATTTTATTGGTAGTTGTGCATGAACTAAATGCACCCCCTTCAGCCATTAGATTGTAAGTCTCTAAAGAGTGGGGGCCAATCCTTACTCCTCTTTGAGTTTTTCAGAAAACTGTTGTAAGTACTCAACAAGTATTTGTTGAAATGAATTTTATTCTTTTTTGGATAGTTTCCCATATCTTAAAAGTACCTATAAGTTTCTTATTTAATTTATTGCAACAATTTCTTCGAAATGGATAAAATTGATTTTTTTATAGATTTATACTTGCAGCTTCCTATTAAAATATGAAAAGTGCTGTATTTTAGTTTATTCTTCCCCCCTCTTGAAGCCCATAATAGAAAGAGGGGTGGAATGGATAGAAGGATGGTTGAATGAATGATTAGGTGAGTTGGCATTGCACTTCTATCAAAAAAGGAATAAACATGTGGATTGGCACTGATGGTTGCTGCCTCCTGCATTCTTATGCTGGAAAGGAATTATTCATAATTTATAGTCTGTTATATAAGTTCCGTGTAATCTGTTATATAAGTTCTAATTAGTTGGTACACAGAGTTACATTTCTTACTGCCTAGCAAATTTTAAAAAATTTTTAAAAATCATTTTGTACTTTCACCTGTTTCTCATTTACTGATACTATTTGCAATGTTTTATCTTAATGTAGACTACATTAATATCTTAATGTAGACTTAATTGCTGAAGCAGTTTTTGTTGGGGCACGAGAGTGTTTGACCCTTTGTGAGTCTTGTAATTCTGAGAAAAATATCTGTAATTGAGGTTGAATATATATAATCTGTTTTGTTTTGAAGAAATTATTTTCTTACCTTTTACATTCAAATGCTAAAGAAGAAAGCCCCTTTAACTTGAAGACTGTACTAGGTACTTAATTTTTTGCAGTATTTCTTAATTTATATAATTGGGAAAATTGTTTTTAAAGCTTGATATAAAGTATTTTTTTCTGGTTTAGGTTCTTGAAACACCTTCAGTTCAGTTCAGTTCAGTCGCTCAGTCGTGTCCGACTCTTTGCGACCCCATGAATCACAGCACGCCAGGCCTCCCTGTCCATCACCAACTCCTGGAGTTCACTCAAACTCATGTCCATCGAGTCGGTGATGCCATCCATCCATCTCATCCTCTGTCGTCCTCGTCTCCTCCCGCCCCCAATCCTTCCCAGCATCAGAGTCTTTTCCAGTGAGTCAACTCATCGCATGAGGTGGCCAAAGTATTGGAGTTACAGCTTTAGTATCAGTCCTTCCAGTGAACACCCAGGATTCTTCACTAAATTTGCTTATGACTCTACTGATTTAATAACTTTATATCTTCTAGTTAATTTCATTTCCTGACATCATGCCTCATTCCAAAGAGTTTGAAGATAGTTTATCAAAGTACTCACAAAGTGAACACTGAGGAGAAAAAAATATGCCAGAGTTCCAATTTCCTAGAACACAGGTTTCATCGAGACAGAATAAGTTCTTCCCAGTAAATCCTTTTTGCTTATCACAGAGCGTGGTCCATAGTCCACATTCTTTAAATACTTACAGAATGAATGTCTGAGGTTGGTGTACAAAACATATGCCAACAGATTAATTCACTTAGTTGAGATCCACAGTGTTGATTCAGAGCTTTTAACAAATGAGCAAAGAATAGTACTGCTAATAACAGAATCCATGCTGTCTGTAAGATTGAATGAAGCCATTTGATGAGGAGATATGCAGCTATTCCTAGGCAAAAATATGCAAATGGATATGTCCAAATTCAGTGGATTGTGATGGAGATAACATTGAGTAATATATAAATTAATGTCCTTAAGATGAAATATGACTTTCAAAGTTTTTTTTTCTTTCCCATAATCCAAGGGTAACCTTGAGTTTTAAAGGTTAATACTCTTGAGGAATAGATAGCCATTATTTTTAGCTAATTTTCCATGAAGCTTATTTCTCACATGTATGTTTTAATAAGCTTGAAAATAGAAATTATTCCAAGGTTATGTTCAGTGTCAAGAATCTTGGACAAAGAGAAGGTGCTGCTGTGAAAATGCAGAGTCAAATGCTGAGTCAGTTGGACTAATGTTAAAGTTTATATCATCTCATTAAGGGTTGGTGGATTACCAGATACTGTGTCAAAATAGATGATGATGATTAAACCTCTGTGTGACGGCGGGAAAAGCTAGTTCAGGTTATTGAGGCTGAGATTTTTCTCAGAAAACTGGAGACCCTCTCCAGTGTGTGGATGAACGTGGGATCTAAGACGCTGCCTTCTATGTAATATCAGTACTCTCTTTTGTGCAAAATAATTTATAAGTATCTAGTAATCAAATGTACATAGTCATTATAAAAAGAAAAGCTCAGTGAGGCACAGCTTAAAAGACTCACACTGAAACGTCTAAAACAAAGAGATTCTAAACACACCCGTGTCATCAGATGAGTTGAATTTCTTCCAAGAGTTGCTAACCTGGTGTCCACAGAAGCATAAATGATGCCTCCTGAATTGTATCAGATCTGTTGTTATTATTA
Source organism: Moschus berezovskii (assembly GCF_049115385.1). NCBI lineage: Eukaryota > Metazoa > Chordata > Mammalia > Artiodactyla > Moschidae > Moschus > Moschus berezovskii. The sequence continues at coordinate 33,618,418 of NC_142483.1, read as the reverse complement.
CAGTTGTTTATGTGTGTGTGTGTTTTCTGCAGATGGAGTCCTCAGATTTTTCAAATATTCAAAGAACTTTGTGCCCCAGATAAACACTGCATAAAGTTGTAAATGAGCCACTTAAACTTTGAAGGACACCTCTAAAAGAGGATGACTTTAGAATTGGAATAGTAGAGTCACTCAATTTGTAGAGAAACCTCATCCTCTCTATGTACAAAACTGTCTCTGAACCCTTCACATTGGTTAAGACAAAATTTTACTGAACAGGTACTACATGCATGGCGCTGACTTGTAGTAACTTGTATGTTTTAGGGATTTGGGCACTCTAGCTGAGAAGCAATTCAAAGATATTGAACAAATTGTTAAGTAAGCTGTAAGAACTGATTTAGGAATGGACAGGAATTGAATGGCTCCAGGAATACTGCATTGCAACATCTTGTCACGGCAAGTGCTGAAATGAGTGAAATAATCATTATTTTCTTCCTTATGTTACAAACCAAAATCTGAAGCGGGTGAGTCCAAAGGACATAGCCTACATTACTATTTTTCAAAGTATAGCCCCAAATTAGTAGCACCAGAACCATCTGGGAAATTAGAAATGTAATTCCTTGGCCCCTAATCTGGTGGTAGGCTCGAAAGACCAAGTCCTCCAGGTGAATGGTGCAAAATCAGGTTTGAGATGGGCACAATAAAGGACAGAAATGGTATGGACCTAATAGAAGCAGAAAATAGTAAAAAGAAGTGGCAAGAATACGCAGAAGAAATATACAAAAGAAGATCTTAATGACCCAGATAACCACAATGGTCTGGTCACTCATCTAGAGCCAAACATCCTGGAGTGCAAAGTCAAGTGGACCTTAGGAAGCATCACTACAGACAAAGCTAGCAGAGGTGATGGAATTCCAGCTGAACTAATTCAAATCCTAAAAGATGATGCTGTGAAAGTCCTATACTCAGTATGCCAGCAAATTTGGAAAACTCAGCCATGGACACAGGACTGAAAAAGGTCAGTTTTCATTCTAATCCCAAAGAAAGGCAATGCCAAAGAGTGTTCAAACTGCCGCATAATTGCATTCATCTCACACGCTAGTAAAGTAATACTCAAAATTCTCTAAGCTAGGCTTCAACAGTACGCAAACCAAGAACTTCCAGATGTTCAAGCTAGATTTTGAAAAAGCAGAAGAACCAGAGATCAAATTTCCAAAATCCGTCAGATCATAGAAAAAGCTAGAGAATTCCAGAAAAACATCTACTTCTGCTTAATTGACTATGCTAAAACCTTTGACTGTGTGGATCACAGCAAACTGTGGAAAATGCTTAAGGAGATAGGAATACCAGAAACCTCTGCCTCATGAGAAACCTGTATGCAGGTCAAGAAGTGACAGTTAGAACCAGATATGGAACAATAGACTGGTTCAAAATTGGGAATGAGTACGTCAAGGCTGTCTATCGTCACCCTGCTTATTTAACTTACATGCAGAGTACATCATGCAAAATTCCAGGCTGGATGATGCACCTACTGGAATCAAGATTGCCAGAAGAAATATCAGTAACCTCAGATATGCAGATGACACCATCCTTATGGCAGAAAACAAAGAGGAACTTTTCATCAAGCAAAGACCTCTTGATGAATGTGAAAGAGGAGAGTGACAAACGAAGACCATGCATCCAGTCCCATCACTTCATGGAAAACAGGGAAACATGGAAACTGTGACGGACTTTATTTTCTTGGGTTCCAAAATTGCTGCAGATGGTGACTGCAGTCATGAAATTAAAAGACATTTGCTCCTTGGAAGAAAAGCTATGACAAACCTAGACAGCAAATTAAAAAGAAGAGATATTACTTTGCAAACAAACGTCCCCATAGTCAAAGCTATGATTTTTCCAGTAGTCATGTATGGATGTCAGTGTTGGATCATAAAGAAAGCTGAGCGCCAAAGAATTGATGGTTTTGAATTATGGTGTTGGAGAAGACTCTTGAGAGTCACTTGGACTGGGGTTTCCTAAAGGAAATCAGTCCTGAATATTCATTGGAGGGACTGATGTTGAAGCCGAAGCTCCCATTCTTTGGCCACCTGATGTAAAGAACCGACTCATTGGAAAAGATCCTGATGCTGGGAAAGATTGAAGGCAGGAAGAGAAGGGGACGACAGAGGATGAGATGGCTGTATGGCATCACTGACTCAATGGAAATGAGTTTGAGCAAGCTCCAGGAGATGGTGAAGGACAGGGAAGCCTGGCATGCTGCAGTCCATGGGGTTAAAAAGGGTCAGACATGACTGAACAACAACGAAAGTTTGAGAAGGGCTTCCTAGGTGGCTCAGTGATAAGGAATCTGCCTTTGTATGAAACACGTTCGATCCATGGTTTGAGAAGATACCCTGGAGTAGGAAATGGCAACCCACTCCATTATTCTTGCCTGGAAAATCCCATGGACAAGGAAGCCTGGCAGGCCACAGTTCATAGGGTGGCAAAAAGTCTGACACGACTGAGCATGCACACAAAGTTTGAGTAACACTGCAGCCCTGTGTTCCATATTTCCCCTTTGGCTAGGATAGGATGGGGACCTTAATTCATATTCCTACCAAGACCGAATACAATAATGGAAGAGAATTCTCCAAAGAAAGATCAATGTTGGCTACTTAAGAAAGGGAGATAGATTCTGGGCAACCAAAAAATACCCAGCACCTTCTACATTCCTTGAGTCAATGACATTTCCCTTTTGCATACACGGTATCTTGCTTCTATAGTTGTTGTTGAAGGTGGGCTCCAGTCCAGGACTGCTCGTCTCTAGGAAGAAGCGCATTCATTTGGACAAGACTTGTGTCTCTCTTCAACACCTCCTCAGAGAAAGCATCTGACTCCTGAAATTGGGTGGAAGGCCTTGAGATTATAGCTCAGATCTCTTCCTTCTTTCTCTGTGGGTCTGTCTGCCTGTAGAGAATGAATATATTCTGCTGTTCTCTTAACTGTACAGGAAGGGAGCTTACCCTTACAGGGAGGATCTCTGCTCATGTACCTGTGCCAGGAAGTCTAGACCTGCTTAATTCTGGGGTGAGGTGTCAGGAAACTACAGCTGCTCACTTAAGCAGTTTTGAACTACGTTTCTCTATAATACAGCTGACATCTTGATTTGCATTGATTTGATTCATGAATCTCTCTTTCAGGCAGAGAAGCATAGTGTCAAGTATGAGGCCCCTTTGAATCTTATTAAAAATTCTTTATGAGGTTTTCTTTGAATATATAAGCCATCAGAGAATTGTTGATTTGTCATGTTTGTGAGTTTTACTAACTCATTCATCTGAGTATTTGTAATTTTTGCAGATCTATTGTATGAGAATTTAAATGTTTCAAATGGGTTGTTGCCGAGGCTTCATGAATTACTTAAATAGTTTTATATAATCATTCAAACTGGAAATCTCTTTTTAGGGGCCTTTTGTTCTATAGATGTGAGTCCATTTTAGGAGAAAAACTGTTGTCTCTGTCATAACAATAAATTTAGCACCAGATATATTTGTTATGATAGATACACATTTGGAAAAGTTTTATAAATGTAATGAAAATGTTCTTTTATTGTTGGTTCTCTTCTTATGACTATGGGTAAGTATTAATGTGAGAAATGCATATTTGTTTCTGCTACAGAGTCGGGCCACGCTGTATTATTTCTTTAGGACTTCAGGTGCCTGTTCCGTGTAACATGTGTATCCAGCAAAGTAACAGGGCTGCATATTATTAGCCTGGTACTTACTCAAATAAGGATAATTAACGGCTGAGTCTTCTCTACTCTGTCTCTCTTTTCCTTGGAGACTTTCTCATCAATAAATCACTAAACTAACACTGTTGAATTCATAAGATGAAAGCTCCAAATGGTATAGCCAAAAGGATGAAAATTCTAATATTATTTTCCTAAATACTATTTGTAGGTTATCTTTGAAATCAAGGGAGAGACGTTATTTACCAAGCATACGGGAGTGAGATTAGTTGTAAATGAAAACATACGCTATATGTTCTTTGTCTCTGACATTTATTTTCTCATGCATTTTCATCAATTTATATTTGCTTTTCTTAAATGTCATTATTTACCCTGTAATATATGCATCATGAGTAATTTTTTCTTGTTGCTAATTGTAAGCATCCGTCTCTTATAATATGTACTCAGAAAGTGAAGTCCAAAATAGCCTTGTTATTTTCTATAGAGCAGTTTAATCATTACAGTCTCATGTGATCTCATCTCTACTGAGATGAGCTTCCTGAGAAAATATAGAGTTGCCGTGTGTTTGTTAAAATTCAAGTTGAATAAATTACCGTAATATTCAGAACCTAGGCAGGGGGAAAACAATGTTTTCCTGCCTTGCATGCATAATACACACTTTTTCCATTCCGAAACATAGTGTGTTTTTATGCCAAAATGTCATCATATAGTACAGGTCAGTGTTGCATAGACAGCAGTCTACTGTCTGAGCAAACAGAGTTTCTTAACAGCCATAAATTTAATGCTATCACTGAATTACAGAATGGACCATTAGAGCAGCATAGAGCAATTAAGTTTCCTTATTCCAAACTAACCATCGACTGCATGAAGTTAAGTGAAATACTTAACCTCTTTTACCTACAAAAGGAAAAACCAGTAAAAGGTTTCATATAAAGGTATATTATAAAACTGATCAAGGAGTTAAAATGCCACAGTGATTAAAATTACACAGTTCTCAAATCAGACCAGAGTACCACATTTCTGAATTTCAATTTCATAAATCTTCATTAAACTCTTTGTGCCAAGACTAGAGTCACTCATGGTTATCTACATTTTCAGCTCTACCCATTTGCAGAAAATCGTGTTCCCAGAAAGTGCAGAAAGCAATTTCATTTATAGTGAAGTAGTATAAAATTTTCACTTCAAATCTCTGTAGGGAAGCTTGGGTTATTGAAGGTTTTCTGTTGAGAAACAATTACTCTATCCATTTACTGAATATTGTTTATTTTTATGTTGTGTGAAATGCCCTGTGGGCCTCTTAGAATTGACTGGAAGAACCAATTGAGGAAGAAAATATCCAATTAGCTCAAAATTTTACAATGTACAGAGTTTGCATTCTTTGAGAGTCAATATGTTTGTTTTGGAGTTTTTGTGCGATTCCCGAGGTAACAGCCTTGCCTTTTAAACTGTTACTTATCTTAACGTAGCAGTGAGTCTAGGCTTGCTTGTTTAGAGTTATTAAACCTCATGCACTAAAGGATTTCTAGTTCTTCCAACATTAAATAGTTCTATATTTGTAGTCAAAGGTTGACAGTTACACTAGTTTATAGCTTGAGAAGATATCTGAAATTGCCTATCTCTGCTCTGTGGTACCCAAATGGAGAAGCTCTGTGCTTAAGAGAGCTTTGAATATTTGTTTAGGCAACAGTAGACATCTTTCGGAGAAGGCAATGGCAAGCCACTCCAGTACTCTTGCCTAGAAAATCCCATGGACAGAAGAGCCTGGTGGGCTGCAGTCCATGGATTCGCTACTAGTCGGATACGAATGAGCGACTTCACTTTCACTTTTCACTTTAACACTTTGGAGAAGGAAATGGCAACCCACTCCAGTGTTCTTGCCTGGAGAATCCCAGGGATGGCAGAGCCTGGTCGGCTGCCGTTATGGGGTCGCACAGAGTCAGACACAACTGAAGTGACTTAGCAGCAGCAGACATCTTTACTCTGTTTTATCGCTTACCAATCTCAGAAGTGGTTGACTGCTCACCTCCTGGAACTTCCAGTTCTATTTCCACCCTCCAACTCAGAACAGATAAGGTTGCCTCAGTCTTTCAATGTCTTCAAGACCTTCTGATACTGTATTTCTGACATCAACTTGGGTTTTATTGCTTGTTTGTTTTGTTTTAAATATGAAAATTTCCAGCAAATCTCCACTTTGTTTTTAAAGCAGTGGGAGGAAAAATTTAGTGAGTGAAGCTGTGTAGCAAGGACTGTGTTCTTTGGGGATCTTGGTCAAAAGTTTAACAAGCACATTAGCAACCAGAATTGGTCAGGAACGTTGCCCTGGTTTATTCATTTATTCTCATTCCTTCTTCCTCTGAGACATTTCCAATCAGTTTTCACTCTTTCTCCCCCACCCCCCGCCATTTCTCTTCCTCTTATTTTTAGTCCTTCCCCCTTTATTAGCATCTTGCTTAATAGTACAAGTGTATTTTCCGTCCTCTTAGGAGTTGTTGAATTCTCTTCACCCAGCCCTCTACTGCTTCATCTTTCCTTTTCCACATATATATTTATGTCCATATGTATAGTTGTGTATGTATACACACACACACATTTAAGAGGGCGTCAGAAGATGAGAGGGTCGAATGGTATAACCCATGCAATGAACATACTCCAGGAGATGGTGAGGGACAGGGAGGCCTGGCATGCTTCAGTCCATGGGGTCGCAAAGAGTTGGACATGACTGGGCGACTGAGCAACAACATACATATATTTATATAGAGAAAAAACATGCATATATACATAAATATATGTGTGTATAAAAGTCTGCACACTTTCTGAACTTGCTTCCTTGTAATTTGTAAAGTTCTCAGTGCCTTGAAACCTGCCTTCACTAATCCCATCTCCTCTACACTGACTCTCTAAAGGCACGTAATCATTCATTCAGCAAGCTTTATATTTGAGCATCTCTCTGTACCAGAAATAGTTCGAGGCTCTAGGAATTTAGTGATCAAAAATCCGGACATTATCCACTCTCTGTGCTTCAAAAGAACTTACCATCTCTAAATTCACAAGATAAGGAAAATATTAGCCAGATAAGTACACAGGTGTATAATTGGCCAGTTGCCCAATGGCTATGACAAAGACACAGATGATGCATAATCAGTAGAGGAAGATATAATCCGACCCATGGGTTCAGGGAAGTGACCTGATGATTGAGTACACGTTTATCAAACATAGGGAACAGGTTTTATAAAGGCCCCAAGACAGGAAGCACAAAAGCAATTAAAAGAAGGCTAGGGTGATGAGAAAAGCAAACAAAGCATAGAATTCATGAGGCCTGTTGTAGTTAGAGAGGCAGGGTCCTGATGGGAAGATATGGCGAAGGCTTAGGATGTCATCTTTTTCCTGCAGTTAGTAAGATGCCAGGAAGGAGGTCTAAGCCAGAATTGGGCAGGAGGGAGTAAGGCAGAATTAGTGATCAGATTTCTGTTTCTCTAAGCTTACTCCCCATGTTTTTCCAGAGAATCTTCGTATCTTAAGCTTTCATTCATGTGTACCTCCCTGCAGGCTTTTCTCTTTCAGTTATTTAAGAAAATATCTGTTCTATGATAAGGTATAAAGAGATTTTTTTTATTATTATCCCTTTGCAAAAAGTGATCAGATTACCTTTCTCACCCAGCAAAAAGGGCAGGGCCTCTGGAAGGAAATCAGACATAGCACCTTTTTTACAAGATCTTAGAATTTTTAACCCTTCACTGTAGTAGTTCTTCAAAGTGAGATAAAATAGTGCTGTGTGTTCTCTGGTTAGCTGTCCAAGCCATTGCTTTTAAACCTTTGTATTTGAAATATACCTGGACATGTCAAAAAAAAAAAAAAATCATATGAGCAACTAACAGTCATGGGTATCTCTACCCGGGATCACGAACAGGTCCCTGTGTGCCAGCTCTGATTCCACTGCCACCTTCCCCCCCAAGAAAATATAACCATGATGCAAGTGAAGGTGAATCATAAGCTAAGAAAAAAACATACAAATTATATATATTCACACACATAAATACACGCACACACATATATATACACATATATAGCATGAAATTTGTATCTTATATATTTGATACATAAACTTGTCCTAATAGTCACATTTTTTGACATACACCTAAATATCTTCCCACAAATAGGATAATATTTAGAGATTGAGTTGAGATCCTCCAACTTCAGTCTAAGGTCCTCAGGATCTTTCCTGTCTACTGTACTGTGTCACCCAGAAGTTGGAGCATTGTTTTTACCAGGATTTACACTTATCATGCCATGCTGATGCTGGAGTTGCAGATCTTTTAAGAAGCTTACCACTCAGTTGGATAGATGTGACACTCAGGTAACAGAGATATGACTCATAAACGGTAAAAAGTATTCAAAGCATTTAATGCATAATATAGACAGTAAAGATTTTAGGGATTCAAAGAAAGGGAAAATAATTCTGGGTGGACAAGATGGGCAGTAAAGATTCATGAATCAGACTAATGAGAGGTCAACTCTTTCTCATTCTTCTTTCTCAGTTCAAATGGCACCTTTTCTAAGAGGCTTTTCGGAAGCACTCTCTCATGGAAACATTCCCTGTGGCCATTGCTTTTATTGTATCACCCCATCTGAATCTTTCTGATTACTTCTCAAAAATCTGAAACATTTACCTGTTTCATCATTTACTGCATGTGCTACTCACTAGACTGTTATTTCCACGAGGTAGGGATTTTCTGTCTTGCTCACTTTGTGATTTCAGAGACTCTGATAGTGTCTAGTACATGTAAGGGACTCAGTTCTCTGTCCTTAGTTAATTAGTTAGATGCAAAAGCCTTAAGTACGTTAAGCGTACACTCAGAAATTCAAATGTGATATTCATTTACATTGTCCAAATTCTCTGCAGTATTTCATGGGTGACCACGTGCATGTTCTTTTGCAAAATTTGGATTTATACCGGGTTAGATATGGTTTTCCCTGGAGAAGGCAATGGCACCCCACTCCAGTACTCTTGCCTGGAAAATCCCATGGACAGAGGAGCCTGGTGGGCTGCAGTCCATAGGGTTGCTAAGAGTCGGACACTACTGAGTGACTTCACTTTCACTTTTCACTTTCATGGATTGGAGAAGGAAATAGCAACCCACTCCAGTGTTCTTACCTGGAGAATCCCAGGGACGGGGGAGCCTGGTGGGCTGCTGTCTATGGGGTCGCACAGAGTCAAACACGACTGAAGTGACTTAGCAGCAACAGCAGATGTGATTTTCCCAAGTTAATCATTAAAGGCCAGGGAGTTTCTTATTTCTCATAAGCTGCTTCACATTTAAGGAAAATAGTGTCCTGTCTACTTTTTGTTTTCTCCAAATCGAGAAGGCTAAACCATGAATAATCTCCTTCACCGTATAGTTTTGGAAAACATACCACACTTATATGATAAAGGCATCCTTGAAATCAGGCAAAATATTTGGTATTGCTGTTAAGTAAACTTGTGTAAAAATATCAAGAAATACTCAAATTGGTAGAATGTCTTTTTTTAGTCATCTGTGTGCATGTGTATGTTAATTTTGTTTTAATTTTCTTTATACCGAAGAAAGCTAAGGGACTGCTTTATCTTGCTTTAAATATAGCAGCTAAAGGTGATACTTCTGTTAAAAAATTCTGTTTACTTTGGGGAAAAAAGTGACCTCTAGACATTTATTTGTTTCATTTGTATTTCCTTTAGAACTTCTTTTCTAAATGATGGAGGACTCAAAATTGTCAACGTAACTAAAGCTGATGCTGGAATTTATACCTGCATAGCAGAAAACCAATTTGGGAAAGCAAATGGCACAACGCACTTGGTTGTTACAGGTAGGTGCCTTTCTTAAAGACGTCTTTACATAGGGGTATGCTGTGTGCCTTCTTACTAAGATCAAAGGAAAAATATGTCTCTCATGATATGCAGTGCACTGTAAAGGTCGGCCTTGTGTTTGGCTCAGGCGGGAGAGAATCTGCCTTCGATGAGGGAGACCCGGGTTCAATCCATGGGTCAGGGAGATCCCTTGGAGAAAGGAATGGCTACCCACTCCAATATTCTTGCATGAAGAATTCCATGGAAAAAGGAGCCTGGTGAGCTACAGTCCATGGGTTTGCCAAGAGTTGGAGAAGACTAAGTGACTAACAGTTTCACACTTTCACTATCTTTAACAAGTGACAGTCAAGAGAACAGTTCTTAATATTTCCTTATATATCACAGTGTGTACCAGGAATCCACGAGTTACTAGTTGGCATAAGGGTCAATAGAACTGCAAGTAGCAGTGCTGCTGCTATACTTTTATTTTGTGCTATTCTATTATGTCAAATCTTTTGTACACTTTTTCCCTTTTCAATATCTTTACTATTTTCTGGAGATGTTTAAATCTCTGAAATAATCCTTGCTATCAGTCAGAGTTACTTAGAATTGTGTTGTATTTTTGTTCATTTATTCATCGAAGAAAAACATTGAGTACCTACCATGCTTGGGTTATCCTTCCCAGCTGGTGCAGTGGTAAATAATCTGCCTGCCAGTGCAAGAGACTCAAGAGATACAGTTTTGATCCCTGTGTCAGGAAAGATCCCCTGGAAAAGGTAATGGCAACCCACTCCAGTATTCTTACCTAGAGAATTCCATGGACAGAGGACCCTGGCAGGCTACAGTCCATGGGGTTGCAAAGAGTCAGACACAGCTGAGCAGCTAACACAACACAACATCATGCTTGTGTTATTCAGTAAACAAACTGACAAAGATGCTGCCCACATGCACTGTACCTTCTTCCAGAGGCACAAAGAAAATAAGCAGTATATAAATATACTGCAAGGACTATAAAGCAAGAAAATACTTACAATGAAAACAGAATGCACACAAGCAGAAAATACCAGAGGAGTGTTTGAGAAACATAAGCTGAAACATGAAACCAGGTGATCAGAGAAGGAGAAATGTGAACCAAGATTTCGTGGAGATGAAGGAATTCAGTTGATTTCTTAGGGACAATCCTGTAGAGGTTTCGACATTACTTTGCCAACCAAGGTCCATCTAGTCAAGGCTATGGTTTTGCCAGTGGTCATGTATGGATGTGAGAGTTGGACTGTGAAGAAAGCTGATCGCCGAAGAATTGATGCTTTTGAACTGTGGTGCTGGAGAAGACTCTTGAGAGTCCCTTGGACCGCAAGGAGATCCAACCAGTCCATTCCAAAGGAGATCAGTCCTGGGTGTTCATTGGAAGGACTGATGCTAAAGTTGAAGCTCCAATACTTTGGCCACCTGATGCGAAGAGTTGACTCACTGGAAAAGACTCTGATGCTGGGAGGGATTGGGGGCAGGAGGAGAAGGGGACGACAGAGAATGAGATGGCTGGATGGCATCACCGACTCGATGGATATGAGTTTGAGTGAACTCCGGGAGTTGGTGATGGACAGGGAGGCCTGGCGTGCTGTGATTCATGGGGTCACAAAGAGTCGGACATGACTGAGCGACCAAACTGAACTGAACTGAAGTCTTGTTAGCACTTAGTTGGACTAAGGTTTTAGTTAGAGTGAAAAGTAGAGACCGGTGCAGAGTTTTGAGCAGAGGAATGAAATGGTGGAAAGTGTATATTTAAAGGTTTACTCTCCCTGCTCAGTAGAGAACAGACTATAGAGGGTCACAGGCCGAAGTGGGAGGAGTCCCAGGAGACATTGCAGTAATCCAGGCAGGAGTGACAATGACCACAGTGAGAGTGGCAGCAGAGCAGCTAATGAACGGAAGGCATTCAAATCTAAATATCTTCTGAGTGTGGAGTCACTGGCTTGGCTGACAAACTGGATATGAATGCTCAGAGAAGGAAAGGGAAGCATTCCTGCCGAGTGTGTGGTGAGCAGCGGGAAGAATATCAGCCAAAACAACCAAGACGAGAAAGGCTGAGGTCCTACAGGGTGGGGTAGGAGGAGCATCAGGAGATGGCTGTTGTAGGAAACATAGTAATTGACTCTTTTGAAGACTTTTGCTGTGACATGGAGCAAGAAACGGGGAGTAGCAATGGAAAGTGGAGTCAGAGAACTTTAAATTCATAAAAGTTGGAGGGACTGTGATGACAGAAATGCGCAAGTGGATATTTGCATTTGGGAAGAAACAGAAATTAATTAGCATTTTAACTAAGTATCTTACCTATTCTAAACATCATTTTTTTTTTTGTAGTATCACAAAAGTTTTGAGTCTATTTAAATTTGGTAGTAGTATATTTTCCAGTCATTGAAAATGCAGTGATTTCTATTTCTACTCTTATATTTCATGAAACAATAAAACTAAAATGAAATTGATTTTGTAATAGTATTATAACTCATATTTACAGGTGACTTTAATTTTTAAACTGCTATAGCCTATAGGTTTAGATATCCTAATTCTCTTAACAAGAATTTGTGTGTGCAATGAAATATATTATGGGTCTTCATCAAAATGTCTGTTTTAATCTTGAAGACTTTTCATTATGTAGAGGTATATTTATACACACACACACATATATATATACAAACATACACACTATAAGTGAGATTAACAATCTGCCTGTGAAAGTTGCTTTTATCAATATAAAAATGCTGCAGCTTTGCTTAACATTTTATTATTTCCCCAATAGAACCAACAAGAATAACTTTGGCACCATCCAACATGGATGTCTCCGTGGGTGAAAGTGTCATTTTGCCCTGCCAGGTTCAACACGACCCCCTGTTAGATACCATGTTTACCTGGTATTTCAATGGGGCCCTCACAGACTTTAAGAAAGATGGATCTCACTTTGAGAAAGTTGGTGGGGTAAGTCGTGACAATTTCCTCATGCTTTTTACACGTCTCTGATGTTTTGTCCCTGTAGAAACATCAGGGACATACATGTTATGCCAGTAATGTTTGTTCTTTGAGACAACTAGGGTTTCAATCCTGTAGTGATCTATGATCTAACTTTATCATTGTAATTACCAGAAAGTGAGCACATTTACTTCAAGCTGTAAATTATAAATTTATTTAAAATTAATGTTTGCTGTGTTTATGTTAAATATTACTTTAACATAAACATAAATTTGTGTTTGTGTTAAAAGTACTTTGGGATGCTTTTGTCATTAGTAGTCCCTTCCAGAAGGGAAGGTGTTCTTATGCAAGTGTTTATTTTCAACATAAAATGGTATGAAATTGAATAAAGTTTACATTTATGAAATGCTTCCAATGTATCAGGCCAGGTTCTTCATCCCATTTAACTCTTGCAGTGGTGCTGAATGTTAGTGGTAAGAATTGTCATTTTTCAGGTGTTTAAACCAAGGATTTGTAGATTTATTAATCTGCCCAACATCACTGAGCTGGTTAGCGGTGGAACTTAGATCCAAGTTTAAATCTGTGAGTCCCCAAAACACAAATATTTTCTTTTGGTCTATTTTGTCACCTCATGTGCAATGGTTCTACTTGAGGAAGAATTATAAATTTCAAGGGAAAATAGACACATTGAGGAGAACTGCTGAGAAGACACTCAGCATTGTGAGCCGCTCAGAGTTAACCAGTAGACCTCATACCTGGCCACATGTCCGTGAATCCAGAATCACAAGGCCAGCTTCCCTTGCCAGCCAGTTTGCATCAACACAAGATTATCTTCACTCATTTTGGCTAAGATATCAGTGGTGCATCATTATAAAGTCTGGGTTTTCTCCTTATGGACAAAACAATGTGATGGTTGATTCAGCTATATTCATTTGAAAGTATTTATTAAAAGTACGTATGTATATACATGGGCCTAATAATGTGTCAGGATTGTGTGCAACTTCAAAGGATGGTGTTAAAACTTGAATGTGTGTGTGTATTCTCAGTCGTGTCCGACTCTTTGCAACCCCATGGACTGTAGTCTGCCAGGCTCCTCTGTCCATGGAATTTTCCTGGCAAAATTCCAGGAGAGGATTGCCATTTTCTTCTCCAGGGGATCTTCCCCACCCAAAGTCAAACCTGTGTCTCTTGTGTCTCCTGCACTGGCTGGCAGATTCTTTACCACTGAGCTACTTGAATGGTGTCCCCTTAAAAGATCTGTTCTAATCCTAATGCCTAGCTGTGAAATAGAATTATTAGTCTTTGTCCCTGGTTCCTAGCAAAGAGCTTCTAAAGTCTTTAGAATTTCTGGGGTGATGAAACCTCTTTGGCCCTAATGAAGTGAATCTGTGGGCCCCTGGAAAGCTTCAGGATGATCATGAGAAAGACCAAGCCATGATTAGAAGCCTGGAATTTCAGCACTCCCTACCCCAACCCCATCTTTCAGGAAGGAGGGAGGGGTTGGGGATTGAATTTATGATTGACCAGGCCTATGTGATGAAGCTCCCATAAACATCCCAAAAGTAAAGTACTCTTCACCACAGATGGCTTCTGCATTGGTGAACATAGCTAGGTGCTTCGTGGGTGACACCCCCCACATCTACTGGGATAGAACTTCTTGCACTCGGAGCCCCTCAGGATCTCACCCTAAGTGTTTCTTTCTGGATGTCTAGATGCATTCTTCATGATCCTTTATAGTATTAATGTTTAAAGTATCATAAAATAAATAAATACTACCCTGAGTTCTGTGAGTCATTCTAGCACATTAGTGATCCCAAGGAGCGTGTCATGGGAACGTCAGTTTATAAGTGTTTGGTGAGGAGTACCAATGGCAATCTGAGACTCACGATCTATCGCTGACGTAGGGCCAATCTCATGGGATTGAGCCCTTAACTTGGGGGCCCTGATGCTGTCTCCAGGCAGTTAACATCGGAACTGAATTACAGGACCACCTGTAATTGAATTACCAGACCTAGCGTTGGAGACTTGCCTGGTATAGAAGACAAAAAAGTTGGTATTCTGAGTGTGTGTAGAGTAGTTGACTGGAAAGGTGACACAGAAAGAGTTTGTCCTTTGCACTAGTACCTCAGAATGTGACCTTATTTGGAAAGGGTTGTTGCAGAAATAGTTAGTGAAGTTATGCTGATGTCGTACTACAACAGGATGGACCCTAATCCAGTATGACTGTTGTCCTTATGAGACAGGGGAAATTTGTACACAGACAAACACACAGAGAGGAGATCACCTTGTGAAGTCATAGACACAAGGAAGGTGGCCCTGTGAAGATGGAGGCAGACACTGTGAAGTTATACTTCCACAAGTGCTAGAGTTCCTGGAGTTCCAGAACCTGGGAGAGGCAGGGAAGGGTCTTATCCTAGAAATTTTGGAGAGAGATCTTGATTTCAGATTTCTGGACTCCAAAGCTCTAAGAGGATACAGTTCTCTTGTTTGAAGCCCCCCAGTTTATGTTACTTTGTTATAGCAGCCCTAGTGACCCTCTAGGAGAAGGCAGTGGCACCCCACTCCAGTACTCTTGCCTGGAAAATCCCATGGACGGAGGAGCATGGTAGGCTGCAGTCCATGAGGTCGCTAAGAGTCAGACACGACTGAGCGACTTCACTTTCACTGTTCACTTTCATGCATTGGAGAAGAAAATGGCAACCCACTCCAGTGTTCTTGCCTGGAGAACCCCAGGGACAGGGGAGCCTGGTCGGAGGCCATCTATGGGGTCACACAGAGTCGGACACAAATGAAGTGACTTAGCAGTGACCCTCTACAAGTGGTCTTCAAGAAATTGGAGATGTTTAGCTATCTGGCCACAATTAAGTACAATTCCAATGCCGTTTTTATTTTCTGTCATCTGGCTTGTTTTGTTTTCAAAGTTCTAGTTAACTTTCCAAAGTTTGTCAGTTCAAGGCTTTTAAGAACTTCATCAGTTGCTACAAAGCATTACCATTTCTTTCACTATTGCTTTAAAGGCTTTTTTTAAAAATCACTAATCTCTTCTATCACAACAGGAAAAGGCGTATTCCAGTATCCTGTGCCAGCTCTTTACTCCATGCTTAGGGTTTATCATTTGCCTTTACTTGGAGAGGAGGCAATGGAAAAAAAAAAAATGCTAGAATGTTACCTTCACAATGATTGCTTATCCAATCAGAAAAATGCTTCTCCTGTAACCCAGCTCTTACTCTAATTCATAAAGAATTTGATTTAAAACGTTTGCTTTTCTGCATATTGTAGATAACAGTATTTGTGATTTATCCTCTTAAACTGTTGATAATATTTTATCCAATACAGTGTCCTCCATCTGAGCTAATGCTAAAGAAATAAATGTTGATATACTAAAAATTCAAAGTATTTTGAATTTATATGCATCAAACATCCTCAAAGAAACATTTGCTAAGACTGAAGTAGACAGCTGCTTTCTTAAGAGGATCTTGGAATTGAGAATATTCAAGATAATAATGTTACTTAGCTGCTGCTGTGCTACTGATAGGTTCCACATAAAGTATTAAGTCAGCCATCTCTCTACAAGACTCAGCTATCTGAACCATGCAATTTCATGAATTAACCCTATCACTTGCCAATTCTGTTCTTTTTCCAACATGCTTGATCACAGCCTATGAATTTTTTATTGACTTGTGACATTAGTTAACTTAATATTCTCCCATCAGTTTAAAACGGTAAGCCCTACAAGATGACATTACCCTTAAGCACAGGCTATTAAATAAATTGCTTTTCTGTTGCATGAGAAGGGAGTCACATAACAATGCTTTATCCTCTGATTGTGTGTTCATTGCAGCATTCACGTTAATATCTAGAAAGTCTGCTTTTCTTTTATCGCATTGTGTTCATAGATTCCCTGTTTTCAAAAGCAACAGAATGTGAGGGAGGAGCTGGTAAGTGGGAAAGTTGTCTAGAAAGCTGGATAATGTAAGAGCCATTCTTTTTTTTTTTTTTAAGAAAAAGAGAGAAAGAATTAAAAAAAATGGAAAATCAAGCATACAGCTTTCAACTGTTCCAGCCACTTGTCCTTGAGACTACTCTGGGTACTCAGTATTCATTCATTTGTTATAAAAAGCACACACCTTTCGAGAAAAACACAGAAGCTCAAAACAACCTCTAACAATTTAGATTAAACCTGTTCTGTAGACTCTTGAGAGTCCCTTGGACTGCAAGGAGATCCAACCAGTCCATTCTAAAGGAGATCAGTCCTGGGTGTTCATTGGAAGGACTGATGCTAAAGCTGAAACTCCAATACTTTGGCCACCTCATGTGACGAGTTGACCCACTGGGAAAGACTCTGATGCTAGGAGGGATTGGGGGTGGGAGGAGACGGGGACCACAGAGAATGGGATGGCTGGATGGCATCACCGACTCGATGGACATGAGTTTGAGTGAACTCCGGGAGTTGGTGATGGACAGGGAGGCCTGGCGTGCTGTGATTCATGGGGTCGCAAAGAGTTGGTCACAACTGAGCGACTGAACTGAACTGAACTGATAGACTTGCACATCATGCCAAAGGAGTGTGATGACTGTTGGAGGAGAGGAAATTGTCATGTCCAATACAGGTCACCAAGTGAGGGTCATTGGCTTCATGCAAGAAAGAATTCAAGAGAAAGCCAGAGTAAAGTGAAAGCAAATTTATTTAGAAAGAGAGATATTCCATAGGCAGAATGGGGACTTCCTCAGAAAGTGAGAGTGGCCCCAGGGCATGGGATTGTTGGTTTTTATGGACTGAGTAATTGCATGCTGTAAGGAGTCAGAAGAATATTCTTACTATTCCAGGGAAAGATGCAGATCTCCAGGAACTGGGCTATTGCTCACTTTATGGTCTTTTATGGTCTACCTCGGAATTCTCACGGTGTGCAAGAACCTGGTTTTGAGTATTATAATGAAGATACAATGAGCTAAAAGTCAATGACCAGACTGTTCTCCGTGCCACGTTGCATTCAGCTGGTTTCAGTCAGTTCTGTCCAGTTTTTATCACATCCTAAAGGCTGCACCCCTTCCTCATTAATCTTATTGTTGTGTCCCGCCCTCTTACCTCCTGTCTCAACTGCAGTTCAGGTTTCTGCTCTGTCAGAATGTATAACATTCAGAAAAGCTTGTTAAGCTAATTGTGTAAAGCAGATTGACATATCACCAAGGAGAAATATAGGTCAAATACAGGCTTTGTTCCACAGGACAAATCAAAGTTGTATAACTAAGTCAGCAGTAAAAGGCTTCCACTTAAGTCCACTGTTTTCCAAGCAAATCTTGTTTGCAGGCACTGGGTGGTGTAATTAGAGAAGCAGGGAATTTGTGTTCAGGTACCAATCTTGATAGTATATTAAAAAGCAGAGACATTACTTTGTCAACAAAGGTCCATCTAGTCAAGGCTGTGGTTTTTCCCATGGTCATGTATGGATGTGAGAGTTGGACTGTGAAGAAAGCTGGTCGCCGAAGAATTGATGCTTTTGAACTGTGGTGCTGGAGAAGACTCTTGAGAGTCCCTTGGACTGCAAGGAGATCCAACCAGTCCATTCTAAAGGAGATCAATCCTGGGTGTTCATTGGAAGGACTGATGCTAAAGCTGAAACTCCAATACTTTGGCCACCTCATGCGACGAGTTGACTCACTGGAAAAGACTCTGATGCTGGGAAAGGTTGGGGGCGGGTGGAGAAGGGGACGACAGAGAATAAGATGTCTGGATGGCATCACCGACTCTGTGGACATGAGTTTGAGTGAACTCTGAGAGTTGGTGATGGTCAGGGAGGCCTGGCGTGCTGTGATTCATGGGGTTGTGGAGAGTCGGACACGACTGAGCGACTGAACTGAACTGAACTGAACTGAACAGTTGAGGTCTAGATCCTCTTGCTCACTAGATGATGCCTTTCCCTGTGGTCCTTTATGTTCCCCATTTTCTGGTTTCTTTTCCCAAAACTTTTTAGTATTTGCCATGTTCCCTCCCACCACGAGATTTTACATACATTGGTCCCTCTTCCAAGAATACTGTGCTTTCTCCTCTTGCCTGAGTCTAGATATCTTCATATGTAGTTGTGTGTATGTAGGTAAGAATGTATGTGGGTTTGTGTATACACTTAAATTTCCTATATGTGCAGTAATAGGATGAGACACAGTCCCAACAGTTTGTTTACAGTAGCATTCTATCACAGCCATGTTTAAACAACAGAACTCTATTCCATTCACTCCCCCTCCAAAAAAAAATACAGAAGAAAAGGAGAAAGAAAAAAGAGGAATTGCATCATTCACCCAGTACCCAGTATAGCATCTTTCTTTCTCAGCTTTTAAATATATCTAAGCTTCTACTGACAAGAAAAAGGGGATAATAGCCCCAAGTACAGAAGGAATGAAAGAACATTATTGGCTGGTACCTAAGGATTTAAGGGCCTGACAACTTAAGTATGCTTTTAAGAACGTTCAAAAATAATTTGGCTTGCCATGATAAGCTAACTTTTGGACTTAGACATATTACATAATGGAGACTGACCGTAGCTTGGAACTTTTGAACCTAAACATCTCATGTGTCCCCTGTATATTGTAAGGGTGTTTAAATGAATTTGCTTTGATAAACCTAATGTGGGGCAGATAGTTTAGAAATGAGAAATGTATAGAGCCGAGCTGTAGAGCTTTATATACCTTTTGTGGAATTGGATCTGTGATGGATTAGAATGTGTGTGGATAAAAGTCACTGGAAGCAATAAGAGGTTTAACAGTGACAACCAATCTGCCACTCATCAAACTGACTGCCTTCAGTGTGATTTATCTCCCATGGGCCACAATCACAGTCGAGTGACAGCCACTCCTTGTGAGCCTGAGTCTTGATGTATTTCCCAGCCCTCTATGGCAGGAAAGAGTATCTTTGAAAGAAATCCTTTGTGTGTAATAACACAATATGGTCACTTTGACTTGATTAATTTCATACAGTTATTTGGGTGTAAGGACTAAGGGTTTGGAAATACCAGTTATTTTACGATACGAAATTCTGTAAGAGGTTTTATGTGCATTTGAACTACAGAACTGAGGCAAAGCACTCATTCCAAACATTACCAGTGGTAATACACTGTGTTTTTAAACATCTTCCACTTAGAGTGTCATATAAATGTTATCCCTTGTCCAAATTCAAAATATTGACTGACTTGGAAAGATCATTAGGAGACTGTATTCAGCAATGAGCCCATAAAAGTTGGTGATTAGACCAGAAGAATTATTGTTATTCATCTTGAGCATAGTACAACAGCCCCTCACAATCCCTCCCACAAAGCTATTTGGGGATGAAAAAAGAAGAATTCTCCAATACCTGTTGGAAAAAGGAAACTGCACAAAATAGTTGAAGTTGAGCTTATTTCACTAGCTCATTATTTGCCCACCCAGGCATATGGAGCCTCAGTTCCTAGTTAAAATGTGATTAGTATCCCAGGGCTGTGTTTATTATGTACAGTGTTTATTAAGCTCCACCCCTAGTAGAAACCCTGCAAGATTTAAATTTATAAGAAGATGAGCAGAAGTCAGACCAAGTAACTTACAACTTGAACTAAAATCCATAAAAACAGCCAGAGTTAAAATAAAATTAACACTATGAGTGAAAGGATGTGTAAATACTTATCAGTCATATTTAATAAAAGAAAAAAAGAGGCTAACAAGTGTTAATTTCAAAAACAATAGTAATTCAAGGCAAACCTTTAACGTAAAAAAGGAAATTTATTTTGGAAAAAGTTTGCTCTGCCATAAAGATAGTAATCATGAATCATAATAGTCCAATTAATATGCCATTAAAATGTATCGAGTCAGGAACGAAGAGAAAAGTGAGAAACAAAATTGTCACGTAGTCTGAGAATTCCTCTCTTAACCGTGAACAGATAGTTTGCCAAAAATTAGAAAAAACTATCTCATAATGGAAGTAACAGATACATATAAAACATTGATGCTAAAATTAGAAAATACACCTTCTTTTTCATCCTTTTCACACCCTTGTAAATTTTAGAAAATAAAACAAGTATATAGAAAGGAGATAGATGGAGGAAGAAATGGAAGGATGGAGGAATAGCCAAAAACAATGGTTGAGCTCTGAAAGATACAAATGATGAATAAAGCTGTTAAAATACCTAAAATTAGAAATGAGAAAGAGAATGTGATAGGTAAGAAAGAATTAATAAACAGCATTCCATGTTCAAATCATATGTATGAAAACCCAATTAAATATAAACTTTTGGGAAGAATATAAATGATCAATATTAATAAGAATTCCTTTGTAAATCCATAATCATAAAAAAACTGTGTAACCCCCTGCCCCCGCAAAAAAAAGGATTCTAAGGCTAGAGTTTTACTGGTAATTTATTTCAACTTTTTGGCAATAGATAAATTGTTATATAAGCTATTTGAAAATATTAAAAGTTTTAAATCTTTCTAATTTATTTTGTTAGGCTATTATATTCCTGAGAACAAAACCTGGCAAGATTATAAAAAATTAGTAAATATGAATTGATTTCATGATTATAGTATGAAAACCTAAGTAAAATTTTAGCAAAAAAATCTGAAAAGTTTAGTTGCTCAGTCGTGTCTGACTCTTTGTGACCCCATGGACTGTACCCTACCAGGCTCCTCTGTCCATGGGATTTTCCAGGCAAGAGTACTGGAGTGGGTTGCCATTTCCTTCTCCAGGGGATCTTCCCTACCCAGGGATCGAACCCGGGTCTCCACATTGTATGCAGATGCTTTACCATCTGAGCCACCAGGGAAGTCCTAATAAAATCTGAACATTATACTAAAAGAATAAACTTTTATAAGTACTCAGTAATGGTTTCAGAAATGTGCATGCTTCATATCAATAAATATAATAAAATAGACCACTGTATCCTCAATGGACATTTATAAGACATTCAATAAAATTAATGACCAATATAGGAAGAAATAATTGTTTCTTCCACACCTCAAAAATATCTTTAAAGGAAATGCCAGGAATCCTTTTATTTAAACCAGGAACAAAACAAAATACACACCAGTACCATTACCTTGGACTTCCCTGATAGCTCAGTTGGTAAAGATTCCACCTGCAATGCAGGAGACCCCAGTTCGATTCCTGGGTCAGGAAGATCTGCTAGAGAAAGGATAGGCTACCCACTCCAGTATTCTTGGGCTTCCCTTGTGGCTCAGCTGGTAAAGAATCTGCCTGCAATGCGGGAAACCTGGGTTCGATCCCTGGGTTGGGAGGATCCCCTGGAGAAGGGAAAAGGTACCCACTCCAGTATTCTGGCCTGGAGAATTCCATGGACTGTATAGTCTATGAGGTTGCAGAGAGTTGGACACGACTGAGTGACTTTCACATAGACCATTACCTTAAATCCATTTGGAGGTTTTTGGGCCAATACAGTCGATACGAACAAGAATAAATGTCTAATTTGTGAAATAAGGAGACAGAATTATCATTATTTGAGAACTAAATGATACTAGGGCTTCTCAAAGCTGAAGAGTATCAACTCTAAAATTTTTTAAAACTAATCAGAATTCAGTCAACTACTGTGATACAAAATAAATTCACCTAAAGCAATAGACTGACTTGTGTATCAACGATAACCAATGACAAGTATAATGGGACAAAAATGTCCCTCAAAAGATAGATTAAAATATATGTTAATAATTTGCACAAGTGCAGAAGGTCTAAATAAAGACAGCCACAGTACTTTCTTAGGATAAATGGGTGGATGTAGAGAAAGACAGGGAAAGAATAATAGAAAACATCAGTGCTCCTAGATGAAATATAAGAGCTATATATCGTAAGGCTTTTCATTTTTCTTAGATTTTTCCATGGTTCCAAAATGACTATCAGTCACATTCCACTTGGGACAATTCTGAGGTAAAGAAAAGTTTACAGTGCTCTGAAAGAAGAGTAATGACACTTTGTCAGCAATTCCCAGGTTGTTTTCTGGAGGGTATTTGTTCAGGTATGAATTGCTGGATAGGATTGGAATTATACATATAGTTACATCATTGAATCACCTGCACTCAAAAATCCAACTCTTGTAACCTGTTTCATTCTCCAGTGAACTGTTGTTTATCTTTCTTTGCCTCGTCTATAAAACTTTTGTCTACTCATCTATAAAACTAACGTGATAATAGTACTTTCTTCTAAGGTATACATAAAATACTTAGACTAACTTGTGTTAGCTCTTGCTGCAGCTGTTGTTGCGGTTACTACAACTAGCACTGCTGGTAGGATTGTTTCTAAAGTATTCTCTAGGAAAACTGCAGCAATTTATAGTTGCATCAGCAGAGCAGGAGGGTGCCTGTTTCCCCAGTCTTTTCCACACATTTTTTTCCCTTGATTTTTTAAATAAAAAAATTCCCAAGCAGATGGTTGAGAAGCGTTATCTTTTTATGAACAGTTTCTCATTTCTCAGAATAAACAGTAAAATTGAGAACCTTTCCATTTTGCTTATTAGTAACTTGGATACTTAAGGAAGATTCAGAATTATAACCGACTCCTCCAAATCAAGAAAATTCGGGGCTTAATACTGACTTATGAAATGCGTGAAACTTCTGTAGAAAACTGAACAAATTTACCTAATTTCTAGCTCAAGAAACTTACAAAAGCCCAGCTGCCTGAATCATTATACAGAAGAATATTCAAAAAATTATTTTAATTCTAGCAATAGAGAATGACTTCCCCAGATTGCAAAAGCAAAACACACTGCTTCAAGACAACCATCAGCTATCAGATAAGACCTGTTTTATTTCTGCTAGAAACAAAGTAATGATGTTGATATTTGAATATAATAGATTTTTAATCTCACGTATTTTTTGTGTCCCTTAGACAGTGTTCTCCTTAGGTCACAGCAGGAAATCCTTCACTAACACACAAATTCACAGTATGTACTGGCCATTTCCTGTTCCTCTTCCATACCTTGCAGATATGTATCCTCTGCTCATTTCTTCCGTTAAAGTCAGGTCTTTTGTTTTACAGATTTACAGTAGGTCTTTATGTAGTCAGGCTCTTAATTGTATCTTAGTGTGATTCACTGGAAATGTCTTCTTTTAGTATGTCACTTTTATGTTAAACTTGTCTATTATTATATCACTCAAAATAAAGCTTTTCATTTTCATGTCAAAAAAATCTGTATTGTTCTTTTTCTAATAGTTCTCATAACTTTTCTTGGATTGAATAGAATATTCAAACTGTAGCAATTTGAAGAGGAATATGAAGATTTTAAAACTAGTATTCATGGAGAGTTACTTAAAATTTGGGGAAGTTAGAGAGGCTAATGCTATGGGAAAGAAACTTTGGGAGATATGCAGATATTTACAGAATATTTCAGGGAGATTTTGCTGTGAATTTCATATTGTTCCCCACAAAACTTATATAAAATGTCACCACTCCAATTTTTAGGAATTGAATATTTCTCAGGGGTGGAGGTGTCTGTTGTTTACTGTTGATATTAGGACATATTGAGATTCCGCCATTAGACCCATCCTCCAGTTAGACAGTTGAAAACTATAAGCTACCACCAAAGAGATACTAACGTGTATATTTGTGTACCTATAAATATGTTTGTATATATCCATCACATGATAATCTAAATGCAGCTATGTACAGATACTTTTTAAAAAATCTCTAAAGGAAGTTCTGAGTCGGTAATAATTCATTCAATATGGCTTATAATTCTTTCAGATCCTCCATTGTAAATAACAGGTGTTTGCTTGTATCTATGATTTGCAAATTTAAAATATCTCATCTCTGGAAGTGGAGAAATGAACTAGCAGCTTATAATTTTGGTTTTGTTTTGGGGGTGAGGCAAAGGTTCATGAATACATTCTGAAAATGAAAACTTGTCAAAAATAGGCTTAAATCTAACAAATCCAATAAATGAACAAATCAATCAAACCAAATGAGATAAATGGTATCTGCTAATCATAGCAGTATCTTTTTTCATGATGACTTATTATTTTAAAAGCTTTGTTAGGAAATAATTCTCATAATTCAACTATTTAAATTGTACCATTAAATAGCTTTAGTATGTTCAAAGAGATCTGTATCTATCATCATCATCAACTTTAGAGTGTCCTAAGCTGATCGCCGAAGAATTGATGCTTTTGAACTGTGGTGCTGGAGAAGACTCTTGAGAGTCCCTTGGACTGCAAGGAGATCCAACCAGTCCATTCTAAAGGAGATCAATCCTGGGTGTTCATTGGAAGGACTGATGCTAAAGCTGAAACTCCAACACTTTGGCCACCTCATGGGACGAGTTGACTCACTGGAAAAGGCTCTGATGCTGGGAGGGATTGGGGGTGGGAGGAGAAGGGGACGACAGAATGAGATGGCTGGATGGCATCACCGACTCTGTGGTCATGAGTTTGAGTGAACTCCGGGAGTTGGTGATGGACAGGGAGCCCTGGCGTGCTGTGATTCATGGGGTCGTGGAGAGTCGGACACAACTGAACGACTGAACTGAACTGAACAACCCTTGGCATCCTATAATCTTTACTATCTCCATAGTTTTGCCTTTTTCTAGAATGTCCTATAGTTGGAATCATATGGAATATAGCCATTTTGGATTTACTTATTTCACTTAGTACTGTACATTTTTATTTCCTCCATATCTTTTAGTGGCTTAAGAGGTTTTTTTTTTTTTTCTTTTTTTGTGCTGGATATAATAGTGTATCCACTCACCTCCTGAAGGCCCCCTTGGTCACTTCCAAGTTTTTGAAATTATGAATAAAACTGTGTGCAGGTTTTGTATGGACATAAGTTTTCAATCTGGTTAACGATCAAGGAGTAAGATTTCTAGGTCCTTTTTGTTGTTCTTGTTGATCAGTCACTCAGTCGTGTCCAACTCTTTGCAACCCCACGGACTGCAGCAAGCCAGGCTTTGCCGTCCTTCACTATCTCCCGAAACTTGCTCAAACTCGTGTCCATTGAGTTGATGATGCCATCCAACCATCTCCTCCTCTGTTGTCCCTTTCTCTCCTTGCCCTCAATATTTCCCAGCATCAGGGTCTTTTCCAAAGAGTTGGCTCTTTGCATCAAGTGGTCAAAGTATTGGAGCTTCAGCTTCAGCATCAGTCCTTCCAGTGAATATATAGGGTTGATATCCTTTAGGATTGACTGGTTGATCTCCAGGGAAGATCTCCAGGAAAATCTTAAGAGAGTTCTTGCACCACAGTTCCAAAGCATCAATTCATCAGTGCTCAGCCTTCTTTATGGTCCAACTCTCACATCTATACATGACTACTGGGAAAGCCATAGCTTTGACTACACAGACCTTTATCAGCAAAGTTGCATCTCTGCTTTTTAATACACTGTGTAGGTTTCTCATAGCCTTTCTTCAAAAAAGCAGGTGTCTTTTAATTTCATGGCTGCAGTCACCATTCACAGTGATTTTGGAGCCCAGGAAAATAAATTTGTCACTTTTTCCACTTTTCTCCCATTTATTTCCCATGAAGTGATGAGACCGGATGCCATGATCTTAGTTTTTTAAATGTTGAGTTTTAAGCCAGCTTTTTCACTCTCCTCTTTCACTTTCATCAAGAGGTCTTTGGTTGATGAAAAATTCGTCTTTGATTTCTGTCATAAGGATGGTGTCATCTGCATATCTGAGGCTGTTGATATTTCTCCTGGCAATCTTGATTCCAGTTTGTGCTTCATCCAGCCTGGAATTTGCCTGATACACTCTGCAATAAGTTAAATAAGCAGGGTGACAATATACAGCCTTGACGTACTCCTTTCCCAATTTGGAACCAGTCCATTTTTCCATGTCAAGTTCTAACTGTTGCTTCTTGACCTGCATACAGATTTCTCAGAAAGCAGGTATGGTGGTGTGGTATTTGTATCTCTTGAAAAATTTCCCATAGTTTGTTGTGATCCACACAGTCAAAGGTTTTAGCATTGTCAGTGAAGCAGAAGTAGATGTTTCTTCTGGAATTCTTTTGTTTTTTCTATGATCCGACATATGGCAAGAATATGTTTAGTTTCACTTTCCTCCTCTCAGTGAATTGTTATTTTGAAAAAAACTATTAGATCAATTAAAAATATTTTACTAATTTATTTTCTGATGTTCTTCTTTTCTTATTTAGGCCTGTGTTTCTGGCCTTTATCATTTTCGTACTCTCTGGAGAGAGACCTGTGGTTTGATTTCAGATATAAATCTGGGAAATTCTTCATCACCACTGCTTTACATGTTATTTCTGTTCCTTTTTTTTCTTTATTCTCCTTCTGTCACCACCATTATACAGTTCTTAAGTATTTTCTTCTTTATTTTCAGTTGTTTCATCTTTTAAGCGTTGGAACATTTGATTGTCACACACACACACACTTTATCCTCAAACTTAGAGATTGTTTTCTCAGGCATGTTTAGTCTACTAATGAGCCCATCAAAGTCATTACTTATCTCTTTACAATATTTTTTATCACTAGCATTTCTTTTTTTAAATGTTTTTCAAGGAGACTTACTTCTCTACAGATCCTTGAGAAAACAGCTGTCTTGTCTTATACAGCTTCCTATAGATTATAGGAACTTGCCCTTCAACTTACACATTTTTTTTACTGTTTGTTTTTTTTAAGAATCTCCATTCCTCTGCTTACATTATCAATTTTTTGCATACTACCTACTTTGTTCCATTAAATACCTTAGCATATTAATCATAGTTCTTTAAAATTTCTAGTCTGATAACTCATTCCATGTCTGATGCCTGTTCTGAATACTCAACCTCTTAATAATGTGTTTTTTGCATTTTAATATGCTGTGTAAGTTTGCTCTTGAAACCCATGAATGATGTACTGGCTAAAAGAAGTGCAGTGAATAGGGCTTTACAAATATAGTGGGAAAGTATGGGAGTGAGAAAGAGGTATTCTCTAGTTATATGTCTTGGTCCCATTGTTTTGGTGAACCTGTCCTCCTGAATTATCAACTTCACCAGGTCTTTGTCTCCTCCTCACCCATTTGGTGAGACAGGATGGCTGGAGGGACTGGAGCTGTGTGTTTCTGTTCCCCAGAAGCTAGATTTGGGTATTTTACTTAGAAAGAGGTGGTGGTGTTGTGTTGCTGTCATGTGTGATTCTATGTGACCCCATGGACAAGATTTACTAGTCTATTACAAATCCCCAGCAGGTTAGGCTCTGGTAAAATAATTTCTTCTGAAGGCAAAATTTGTTTTTTAAGAAGAATATAGTGCTCTGGCTTATTGCAGAATGGTTCATTTTACCTTCCCCTCCCACAAGTATGAGATCTTCAATCATTATTCACTATGATGATCCAGTTGAGTTCCTGGAGGTTAAGCTCAGAAAAGTGTGGGGAACCACCTATGTCCTGGATTCCCAGGAGTGTTAGCTCTTAGACTTGTTCTGCTGACCCTCCAGAAATTCATCAGTCACAGTTCAGATTTCTCTACTCCAATACTGGCTTCCAGGGAAAATTCTACTGTTAGATTTCTGCTCCAGAAAGTTGTGGTTCTCTGTATTTTCCTGTTGTCTCTCCATTTCACAGGTAGTGATTTTATTCTGTGACCTCACTTCTCTGTCAGATTTAAGAGGAGTTGCTTAGCTTTTACTTGTTGTCAGAACAGAGTGATGACTGCTAAACTGTTTATATGCCAGTTGAAAATCAGAAGTCAGGGTGATTTGTCTGTTTTTTAATTAGGTTATTTGACTTTTTATTATTGAGTTGTAATTGTCCATAGTGGCTTGGATTTTTATGTCTCAATTTCAGAAAGAAAATTATTCTACTTTACAAGACATAATATTTAATTATACCATATAGTTGATTTGGACATGAAAAAGAAAGTGAAGAATAAATGGCTCACTTGGGGCAATTGAAAATTTTAGACACAAAACCCAGGAACTTTAGCAATTTTTTATTACAGTAAATACTCTAATTTTGAAAACCATTTTTTAATACTGACTTCAAAATTTTAGATGATGCTTTTTTACTAGAAAAATAGTCTAATGATAATATTTGACGTCCAGCCTTCTGTCTTTGATAGCTTACAGTGAATGATGTTGGATTCATGATCTCCGAAGAAGAAGATGATTTAGCTTTGGGATCACTCAAAAGCTTTTGTGTAGCAGAGTTTTATTAAAGTAAGAAAAGGGGCAGAAAACGCTTCTGACATAGACATCAGAAGGGGGATGGAGAGTGCCCCCCTTGCTAGTGTTAGCAAGGGAGTTATATATTTAATTGGTTATTACAATAGATCAAAAGAATGTCTCAAGGTTGTAAAGATCTTACTAGACCTACTCCCATAATATACATTTTAAGGTAACTGGATTAGTCAGAAGGTTTTAAAGAAGGAGAAACTGTCCTCAAGCAAGATATATTGTTGTTATATAATCCTTAGTACAGAGTTTAAACTGAGTTGTTTGTTGTATAATCATCAGTTATGGAAAACATTTTATGTGACTAATTTATGTAACATTTTAAAACATTTTATGTGACTAAGACTAAGGAAAGTAGAGAAAAAAAACAGACATTTGTCCTTTCCTCCTCCTTGAGACCTCCTTGGGGATCCTGAGCTTCTTATCAACTTGCCTAGGAATTGACTCTCTCAGTCTGTCATCTTTTTTGTCATCTTTTTAAATAAGACTTTGAGATTTTGGAGAAGGAAATGACAACACACTCCAGTACTCTTGCCTGAAAAATCCCATGGATGGAGGAGCATGGTAGGCTACAGTCAGTGGGGTTGCAAAGAGTCAGACATGACTGAGCGACTTCACTTTCACTTTTCTTTCTTTTGCTTTGAGATTTTAAAAATCTATATTTCTGGAGTATCAGGAAAACTGTTGGAATATTTTGGTATGAAGTCGAAATAAAGCTAGCATGATCACTTTGTGAACAACTCTCCTAGGAGAGAGTATAATTTTATTCTCTCTGACTGTGGGTATCTTTTTTCTGGCTTATCACACAGGCTACTGACATGAAAGGACATCTAGATCAGGGTTGTTGGAGTTTTTTTTACATCTATTTTGTTTTCTTCGCACAGTCAGCTTACAACAACCCTGCAAGAATGAATTTTGATAAACAAAGACTACAAACTCACCATCCTCTCTCAGAACTGCTGATGGGAGGAACAGACAGGAAAAGACAGAAAGTTAGAGGACCATTTTGTATAGTCTTTGTAGGTCACCTACCCTCCAAAGAGGCAGTATGGCAGCTACAGAGTGGATCTGAAGGGATGTGGTTCATGGTGTTTTCCAAAAATGGCTACACAAGCACACTTTGCCCAACTTGCTCTTCTTTCACCATGACTCTGACAGTGTTCCTCATCAAGTGGTGAAATTCATGCCTCTCCTCGTTGTGACTGCCTTAACCAATAAAGAAAAATAGGAGTGAAGTTCTGTGATTGCTGAGGCTAGCTCGTAAAAATGCATGCACTTCCACCTTGTTGTATTGGTACAGTTTTGCTTGGAATCCAACCAGCATCATATGAGGAAGTACATACAGGTAGACAGAGAGGTCTACCTTAAGAGCATGGCTGTGCTTCCGCTCACTAGCCAAACCACTCAACAGTCATGTACGCTGGTCTGCCTGTCCCCATTCAAGCTGCCCCAGCTGATAAGGTTTACAGCTGAGGTGAGCTGATGATCTCTGCTCAGAATACACATTGTTGAGTGGTGTAAATGATCATCATTTTTTTAAGCCACTAAATTTTGGGAGTAATTTATTACACACCAAAAGTAATTGGAACTAGGAAGTGAATGCAAGACATTTGGGACAAACTTCTTGCTCAAGTTTCCACGACAGAGTGGCTTTTTGTACCTTTGTATCAGTGGATTTCATTTTTTATGTGCTAACTTTATAATTCTACAAGGGACAGATCTACTCCCAGTGTATTTTAAACCTCTCATATCAGGGTAAAAAGAGCAAAGAGAAAAAAGACATTTGATCTGTGAGATGGGATTGCTACTCAAGACATGCTCTTAGATATTGTGCTCAAGATATTGTGACTTGAAACACCTTCATTCTTTGTCAGAATTGTCACATCAGTTCAGAGTAATCTTAGGGTGATTCACGTTGACTAACAGTTTCTGTAGAAACCTATCACTTGTTGAATTATTTCAATGACTGTTGTTTTTAAAATGACAACAAGTACATCAGTGCAATCTAATGGCAAGGAAATGAGCCTCGTGCTTGACCTATAGCATCTGTTTCACAAATACTACTTTCTCTTCCATCCTCCAGAATGAAAATATATACCGGAGTACTTTCCCCAGCACTAAACAACCTAACTTGATGATTATTTTATGCATTTATTGACTGCAGAGCTTTAAACCTAGGGAGAAGATGTTGGTGACTGTCTTGAGCCTTTTAGTTCCAGGAGGTGTGAAGATAAAGATTATGAAATCTCAGGAGTTTAATGAGTTTTGATATTAGCTGATCATTAGAATTATCTAAAAGGTCTCCTCTTTCTCGTCCATCCTGATTTAACTGTTCTGGGATGTAGCTTCATAATTTCTGGTATCTTTATAAAGACTGTCCAGGTGAATTTATTGTACAGCCAGTATTGAGAGCTACTGGCTTAATGATCTGAGTAGTCAAGTGTTTTGCAAAGCGCAGATAAGGTACCCAATAGGCAACATTAAACAAAGCAGAGTAAGATCCACGCTGTTTTCAATTTTGTTTCAATCATTTAGGTTAAATCAACGAGAGTAATTCAGTATGGTGTTAGGTTTGTCAGAATGATTTTCCAATTCTTGTTAATCTGCCTTTTTAATTAAAAGAGCAAAGGTCACATTCTCAGAGACTTTGAAAATGTACAGCTAGTGTCCATTTACATTATTTTGGACCATGTCTGTCTGCATTGTTTTCTATTTCTACCCTTTTCATTTTATCAGTTACCTATTATTTTGGTCAGCACTGTTCCATGTTAGATGAAAGTACACATATTTCTGTGTTGACTTCTATATAATTTAAATTTAAGAAAGTTAAATCGTTTAAGAAAAAATTAAGTAAATAATAGAGCATTTTGTCCTGAGATGTGGCTTACCAAAAATGCAGAGGTGTCCTTCTAATGACTGAAGTTTAGGAAGCATTGAGGGAGCAATCACTTTGGGAACAGACACTAGGGATCATGAGATCCTCAGCTTCCATAAGATACTCCATGAACACTACCCTAACCAGAAAAAAAAAAAAAATCCCCAGGCCGTTAATATGAGCTTGATGTTGAAATAGAAGTTGATACCTCTAAGGTAACTTGGATATTGGATACAATTAAAAATATGTCTGAAGGGTCTTTGACCCAGCTTTTATCTTCTATACGTCACTCTCACAATAGTTATGATAGGAGAAGCTGATATCTAAATCCTATAAAGGATCAGTTCAGTTCAGTCGCTCAGTTGTGTCCAACGCTTTGTTTCCTCATGGAATGCGGCATGCCAGGCCTCCCGGTCCATCACCAAATTTATACTCAAAAGTTTACTTTTGGGTTTACTCAAATTCATGACCATTGAGTCAGTGATGCCATCCAACCATCTAATCCTCTGTCATCCCTTTCTACTCCCTCCTTCAATCTTTCCCAGCATCAGGGTCCGTTCAGATGAGTCAGTTCTTTACATCAGGTGGCCAAATACTGGAATTTCAGATTCAACATCAATCAATCCAATGAATATTCAGGACTGATTTCCTTTAGGATGGACTGGTTGAACTCCTTGCAGTCCAAGGGACTCTGAGGAGTCTTCTCCAACACCATAGTTCAAAAGTATCAATTCTTTGGGGCTCAGCTTTCTTTGTCGTCCAGTTCTCACATCCATAAATGACTACTGGAAAAACCATATTTTGACTAACAGACCATTGTTGCCAAATTAATGTCTCTACTTTTTAACATGCTGTCTAGGTTGGTCATAACTTTTCTACCAAGGAGCAAGCATCTTTTAATTTCAAAGCTGCAGTCACCATCTATATTGATTATGGAGCCCAGTCTGTCACTGTTTCCACTGTTTCCCCATCTATTTGCAATGAAGTGATGGGACCAGATGCCATGATCTTAGTTTTCTGAATGTTGAGTTTTAAGCCAACGTTTTCACTCTCCTCTCTCACTTTCATCAAGAGGCTCTTTAGTTCTTCTTCACTTTCAGCCATAAGGGTCATGTCATCTGCGTGTCTGAGGTTATTGATATTTCTCCTGGCAATCTTGATTCCAGCTTGTGCTTCATCCAGTCCAACATTTCTCAATGTGTACTCTGCATTTAAGTTAAATAAGCAGGGTGACAATATACAGCCTTGAATACTCCTTCCAAATTTGGAACCAGTCTGTTTTCCCATGTCCAGTTCTAACTGTTGCTTCTTGACCTGCATCCAGATTTCTCAGGAGGCAGATAAGGTAGTCTGGTATTCCCGTCTCTTTAAGAATTTTCCACAGTTTGTTGTGATCCACACAGTCAAGGACTTTGACGTAGTCAATAAAGCAGAAATAGATGTTTTTCTGGAACTCTATTGCTTTTCCAATGACCCAATGGGTGTTGGCAATTTGATCTCTGGTGCCTCTGCCTTTTCTAAAACCAGCTTGAACATCTGGGATTTCATGGTTCACATATTGCTGAAGCCTTGCTTGGAGAATTTTGAGCATTACTTTACTAGCATGTGAGATGAGTGCAATTGTGCGGTAGTTTGAGCATTCTTTGGCATTCCCTTTCTTTGGGATTGGAATGGAAATTTACTGGTGCGGTAGTTTGAACCTTCTTTGGCATTGCATTTCTTTGGGATTAGAATGAAAACTGACTTTTTCCAGTCCTGTGGTCACTGCTGAGTTTTCCAAATCTGCTGGCATATTGAGTGCAGCATTTCACAGCATCATCTTTCAGGATTTGAAATAGCTCAACTGGAATCCCATCACCTCCACTAGCTTTGTTCGTAGTGATGCTTCCTAAGGCCCATTTGACTTCACATTCCAGATGTCTGGCTCTAGTTGAATGATCACACCATTGTGATTATCTGGGTCGTGAAGATCTTTTTTGTATAGTTCTTCTGTGTATTCTTGCCACCTGTTCTTAATATCTTCTGCTTCTGTTAGGTCCATACCATTCCTGTCCTTTATCAAGCCCATCTTTGCATGGAATGTTCCCTTAGTATCTCTAATTTTCTTGAAGAGATCTCTAGTCTTTCCTGTTCTGTTGTTTTCCTCTATTTCTTTGCATTGATCGCTGAGGAAGGCTTTTTTATCTCTCCTTGCTATTCTTTGGAACTCTGCATTCAGATGCTTATATCTGTCCTTTTCTCCTTTGCTTTTCACTTCTCTTCTTTTCACAGCTATTTGTAAGGCCTCCTCAGACAGCTATTTTACTTTTTTGCATTTCTTTTCCATGGGGATAATCTTGATCCCTGTCTCCTATACAACATCACGAACCTCCGTCCATAGTTGATCAGGCACTCTATCAGATCTAGTCCCTTAAACATATTTCCCACTTCCACTGTATAATCATAAGGAATTTTATTTAGGTCATATCTGAATGGTCTAGTCGTTTTCCCTACTTTCTTCAATTCAAGTCTGAATTTGGCAATAAGGAGTTCATGATCTGAGCCACAGTCAGCTCCCGGTCTTGTTTTTGCTAATTATATAGAGCTTCTCCATCTTTGGCTGCAAAGAATATAATCAATCTGATTTCGGTGTTGACCATCTGGTGATGTCCACGTGTAGAGTCTTCTCTTGTGTTGTTGGAAGAGGGTGTTTGCTATGACCAGTGCGTTCTCTTGGCAAAACTCTATCAGCCTTTACCCTGCTTCATTCCGTGCTGCAAGGCCAAATTTGCCTGTTACTCCAGGTGTTTCTTGACTTCCTACTTTTGCAATCCAGTCACCTATCATGAAAAGGACATCTATTTTGGGTGTTTGTTCTAAAAGGTCTTGTAGGTCTTCATAGAACCGTTCAACTTCAGCTTCTTCAGCGTTACTGGTTGGGGCATAGGCTTGGATTACCGTGGTATTGAATGGTTTGCCTTGGAAACGAACAGAGATCATTCTATTATTTTTGAGATTGCATCCAAGTACTGCATTTTGGACTCTTTTGTTGACAATGATGGCTACTCCATTTCTTCTAAGGGATTCCTGCCCACAGTAGATATAATGGTCATCTGAGTTAACTTCACCCATTCCAGTCCATTTTAATTCACTGATTCCTAGAATGTCGATGTTCACTCTTGCCATCTCCTGTTTGACCACTTCCAATTTGCCTTGATTTATGGACCTGACATTCCAGGTTCCTATCCTTATTGCTCTTTACAGCATTGGACCTTGCTTCTATCACCAGTCACATCCACAACTGGGTATTGTTTTTGCTTTGGCTCCATCCCTTCATTCTTTCTGGAGTTATTTCTCCACTGATCTCCAGTAGCATACTGGGCACCTACTGACCCAGGGAGTTTCCCTTTCATTATCCTAACATTTTGCCTTTTCATACTGTTCATGGGGTTCTCAAGACAAGAATACTGAAGTGGTTTGCCATTCCTTTCTCCAGTGGACCACATTCCATGAGACCTCTCCACCATGCCCTGTCCATCTTGGGTGGCCCCACACAGCATGGCTTAGTTTCATTGAGTTAGACAAGGCTGTGGTCCGTGTGATCAGATTGGCTGGTTTTCTGTGATTATGGTTTCAGTGTGTCTGCCCTCTGATGCCCTCTCGCAACACCTACCATCTTACTTGGGTTTCTCTTACCTTGGGTGTGGGGTATCTCTTCACGGCTGCTCCAGCAAAGTGCAGCTGCTGCTCCTTACCTTGGACAAGGGGTATCTCCTCACGGCCGCCCCTCCTGACCTTGAAGGTGAAGTAACTCTTCTTGGCCCTCCTGCGCCCACGCAGCCACGGCTCCTTGGACATGGGGTTGCTCCTCTTGGTCGCCTCCCCTGACCTCGGGCATGGGGTAGATCTTCAGGCCGCCACCCCTGACCTCAGGCATGTGGTAGCTCCTCTCAGCCACCGCCCCATCTCTAGTCTTTCCCAGTCAATTTTTTTCCTCTATTTCTTTGCACTGATCACTGAGGAAGGCTTTCTTATCTCTCCTTGCTATTGGTTGGAACTCTGCATTCAAATAGGCATATCTTTCCTTTTCTGCTTTGCCTTTTGCTTCTCCTCTTTTCATAGCTATTTGTAAGGCCTCCTCAGACAACCATTTGGCTTTTTTGCATTTCTTTTTCTTTGGGATGGTGTTGA
Source organism: Moschus berezovskii (assembly GCF_049115385.1). NCBI lineage: Eukaryota > Metazoa > Chordata > Mammalia > Artiodactyla > Moschidae > Moschus > Moschus berezovskii. The sequence goes on along the minus strand of NC_142483.1, from coordinate 33,582,759 downwards.
TCACTACCTACTGTACAGTGTCATGAACCTCTGTCCATAGTTCTTCAGGCACGCTGTCTGTCAGATCTAATCCTTTGAATCTATAAAGGATCATTTATTCTGATTTATTGGTACCAAAGAAAATCAAAAATTTTTTGATGTGAACCAATTGCTTATTACTGCCCTAAATATGACCTCTACAGATAACTTGGTATCAAAGTTTCATTTGAAACTATTAATGAATCAGAAAAATTAACACTGTTTCCAGTGGTAGAGCCTGTCTTCATCTTTCAGTGGTTGCTGGTTATTTCTGTTCCTTGGGTGAGCAGCGTCCATCTGTAAAACAGGTGGCCGTGTCACAGCCATTTGGGATGTGTTGGGGGAACTTGGTTGGTCAGAAATACAGAGGTGACTCACATTTTCTACCAATTCCCTCAGGGACCTTTACAGATAAAACCACCACTCAGGTTTCAGAAGTAAGCTATTGGTTACACTGTTGCAAGTTCCTGTGTATAATTCACATGCAATGTCAGGGCTTGGAAGACAACCCAGATGCTGGGATGAATGATGAATATTGGAGTCTGTACAATAATAGGCTGTGTAAATGTGATTTTAAAAAGAGAAGAAATTCTATTCTACCTTGCCTTCCAAATTGTTTTCAAAATACCTTTTATCCCGCTTAAACTGGCAAATTATGCTTCTTGGCAGCCCAGCAGCAGCATCTATATCAAGAGTGCTTACTAGGGAATTGTTTTTGCTGAAAATTTGTTTTATTGAAAGTTCATGTTATATTTGCAGGGTTCAAGAGGTTTTCCAAGTAGAAAGGTTTATTTTATACTTTGACTTTTAGCATGCTGTATATCTCGCAATGTACTTTCAGCTTACCTGTATTTAGTGATGAGCTGTCTGCTTCCTTATCTTCACCTGGTGTGGGTTATTGTGTAGTGTTTTTCTTTCAATACAGAGTGGTTTTTAAATTATATCAGAAATGTCATTACCATCATCACCTAAAAAAATATATGGGAAAATTAACAAACTTCTCTTCCAATTCATCTCATGCACTGTGGACTTTCCCTTTTCCAATTTACCTCAAAGGTGATTTGGCTTATAAATCCATTTACTGTTTATGCATGTAACATGTTCTGTAAATATGATCTTGGAGAAATCTATGTAATTAGAAAAACAAATAATTAGATAAGTAAGCACTTCTTACTTAACAAACCTCTTTGAGGTTTTTAAAATATAATGAAAAAAATGTACTGTCATTAAGACATGAGTATGAACCTGAAATCAGCTACAGCAAAATTAAATGGAGCTTGTGGTAGTGGAGGAGGCTTGTTCATTTGGATTTGTGAATTGATTATCCTCCTGACATACCCTACCCCTGGCACTCTCAAAGTAGACTATTTTCTCACCTGTCTTAGAGTCTCTGCATATGTGTGAGTCTCTAGTGTAGACCATTTTTTCTAACCCTCTTTTGCTGGATAGCTTCTGTTCCTATTGCAGATATTAGCTATCAATATATTGAGACTCCAGAAACTCATAGATTTGTCGGTGTACTTTGACCTTGCATTGCACTGTACTTTTACATTGATTTGTAGTAGTCATTTGATTAATGGCCATCTTTCATCTGTAAGCTCCATGAACATAAGGACTGGTTTTTTGTTTTTGTTTTTGTTTTCCCCTCACCATTGTATCCCCAGTGACTAAAGTATAGCCATTGTTTAATGAATATTTTTGAATCAATGATCATATTTAAAAAGATAGTGCTTTTTAGAAAGAGCTAAAATTCATATGACTTAGGGAAATGTCTCCCTCATCTTAAAATCCTGTTTAACCTGTAGGAACAGGGATCTTCTCTTACTGAAAAGCTCCATTTTCAAGTAATGCTATGATCAGCAGCATAGAAAAAGGACTTGCTTTCTGAAAGACTGAAATTATACTGCTGCAGTTTGAGGGAGATGTTTTAAGGGAAATAGAGATAGGGAAATGAAGATTTGCTTCTGTATTGTTCTAATTCTAGCCCATTCTATTTGAGGTGGGGGGAAGGAGAATTTAGGAAAACTGTATAAAGAAAGACCACAACACTAATTTAAGAGATAATAAAGTAGAAGCTATTTTTATTCAAAGAGTTATTGTACTCCTAAGAATTTATTCAAAGAGTATTAATGTTTGTAATGTTTGTAAGTTGTTTTATGTGAATTATGTTTACACTCAATGGATTATAAGCTTGTTTCTAAATATTTCTAAATAATGTAATTTTACTGATGACTATATTGAAAAATAATCTATCAAGTGCTATTATACTGCAAATAGACTAATTCTACTTGGATTTTTTTTATACTCTTCTCCTGTTATCATTATTGTAATCAGTAATTAATTACATGTATTTTAACTATTAACAGTGAAAACTGATGAGGACAAGATTGGTCAAAGTGAAACTTCCTTTTGGAATTCCTTTGTACTTTTATATCTTTTTTCTTAATGTCTGGGAATAGTTTTCATTTTAATAAGAAAGTATCAAATGGACTAATTAATAGTATTTTTATTGTTATTAAGCATTTTATTCTTTTGAAAGAAATTGAAATTTAGAATCACAACCATGTTTTTTGACCATTTCAACTATGGTCTTATTTACAGTGGTGCTTTTAGAGCCATAGTTACACATTAGAATAACTGCATCTTTAGAGCTATTATGTTCTCCCCAAAAATACACAAGCTATAAATCTATAACCTGATGAATTTTCACAAAATGAACCCATTCAAGTAAACAACAGTGAAATCCAGAAGCAGTGGAACCCCTATTCCAGAAGTCCTAGTGATTGCTTCATTGCAGTACTAAATATAGCATCAAAGATAGTCACAATCCAGATTTACAATATGATAAGTCGGTATCATTTTACTCTGTTCTATCTGATTTATATCTTTTATTTATGTTGAGACTTGGCTGTGCATGATCTGTGTAGTTATAGTTCATTGATTTTCATGGTCTATTAGTATTTCATGAATATTTCACTGCTTATTAAGCTGCTCTATTGTGATGGACATTAGATTGTTTCCATCCTTTAGTTATTATGGTTAGTACTACCACAGACGTTCTTATAAATGTCTTTAGTGAGCATATGCACACATATCTGTAAAGTATGTAATAGGGGTTGAATTGCCGGGTTGTCGATTATGCTTATATCCTGCCTTAGTAGATATTTCTAAACAGAGTTCCAGAGTAATTGCACCAGTCTGCACTCCCATTAGTAACAATAAGAGTTCCGGTTGCTCCACATCCTCGGCAGGACTGGAAATTTCTTTCCTCTTTCATTCTGAGGTTGTATATATATAGTATGTGCCATGCAATTTATTGAACCTTTATTAAATAAACTTCCATAAATGTGTAAACATAACTTTTTTCACACACACATGCATAAAACCCTGACTTAGGTTTCTATCCTAGAGAGCAGAGGTTATATATAAGGCACTTCTCTAACCTCAAGTGAATCATATATGCCAAGCATTTAATGAAATTTTGTGAAGATCAATCTTGACTCTTTAAATTGCTTCATTAAAAGACAACAGATTGGGTGAGAGAGAAAAAGTGCTAGAAGAGAAATAATATAAATTTAGTCTACTGAGAAAGACAAAAATTAAGGACAGGATCTTTCTTAGTTTTTGCTGCATTTTATTTTTCATTAATGTATTCATCCACTCAGTTTCATGTTAGTTCTGAAAGAAAAACTCAGTTGTTCCTTGTCTGCATGTTCATTGCTTCTGTTTTCACTCTCAGTGTAAAAAATAATTAAAAGTTGTATTTCTCTTGATTGTGAGCCTAGCTGTATTTCTTCAGGAAGATGGTTTGGGTATTACATAAACTAGCTAAGTTATGTCTCTCTTTATCCATCGATACCAAAATGAACAGAAATGACAAACCCAACATCAGTCTTTTTTTTTGTTTTTATTTCTTCAAGAAACAAAACCAGTTTATGTGCCTAGAAATTGTATTCAAGAATATACAGACGTAAAGAAAATCCTGCTTTCAGCCCCTTTTTACCCAACTGCTTTCAAAATAAGCAAATAAACACAGGAAATAATAATAGCTTACCCTAATGCCTTAATGGAGTTTAATCATAACAGTTCTTACTTCACTGAAAATAAGAGATTTCTATAGAAAAGATAATCAACCTCCTGTGAGGATATGGCACTCATAAAACCTGAGAGTTTCTAAAGGTCAGCAAGCATTGAAGGTTTTGTCCTAGGGATAAATTTCTAAATAACCCTGAGGAGAAAGAGAGAGAGGGAGAGAAAGGAAAAAGTTTAACTTGATGAAAGTAAAATGTGCAAACTTAACAGTTTCTGGATTATTATTTAATTACAGCCATCAATCACCTCCCATCTGTCTATTCCCAGTACTCAAGAAAATCATGGTTAAAGCCATACTGTTCAAACCATCAGAGAATGTATAGACCATTAAGAGTCCTGAGGATTTGAAGCAATATTTAAGAAATCACCCGAGAGATCTTGGGAAATTACCTAAAAACAAGATAGTGGAATCTATCTTTCAACAAATACTAGGAGAACCCAAAAGTAAAATTATCCTTTTAATTTATAGACAAACCACTCATTGCTTCCTCGTCTGTACCAGTTTAGAGATTTTTCCAGTAAGTGATCCTTTTCAAAAGGCTTTGCTTTCCAAATCATTTTATTTCAATCCATACTTTTACTAATGCATGAAACTGGCCTGCAGTTAGTCATTTTATGAACATGGTTTTACATTCTTTTAAAATGAGGACTGTTTGAAGTTGAGCTTTTAGAAATACATTTGCTTCATTAATTGGCACTGGGAAACGCCAGCCAGTGTCTTTATGGGCAGCTATTATTTTTTGGTTTAAAATGTTTAATTTCTTCTTACTGAGGGGTTCATACTACTGTCCCTAAATTCTGTAGCAAAGGAATTAAACAGCATTAGGCTTTTTAAGCTTCAAAGAGCTCCGAAAAGTGTCTCAACCGTGGTAATCCCCTTGTCGTGCTGCATTTATCTCCCACCAGATACCTAAATGCTTCCCTCTTCTTCTCAGGCAGATAATTGCAGAGAGGCTGGAACAAGAGAAAAGAGTTGAGCTGGTGCTGAGCAGTAGATATAAAAAGAAGTGTCACCCTAGTGGAAGTAAATAGACTCTGAGACTGTAATCTCTGCCCTTATTTATCTGTGAAACCATAAATGCTCAGGGGAAAGCTTGTCATTTATTTAGCTACAGAAACCTATGTCTGCAGTCATGTATGGTTTTTAACTTGTTTTTATTTCCATACTTTCCATTGGAGCAATCTTCTGTTTTGTAACCACCTAGGTCTTCTCTCTAAATATGGGTTTTTGTCCCAATGGTGTTTTTGAATATGGCCTTTAAGATTCTCGGTGTTTTCTGAATAATAACATGTTCATTACCTGTGTTTTCCAACAGAGTTCATCAGGTGATTTAATGATCAGAAACATTCAACTGAAGCACAGTGGAAAATATGTTTGTATGGTGCAGACTGGGGTGGACAGCGTTTCATCTGCCGCTGACCTCATAGTAAGAGGTAAGCATTAATGGCTCAGTGTTTTGTTTTGTTTTTAAACATGTTAACTGAGCCTTCCTTGCTGAAGAAAAAACCGTGATGAGATAGCAGTGCTATTCTAAGTCGCTTCAATCGTGTCCAATTCTATGCAATGCTATGGACAGCAGCCCACCAGGCTCCTCTGTCCACAAGATTCTCTAAACAAGAATACTGGAGTGGGTTGTCATTTCCTTCTCCAGAGGTAGCAATATGAGCATTCAAATTATAATATTGATTTGATCCCCACCCCACCCAAATAGACCAGAAGATGTACCAATGAGAACTGACGCTAATTCAAAAAAATAAAAATCTCAATTCTGTCATTCCAGTAGCTCTCACAGTAATAAGCATTCCACAGCTGCTGCCAAGCTGATGTGTTTTTGAACATGTCATTAATTCAGTATTAGTGTTTAATGTGAAAGAGAATAGTGATAGAGTGTGTGTGTATGTGTGTGTCTGTGTGTATACTTCCAAAAAACCAGGATCATCCAGAATGCCTGAGAAGATTTGCCAATCTGAGCTACTGTCCAAAGTACTGATTTGCTACTGGGCTGAAAAATGACCCAGAGTGCACTGTAGAATAAAACAGCTCTAGATAACAAACTGGAAACTACAGAAATGTCCCAGGGGATTTAAAAAAAAAAAAAAAAAAGGCTTCACGCAAAAGTGAAGGTTATTGAATTTGGAAAGGTACAGGAATCCTGCCAAACAAAAGACTCAAAAAGCAGATGTCATTTGCAGTCGTGGAGTGTTATGCCTTTGGAATTTATGGCTCAAAATCCAGATTTAATATCTAACAACAGGAATGCAAAAGAAAGAAAATGGTTGTTTTATTGCCAGGGAAATTTCCTTTTTCCATAAGTGCTTTTGAAATTGGGGTCCATTGGAGGTATTCACATGTCATGAGGCAGGTTCTTCACTTTGGTTTATGGAATAATCGCTAACTAGAGTCAGACATGACTGAGTGACTGAACTGAACCGTTCTTTGCATTTTTGCCTTCCATAGGTTCACCTGGGCCACCAGAAAGCGTGAAGGTAGATGAAATTACAGACACAACAGCCCAGCTCTCTTGGAAAGAAGGTACAGACAACCACAGCCCAATTATAGCCTATTCTGTCCAGGCGAGGACGCCCTTCTCCGTGGGTTGGCAAATGGCCACAACAGGTAAAGGGGGTGAGGCAGATGCCACTGCAAATGAATGGATTTCAGATCAACCCTAAGATGCACAAACGTTTACCTCTCTGAAATATTCCTTTGTAGTGCCTGAGGTCATTGATGGGAAAACACACACAGCTACAGTAGTCGAGTTAAATCCATGGGTGGAGTACGAATTTCGGGTTGTAGCCAGTAACAAAATCGGAGGTGGAGAACCCAGTTTACCCTCAGAAAAAGTAAGAACTGAAGAGGCAGGTTAGTGTTTTTGTTTTCTGAGTCTTGGCTTTGTAGGTTTTCCTTGGTGTGTGTTTCCACTTCCCTTGCCCTTGATCCCCAGGCCAGCAGGGGTTCAGCCTCAATAATGCCGTACTGCAATTACCTGACCTGTCTCACGGCAGGCTGGCCATATGGCATTTGTCAAAAGACACACGTGTAAGTGAATCTGATGTAGTGCGACATTTGCAAGAGTTCAGTCCAGCACCGGCCTTCATTAGTGCATGTAGAGTGACTATGTTTTTGTCACTTAAGGTTATAATTACTATCTGACATCGTCACCCTGTTAACAGGAGAAGTGCTGTTTTCATTTATAACAAGCATTGACAAATTGCTAGGATAATGACTTTTGGGAGATCAGCTGCTAGGAAATCTCATTCTGCCCTCCAAGCTCAGTGAATGAGCTTAAGTGGTTGATGAATAGGTATATTTCGGGTCCTTGTATATTAAATTAAGAGAAAATTATTTTTAAAATTTTCATGAGGGGTAACCATTAATATTAGCCATAAGACCCCTTTGTAATGGGGTCTTTGTAATGCTAAAAACAGCCTAACATTGAAACCGCAAAACAGAAAGTGTGTATGGTATCACGTTATTGAGGCATCAGACAGGATTTAAGACTTTCCTTTTCAGAATCTGTAGTGTTAAGACTAAAATTATGTTTGAAATACAGCCGATGTATCACTTTGGAACAAAGCCAAGATAGAAGTCATGGAATACATTTCAGTAATTTTAATGATGCTTTTTCACGTAGGACAATGCATAGAATGTTCGTGCTAGGGATTATGAGAAATTGGGGAGCCACGTCCATCTTGAGACTCTGTTCATTTATTCACGGAAATATGTTTAGAAAGTATCTGCTGTGTGCTGAGCACTTTCTAGGTACAGTGGGTACAGCTGTGAACACAACAAGGACCTGCCTTTAGGTGTCTTATGCTCTAGGTGTGTCATGAGATTTACAAAACATAAATTTCTGTTAGTGAGAAATCTAATGCCTATGTGAGATTCATAAAAGAACAGGATTTGAAGATTTCAATGTGAGTCATTTTTATATAAAGCCAGCGTTCTGGGAACTCTATCTTTACTTAGAGTAGTCACAAGTTAAATGTTCATGCTTACATGTACAAGCCTAGAGGTTATCATACCAAGTAAAATTAAGGCAGAAAGAAAGGCAAATTATCATATGATATTATTTATATGTGGACTCTAAAAACATGGTACAAATGAACTGATTTACAAAACAGAAATAGATTCACAGACACAGAAAAGAAACGTTCCCAAAGGGAGAAGGAAAGGGACAGGATAAATTAGAAATTTAGGATTAACAGATACACACTACTATATATAAAACAGATAAGCAACCAGGACCTACTATATAGCACAGGGAACTGTATTCAATATCTTGCAATAGCTATAAGGGAAGAGAATCTGAAAAATATATATGTGTGTGTGTGTACATATGTCTGTATATATGTCTATAACTGAATCACTTTGCTGTACACTTAAAACATTGTTAATCAAGTGTATTTCAATAAAAAAAAGTAGGTTTGACACTTGGGGAAAAAAATTTCCATGCTGGATTGATTTATCATAATACCTCGTGAAGCGCTTTTTCTCATTTTATTTACCTTCATCCTGAGTAATTTTTTCTTACTGTTTGAAATATTTTGAATCTTTAATAATTTTATGCAAATGTAAATCATGTGATTATCTCCCCCAAAGATAGACATAGATATACACATATACATATTGCGTATATATATGCACACACGCACACACACATGTAATATGCCAATTGTAGAATTATTCAGATACTAAAAGTAAACAATGTTGAATCTTCCTTCAGATAAATATTACCAAATGTGAATAGGGTTTCGTTTCTTCTCTCTAACCTGTGTAGTGCCAGAGGTGCCTCCTTCAGAAGTCAGTGGAGGAGGTGGGAGCCGGTCTGAACTGGTGATCACCTGGGATGTAAGTGTCTGCAGCGTCTGCCCCCTGAGGGTGATGGTCTTCCCACAGCCGTGGCTTCCTGGGGGATGCTGGTGGCGCTAGTGATGGTGGCAGAACTATTAATACTGGCTCATATTTTTTAATGTTCACTTTGTGTTAATTTCTGTTCCTAGCATTTTGCATTTTTTTTTCCATTTTATCCTCACAACATTTTTTTATAGGTTGAAAACACTAAGGCATAGAGATATTAAATAATTTGCCCAAGGTCCTCTGGCTGGGGATGAGTCAAGTCTTGACTCTGGAGCTGTTCCCCCACTGATGACATGGATGCCACTTCTCCAGGCAGTGCTGCTTTCTGGCCATTCTCTCAGCCCTTGCTTTATGTCATAATTAGGAAAAATGTTAACTAACAAAGCCTGAAGGCACTAAAGTTGTCTTTAATTTTTGAAGATGTTGATGGAGAAATAAGAATTCAAGAGATCATGGAGTATCAGTAGAAATTTTTGACATGATGCAAATACAGCTTTGAGTTTAAAACCTTGTTTTTATTTCCTTTTTTAAAGTTTTACTCTTGCACTGAATTATCAGGTCAGTACACAATTTCTTCTATAAGATCAACATTAGGGAGGAGATGATTTTATTTAATTTAGAGATGCAGTATTTCAACTGAAAGTATATCTTTATTACTCAGAACTCAAATTGGGGGCTACAGGATGCTCAAAAATCTAAATTATTTTGGAAAATTCTAGTTAATTATCTAGATGGCTATGAAAGAGTGGCGTGTGTCTATTTTAAAGCAGCTCACTGTCTTCCTGTCCCTTTTCTCCTTTCTTAATCCAGCCACTTCATACAATGAAGATTGTTATTTGATGACTTTTAGAAAAGACTCCGCATTATAGATGAATTTTTTTTGCCTTGCCCTCATATGAAAGTGTGATTTAGTATGTCTTTCCTTTATAGCCAGTCCCTGAAGAACTACAGAATGGTGAAGGTTTTGGGTATGTTGTTGCTTTCCGCCCTCTTGGAGTAACCAACTGGATCCAGACAGTGGTCACATCTCCTGATACCCCAAGATATGTCTTTAGGAATGAAAGCATCCTGCCATTCTCATTGTATGAAGTTAAAGTGGGTGTTTATAATAACAAAGGTGAAGGACCATTTAGCCCAGTGACAACCGTTTTCTCTGCAGAAGAAGGTATGGAAAGGCTATTAATGATTTTTCAACTTTACAATGGTGTGAAGTGGGACACATATTCAGTGGAAATTTTACTTTGGTTCAGTCTTTTCCTGGACTGGTGATGTGGAATCATATAATGTATCAGGCAGGGTGTTGGGCAGCAGTAGACACAGCTCCTAGTTGGCCAGGTAACCACAGGGGTCAACAGCGGATGCACATATGACCATTCTGTACCATTTAACCATTCTCCGTTCTGTTTTTCACTTTCAGTACAGTAGCCAATAAATTTCACGAGATGTTCAACACTTTATTGTAAAATAGGCCTTGTATTAAATGATTTTGCCCAACTGGAGGCTAATGTAAATGTCCAGGGCCATCCTAAAGGAGATCAGTCCTGGTTGTTCATTGGAAGGACTGATGCTGCAGCTGAAACTCCAATACTTTGGCCACCTCATGCAAAGAGTTGACTCACTGGAAAAGACTCTGATAGTGGGAGGGATTGGGGGCAGGAAGAGAAGTGGACGACAGAGAATGAGATGGCTGGATGGCATCACCGACTCGATAGAGGTGAGTTTGAGTGAACTCCGGAAGTTGGTGATGGACAGGAAGGCCTGGCGTGCTGTGTTTCATGGGGTCTCAAAGAGTCGGACATGACTGAGCAACTGAACTGAACTGAAGCTAAGCTAGAGCTTCCCTCGTAGCTCAGCTGGTAAAGAATCTGCCCACCTGCAATGCAGGAGACCCCAGTTTGATTCCTGGGTTGGGAAGATCCCCTGGAGAAGGGTTAGACTACCCACTCCAGTATTCTTGGGCTTCACTGGTGAATCAGACAGTAAAGAATCTGCCTGCAATGTGGGAGACCTGGGTTGGGGAGGTCCCCTGGAGGAGGGCATGGTAGCCCAGTCTAGCATTCTAGACTGGAGAATCCTCATGGCCAGAGGAGACTGGGCAGGCTACAAGCCATGGGGTCGCAAAGGGTAGGACGTGTCTAAGCAACTAAGCACACACAGCACAGGCTAAGCTGTGCTCTTCAGTATATTCAGTTCAGTTCAATTCAGTCACTCAGTCGTGTCTGATTCTTTGCAACCATATGAATCACAGCACGCCAGGCCTCCCTGTCCATCACCAACTCCTGTAGTTCACTCAAACTCACCTCCATCGAGTCGGTGATGCCATCCAGCTATCTCATTCTCTGTCGTCCCCTTCTCCTCCTGCCCCCAATCCCTCCCACTATCAGAGTCTTTTCCAGTGAGTCAACTCTTTGCATGAGGTGGCCAAAGTATTGGAGTTTCAGCTTTAGCATCAGTCCTTCCAATGAACAACCAGGATTGATCTCCTTAAGAATGGACTGGTTGGATCTCCTTGCAGTCCAAGGGACTCTCAAGAGTCTTCTCCAACACCATAGTTCAAAAGCATCAATTCTTTGGCGATCAGCTTTCTTCATAGTCCAACTCTCACATCCATACATGACCACTGGAAAAACCGTAGCCTTAACTAGAAGGACCTTGGTTGGCAAAGTAATGTCTCTGCTTTTTAATATGCTGTCTAGATTGGTCATAACTTTCCTTCCAAGGAGTAAGCGTCTTTTAATTTCATGGCTGCAGTCAGCATCTGCAGTGATTTTGGAGCCCAAAAAAACAAAGTCTGACACTGTTTCCACTGTTTCCCCCATCTATTTGCCATGAAGTGATGGGACCAGATGCCATGATCTTAGTTTTCTGAATGTTGAGCTTCAAGCCAACTTTTTCACTCTCCTCTTTCACGTTTGTCAAGAGGCTTTTTAGTTCCTCTTCACTTTCTGCCATAAGGGTGGTGTACTAAATTCATTTTCAACTTATATTTTTGACTGACAGTGTGTTTGTTGATATGTAACCTCATCATAAATAGAGGAAGCTCTTTTTATCAGTTCCAAACTTAATAATCCAATTGTGATTCAAAACCCCAATTTGGAAGTTCTTTGTGAGTTCAGATATGATTCTTCAAAAGAAAAATGTTTGAAGTCACAGTTAGAGTCCTCATCCAGGTAATAAAGATCAACCATGCTTACCTGAAGCATGAAACTCAGTGAATAGTCAGAGTTCACAATTAGTTAAACATCTGTTTAGGGGAAATACACTGAATCCTAGTCTGTGAAGCAGGGAGAGATATTCTCTTTGAAGTGCCCTAGTCTCAAGTTATAAAGTGGTTCTTAAGAGCTGAAAGAGAGGTTTTAGCAGATGGGAGAGGGAAGACCACAAGTATGACATTGGTGAAACACAGAATATGCAGGTTCGAGGATGGGGTTCACCAGTTCCAGTTGGTATAGACACACACACTCCACTCTGGACTCATTCCCTTTGTCTGCCTTTCTGCCCCAGTTATTGCATCTCTTTAGAAAATAATAGTAGTGTTAGGAGAAGTCTATAAAGCCATTTTGTAGGTCAAAAGCAGCTGAATATTTGCTAGCTCATGTGGTTCTACCTAATTAGAATGGCAGGAGTAACAAGTATTGAATGCTTACTATGAGCCAGACATTACCTAATTTGAATTTTCCAAAGAGGAATGATGTGTTGGTTCTATTGTTATTTCCCACTTACATAGGAGAAAATGGAAGCTTGATGAAAAATTAATGAATTTGCCAAAATCCATACAGACCTATTGAGCTAGTATTTTAACTTAGGCTTTTGCTCTTGAGTAGTCTGAGCTCATGAAATATGATTTCACAGCATCTCCTCTATTCACCAACCCTTACAGTAAATTGCAGAAGTGGGTCCACAGTTGTCATTCCTAAAAACAAATAAGGAAAGCTCACTTTTTCATCATACCATCACCCCCTATTTTTGTTCTTTTTCCACCGAGTTCTGAGAGACAAAGAAAAAGGCATTATCAAAATTTTTGCAACAGAAAGAGCTTTTAAATTCATAGCCCGAACTCTTCTCCAAGAGTTACTGAGAATGATTATCATTACAAAGGCAGATCAGGGGTCTGAGGAGTGATGGGGAGTGAGCAGGGAGTTTTGGGGTGCTGTCCACCCTGTGCATCATGGGGAGCAGGGCTGGTAGCTAGGAGGGAGGCAACAGCCAGAGCCTTTTACTGTCCTCTTGCCTCCTGCACCTTCGTTCTCCTGTTACCTTTCCTGCCACCACTGATGAGTCAGTTAAAGGTCTTTCTGTCTGTTCCAGATGTCAGAATCTGACTTGACTGGTCTTTGAAAAAAGTGAGAGTTATTGGAAATATCCTCAGACATTTCACTGAATCAAATGGGGAGGTATTGAATAGCAGACCTCATGAAGAGCCTTAATCAAGGAAGCTCTGAGCCCTCAGAAACCTAGAGCTTCTCTCGGGCGCCAGGGCTGATTGGCTGGCCTCAAGTCTTCCTTGTTTCTCCAAATCCGTGTTCTCAAGAGAAAGGTATCTAATAGGCCCATCCTTGGACCAGGCTGTCAATATCCATCAGCTGTGGCCAGGGAGCAGGATCCTTTAACATAGAAATGAATGCTGGGGGAGGAGACATGTCTGCTCAGAGCTGTGTCCTGAGATGGGAGAATCACTGCAGAGGGTCTGTGAAACCCCAGGAGTTCTCCATTACCAAGGGGATCTCTGTACTGTGTATTAGCTCTGTGCAGATTTATCTCCTTCTTCAGAAGAGTACAGGATCCCATTGAACTTTGCCCCTCTTGTGAGCCTGGTTGGACAAGACACTCTCTAAATGCTTATTGAGTAAATGAATTCTGTAGACCTTGACTTTTGTTTGGCAAGGCCAAAAATAAAAATAGGTAGTGTTTATGGACATAGGATTTCCCACAAGGTCTGAAGGATGAAAAAGAGAGAAATAATGATATAGTGGAAAGAACAAAGGGGAGAAAAGGAGAAAAGTAGAATACCAAGAAGGGAGTGCCAGAGAGGAGGGTAGAGCTGTTCTGGTTGTTCAGCAAGAAAAAGCCTGTGGTCATGATGCCATCTTTTGCTAGGAAATGGGACATGACCAAGACATCGTTCATATTTTCAAATATTTTTAAAGAGTATTTTATAGTATTTTCAAATATGTTAAAATGTTTTTTTAAATAAAAACTTCAGTAGATTTTTAAAATTAACTATCAAAATTATAACTGTATTTCACATTCTGTTCCCAAACAGAGCCTACAATAGCTCCATCTCAAGTTTCTGCAAATAGCCTATCTTCCTCAGAAATTGAAGTTTCATGGAATGCCATTCCTTGGAAATTGAGCAATGGACACTTACTCGGTTATGAGGTAATATCTTTTAAAATTAATTAGCTTCTGTATGAATGTTGGCAGGCTACTTTGCTTTCATTTACAAGTCTTTTTTTTTTTTTTTTGCTGCACAAGCTTAATTTTATTTTATTTTTTGTAATTAATTTATTTTTTATTGGAGGCAGATTATTTTACAATATTATAGGGTGAGGGTGGGATGATTTGGGAGAATGGCATTGAAACACATATGTTGTCATATGTGAAACGAATCACTAGTTCAGGGTCAATGCATGTTATAAGATGCTCGGGGCTTGCATGCGGGGATGACCCAGAGGGAGGATAAAGGGAGGAGGGAGGTGGGAGGGGGGTTCAGGAGGGGAAACTTATGTAAACCCGGGGCGAATTCATGTCAATGTATGGCAAAACCAACCATTTACAAGTCTTTATAGCAATGACATCTTAGCTAAAGTCTGACTTCTGTTCAATTGTACCACTATATCGTTCCCTGTGACTATCAACAAATATTGATTTTTAACTCAACCAATTGAATGAAAATAACTTTAGCATGGTAGAAAAGAAAATAATAATAAAATGAAAGGAAATAACGATCCTGTGGGCCTAATCTTTTAGCTGGATTGACAAAAAATAAGATTGAACTGTAGTATTTAAGTTCATAGGATGATTGTGATGACAGTTAAATCAATCTCCAGTGCTTTGTCTTATTTTTTTGGTGGACTTGTTGCTTCTAGGCTCTAAAGAAGCCAGCTGTGTAGAATATAATTCTTGCCTTCAATTAATTGTCTTTGGTGAAAGAAGATGAATGGTGTGAAATAGGAACACACAACCAAATGTAATGAAGACCAGAATAGGTCACACAGAATGGTTGAGGGATGAGAGACCTTGAAAGGTTTCATAAGGGCATTCAGGTTTAACAGAAAAAGTAAGTAAACATAGAGAAAGTGGAAACATTCCCGACTGAGCATGGCACGTTGGGGGAATGAAAGGAGTAGAGGTCTACCCGTGGAAGCTGATCTCAGGTGAAGAAAAGAAAAATACAGTGGGGCCAGGTCACAGATGGCTGTAACTGTTAAGAAGAACCATTCTGACTGGGCCCCATGTTTAGGAGGGAGCAGATAGAGAGAACTGAAAGCAAATGAGCAGAGAATGGACAAGATAAAAAGTTAAGTCTTAAAATTTCTCTACTACTTTGTAGTAGCCATAGTTGTGATTTCACTTCCGCCCCCAGCCATCTTCTTAGGAAGCTTCCCTCGTGCTTCTAATTCCTGATTCCATGGCAGGTTTACATGCAGCACGTGTTTGCAGTACAGGACCATGTACCCTTACACCTGCCAACATAACCTCAAATGATTACAGCAGGGTGGCCACTGGACCCAAGGCAACTGCCCATGGACAGTTCAGCTGAACTAAGATTCTTGTATGATGTCTTGAAGCAGGCAATACAGAGGTTGTGTTTAGTGAGAGTGATGCAGTGATATGTCAAATTTAGGACCCAGGTCAGACTTGCCAAGTGAAAGTGTGAAAGAGTTAGTTGTTCAACTGTGTCCAGCTCTCTTTGAGACACTGTGGACTACAGGGTGCCAGGCCCCTCTGCCTGTGGGATTCTCCAAGCAAGAATATTGGAGTGGGTTGCCATTTCCTTCTCCAGGGGATCTTCCTGACCCAGGGATTGAACCCAGGTCTCCTGCATTGCAGATGGATTCTCTACCATCTCAGCCCTCTGGAAGCCCTGAAGGCCATTGGGAAATAGAACAAAGAAGCTCTACAGAGACGAGATGGAGCAGACATACTCTGCCCTAAAAAAATGGAGGGGACAAGAACCCACGGAGCCTTAAAGAACAAAACAGAATGGCTCTTTGACAGCATCCAGTACTCAAGTTGGCTGTGTTCTTTCTCATAACGTCACCTTGTCCTTCTTTTCAGTCAACTTTCTTTACATGTGAACTTCCAAGAGTTCCGGGTCCTTGTAACCAAACAAGCAGTGACTTGAGTAAGCCCTAATGACAAAATCAAGAAAGGATAGGCTAGAGGAGTGACATTCAAAGGAGGCCCCATAGGCCATCTTTCCCACAATTACCTGAATTTTTGCTGAAGATGAGTCCCCAGAATCCTTCCTGGACCACTGAACCCACACATCTAGAGATATATGTCGTGAATGTGAATTTTTAGTGAGTACCCATAGGGAAATATCTTCCTGCACACGTATGTATAGGAGGCCATGGTCTTGACACAGTGACCCTTGATCACAGACAGAACTGTTCGACTTAAGGAAGGCAAAATGATATTGAAGAAGCAAAACAACACATACATATAGAAGAGCAACTTGGTTAGCATATTAAAGGAAGCCAGGAACATTTGGATGAAAAATTCCTTTAATTCCCTAACAGTGAATGGAAGCAGTGAAAGATAGTGGGCAACCAACAGTTCAGTTCAGTTCAGTTCAGTCGCTCAGTCGTGTCCGACTCTCCGCGACCCCATGAACTACAGCACGCCAGGCCTCCCTGTCCATCACCAACTCCCGGAGTACACTCAAACTCATGTCCACAGAGTCTGTGATGCCATCCAGCCATCTCATTCTCCGTCGTCCCCTTGTCCTCCCGCCCCCAACCTTTCCCAGCATCAGAGTCTTTTCCAGTGAGTCAACTCGTCGCATGAGGTGGCCAAAGTATTGCAGTTTCAGCTTTAGCATCAGTCTCTCCAATGAACATCCAGGATTGATCTCCTTTAGAATGGACTGGTTGGATCTCCTTGCAGTATAAGGGACTCTCAAGAGTCTTCTCCAACACCACAGTTCAAAAGCATCGATTCTTCGGCGATCAGCTTTCTTCACAGTCTAACTCTCACATCCGTACATGACCACGGGAAAAACCATTGCCTTGACTAGACGGACCTTGGTTGGCAAAGTAATGTCTCTGCTTTTTAATATACTATCAAGGTTGGTCATAACTTTCCTTCCAAGGAGCAAGCGTCTTTTAATTTCATGGCTGCAATCAGCATCTGCAGTGATTTTGGAGCCCAAAAAAACAAAGTCTGACACTGTTTCCACTGTTTTTCCATCTATTTCCCATGAAGTGATGGGACCAGATGCCATGATCTTTGTTTTCTGAATGTTGAGCTTCAAGCCAACCTTTTCACTCTCCTCTTCCACTTTAATCAAGAGGCTTTTGAGTTCCTCTTCACTTTCTGCCATAAGGGTAGTGTCATCTGCATATCTGAGATTATTGATATTTCTCCCAGCAATCTTGATTCCAGCTTGTGCTTCTTCCAGCCCAGCGTTCCTCATGATGTACTCTGCATATAAGTTAAATAAGCAAGGTGACAATATACAGCCTTGACGTACACCTTTTCCTATTTGGAACCAGTCTGTTGTTCCATGTCCAGTTCTAACTGTTGCTTCCTGACCTGCATACAGGTTTCTCAAGAGGCAGGTCAGGTGGTCTGGGATTCCCATCTCTTTCAGAATTTTCCACAGTTTATGTGATCGACACAGTCAAAGGCTTTGGCATAGTCAACCAACAGTAGCTCCCCAATAATAAGAGAAGTGGCATTGACAGGGAAGGTAGGTGGGATAGAAGGAACACAGATGTAATAGTATAGTTCTGAGGTCAAATCTGTGCCAGATTCCAACCCCGCCTTTCAGTTTGCTAGAAAAGTGATGTAAATTCTGTGAGCCTTACTTTCATCACCTGCAGAGTGGGAACAATGGACCTAACCTAACTAGGCTTTTGAGAGCATAAACTGATTAGACACTTGTGCATCTCACAGCTTCTGGCTCATATTAGTAACCAATGAAGAAGCATGAGCCATATTCCCAAAGAGTTTTGAGATATAAATTTATAGATTTCTCCCCAGTAAATATTCTCAAACAGTTCTTCAACTCCAAGCTCTTTTGCCTCAGGAGAGTTTGTGACAGCTATTAAAATGGGATTACCTGTGAGATTCCTTCCTTCCTGGCTTTGTTTCCAAAGCTCAGGCCTTTAAGCAGATTATTTCATGTATCCTACAGAGTGGGGAGAGAGAAAATGCCACAGAGGAAAAAGATGCAAGAGAAATTTCAGGTGATTTTGGAAGAAACAAAGATCTTAGGCTTACGAAGTCCTAAGGGTCCTATCACTTTCTCCCTGGCAGTGCCCAGGGTGATGGTGAGACCACAGAAGGGAACAGATGCACTTCCTGTACTCAATAAGGACTTCTTATTCCCCCTGCATGGCAGAATTGCTGGGCCTAAAGGGATCAAACAATGTAACAGTAAGTTATCTTGGCAAGGCTTTGGGAAGGGAACCCCAGGAGTGCTTGAAGTCAAGCAGGATATGAAATTCAATGTTAAATCAGATTTACTTAGAGAAAATAAATGAGCTCACTGTACATCCCTCCAACAGGAGACTGAGGTACGCCTCCCCCATTCAATAACTTTGTCCTTTACAAAATCTGTGTGTGTGGTTCATTGCGTGTTAGTCATTCAGTCATGCCCGACTCTTTGCAACCCCATGGACTACAGCCCACCAGTCTCCTCTGTCCATGGGATTTTCCAAGCAAGGATACTGGATTGGCTTGCCATTTCCTTCTCCAGGGTACACTGTATGATAGGGGTATAATTCCTGACTTGGTTGTAGCTTGTGAAATAGTTAAGAGAAATAAACAAGAGACTATATGTAAATAAGCTTTGTAGGCTTCCAAGGGCCACAGAAATATTACCAGTCACTGGTGATTGTCTGACAGCTTGAAGGCAGGTAGATGTTGATGTTAGAATATGTCAGTTTAAGCGGATCAGGAGTCATCCAGATAAGCAACTCTATAAGAAAAGAGACTTACACCGCTGTGGCTCAGGTCAGGAAAGACAGGTTGATTGAACAAGAGAGAAAACTAAAGAATTCATGTAGTTCCAGGATAGTTATCTTGTTACGTTCACACCATTTTTGAATTAGACAAACCTGCATTCACATCCACTAGAGTAGAATACAATCTCCTGCCTGTTTGCTCACTTATGTATCCCAGGTGTCAGCAGTTGTATCCAGCACACAGGAAGTTTGCAGAAAGCTCACGGTGACTGAATCAACGCAGTTTCAGCTCCATTATCTTACTGCTCTTTGACCTTGAGCACGTGATGAATGTTCTCCAAGGCCCTGTTAAAGTAAAGATAATAATAAATAACTCACAGTATCATTGGAGAAGTTTTAAATAAGATAAAGCAGCCATTGCGAAAATGAGCCAAAGAGACTTTGGGAGCTTCTGGTTTTCTGTTTTTGTATATTGGGCATTGGGAGAAGATTTCACTGGAAGGAAATTTTTGAAAACCAGTGAAGTAGTACAGAAACACAGCACAGTCTTGAGTATGAGACCCAGTACTATTGTTTGCGTTGCTACTGGTGTTGCCATTGGCAAGGAGAGCAAAAAATATGAGGGAGTGATGAACAAATGGAAATTGCCTTGAATTAATTATAGCATCTTCCCTATAAAGGGTAGCAAGCTTAACATCCACATAAGGCCTGAATACAGTATTGAAAGGAGACAACTAGTGAAAATTTCTCCCCCAAGGGCTTGTGCTGTGCTGGGTGTGCTCAGTGGTGTCTGATTCTTTGCGACCCAATGGACTATAGCTGGCCAGGCTTCTCTGTCCATGGGGTTTCCTAGGCAAGAATACTGGAGTGGGTTGTCATTTCCTCCCCCAGGGGATCATCCTGACCCAGGGATTGAACCCTCATCTCTTGAATCTCCTGCATTGGCAGATGGATTCTTTATCACTAATGCCCCCTGGGAAGTCCCCAAGGGTTTGGTGTGTATGAAAAGAAAGAAACAAGAGAAAGATACACTGTTTGTGACAGCTTGAGAAATAGTGTATATAATTGTGCCAAGATAGAAATACGTATTTTCATAGTCTCAAGTAATGATTTAAACAGTAACCTGGAAGAATAAATGACTTAGCTGAGTATTTAATTAGCAGTCGTGTGGCTAACTTTCTGGGTTGCCGTTTCCCCAATATATCTTCTCAATTGTTAATAGCTCCTGCCTTCCTCTCATCTCAGTGGGGGTTGATCATGTGCCATGGGGCATGCTGAGCACACATCATCATTAGCATCTAGACTAATTTTTTTTTTTTTTTTCTGATTTGACCAAGAAGTCGTTGAGGAGCTCATTTCCCTGGGCTCCAATTTATTTCATCTTCTAACCACAACACTCGGGCTCAGATCTTTTCTTGTGCCCCTTTTCGTAGCAACAACAGATAAAGAAGATAAAGAGGAGACAGATGGTTTAAGTTCATGGGTAGTAGGTGCCTGGGAAACAAAAGCTCCAAAGTTCTATTTTGATACATATAGTCCATTTTTTTACAGTCATTTTGTGTCTTGAGAAAATAAAACTTGGGAGAATAATCTTGACAAGCAATGGGAAAAGCTATACTGTGAAATATTGTGTGTGTGTGTGTGTGTGTGTGTGCACACGCGTGCTCAGCTGTGTCGGACTCCTTGTTACCCCATGGACAGGATACTGGAGTAGGTTGCCATTTCCTACTCCAGGGAAATCTTTTCAACCCAGAGATTGAACCCAGGTCTCCTGAATTGGCAGGCAGATTCTTTACCACTGAGCCACCTGGGAAGCATTGTGAACTATTACAGGTAAGCATATTTTGGGAGGGAAGCTAATAGATTTTTTTTTTTTTAATATTTGGCAGAGAACCATCACTTGGGCAGTGAAGGGGCGGGGGACCTAGTAGATTTTTGTTGTTGTTTTGCAGGGGAATGTAACTAAAAAATATATACAGAAGGCCAAACTGAAACTTCACTGATATCTCTTTTCAGCCTCCTGTTGTAAACAGCTGTATGGAATATATTTAGCTCCCACCATTTTAATTAGAATAGGAAAAGATGTTAAATATTTGACATTTTTTTAAATATAAAATTTCCACTGGCAAAAATGAAAACATATAGGAAGAGTCTGATTCCTTACAATCAGGCAAAGAATTAACTTCACTCTAGAACAATGAGTCACAGATACATAGAAAAATTGTATAGAGACAATTCAAGCCCTTTTAAATAAATAGAAAGCTGGCAAAAAATGAACTGAGTAAATAAAAAGCAGACTGTTGGGCGGTAATGGAAGGATTTGTTATGCTGGAGAGAGCAGTAAGTATGTGTGTGAGGGTTGCCCAAACCAGGGTTTGTTATTAGGCAAATATTGTCCTTAGCAAACTGTGACTCACTCAGCATTGAGAGACTGAATACCCCAGCTTCTCTTACCTTGCACCGGCCCATCTCCTGGCTTCTCTGTTTCTAAACTCAGGTTTGACTGCTAACCTGTCAAAAAGTTCAAGAGACAAGTGCTGGTAGGAACGAAAAGGTTGCTTTATTCAGGAGGCCAGCAACCTGGGGGCATGGCAGACTCGTGTCTACAAACTGATTCTGAAGATTCTGCTCGACCGTGAAAGTTTTTAAAGGGAGAGTCATTTGGGGAGGGAATCAGAGCCTTCATCTGTCTTCTTCACGTGCAGACTATTTTTTAATTGGTTGGTGGTGAGGTAACAGGGAAGTACTCCAGGAATCTTGTGCTCATCCTTCACCACGGTAGGGGGAAGGGTGTGGTTAGTTCATGCAGAAGAACTCAGAGTTATTGTTAAGTATATTTCTTGAGGACCCTGGGCCTCCACTCCACTCCCATGGACTGTTATTTCTTTACTGCTTCTCCTTAGTTTCTGCATTTCATCCCTTTCCTGATAAGCAACTATTTGAATCTGCCCTTTGGAAATCAGGGAAGGTCAAGGAGGTTAAATGCAACTTTTCTGCAAACAAGAAATAGGGGACACAGAAAGGATTTTAACCCGGAGGGTCCCACAGCATCCTGCTCCATCTCGTCTCCATCCAGTGAGAAGCCAGAGGGTCAGAGAGCCTGGCATGTAGTTCTCACAAGTCAGCCCCCCAGGGACTGAGAGCCAAGCAGGGAAGAGCTGCCGGGGAACCCCTAAAGAAGAGTAGCAGATAGATCTGGATTTGTCTTCTTAAACACCATCGAATGCATTTGCCTGCCTGATATTTATTGAAATGTGTTTTGTCTGGCAGCAAAGAGGAAATATTTGTCTCCCTGAAAATCTAGAGGTATACACAAAATTATTTCAGTCTATTAAAATTGCATTTCTGACTTAATACCTGTACTTTAATGACTTAAAAAGGCACCATTTTTCAATACATTATTTTCATAAACTGCATTTGGTGTAAGGTTAAGTGAGATCTGTGATGCCGTAATATGAAGGACTCCTCACTGCAAGGACATTCGTTTTCGGAATAACCAAGTTACTTGCAGGAATAGAGATAGCATTTTAAATTCTGACATTCCTCAAGTTTGCTTGTTTACCTACCCAGATCAAACTATATTGGCTTGTGAACTGGTGTTATGGTTCTAAAGAAAAAATGATTATCTCATCAAGAAATTGGAGTCCCAGTGTTTTATAGGCACATACAGTATTAGGACTTGAGTAACTAGCTTGGTGAATTAAAGGAGAAAAATTATCCCTCTCTGTTCTATCCACAGATTAGTTCTGATGTGAAAAATGTGTGTTTTTTTTTCTTTTTTTCTCTACACTAACCTGTTCTCTGATACCAGCAGCTGTGCTGTGCTTAGTCGCTCAGTCATGTCCGACTCTTTGTGACCTCATGAACTGTATGTAGCCCACCAGGCTCATCTGTCCATGGGATTCTCCAGGCAAGAGTACTGCAGTGGATTGCCATGCCTTCCTCCGGGGGATCGTCCCAACCCAGGGATTGAACCCAGGTCTCCCACATTGCAGGCAGATTGTTAACCGTCTGAGTCACCAGGGAAGCCCTCGATACCAGCGAGGTGTCCCAAAATACAATTCAGTTCTGACACCGTACGAGGAGTTAGCTTCAGATACTACAAGGCTTCCTGGGTCAGGAAGATTTCCTGGAGAAGGGAATGGCTACCCACTCTGATATTCTTGCCTGGAGAATTCTGTGGACAGAGGAGCCTGGCTGGCTACAGTCCACGGGATCTAAAAGAGTAGGACATGACTGAATGACTGACACTTTCACTTTCCTACAAGTTAAGGGTTCAGTCCCACAAGACTGGTACCCACCACTCACAAACGTCAGATGCCATCAGTCCAGGTGTCCTCTGATCAACTGGGGGGTTACCACAACCCCCTCCTTGGGTTTGAGAACTTGCTAGAATGGCTCACAAAACTCAGGAAAGCACTTACCATTATCCATTTATCATAAAGGATACAACTCAGGAACAGCTAAATAGAAGAGATGCCTAAGATGAGGTACGTGAGAAGGGGCACGTACCTGCCCCTTCAGTTCAGTTACTAGTTATGTTCAGTTACTAGGAAGCCCTCAAACCTTGTCAGTTAGGGTTTTTTATGGAGGCTTGGTAGCGCTAGGGGTAAAGAACCTGCCTGCCAGTGCAGGAGACATAGAGATGTGGATTCAATCCCTGGGTTGGGAAGATCCCCTGGGGGAGAAAATAGCAACCCCACTCCAGTTTGCCTGGGAAATCCCATGAACAAAGGATTCTGGCAGGCTACAGTCGACAGAGTCGCAGAGTCGGACACAGCTAAAGCAACTTAGCACTTCATTGGAAGGAAGGAAGGATTGAATCATTTACTGTTAGTTAACCAAATTAATGGAGAAGACAATGGCACCCCACTCCAGTACTCTTGCCTGGAAAATCCCATGGACGGAGGAGCCTGGTGGGCTGCAGTCCATGGGGTCGCTAAGAGTCGGACACGACTGAAGCAACTTAGCAGCATCAGCAGCAACCAAATTAAATTAACCTCCAGCCTTGTGTCAGGAGGTGGGCCTCAAAGTTCCAACCCTCTAATTACAAGGTTGATTACCCTGGCAACCAATTTCCGTTCTGAAGGTAACCAGGAACGCACAGTTACCAGATATCTCCTTGGCATACGATGACACTTATCACTTCTGACATTCTAAGGATTTGGAGGGAGGTGTGTGTCAAGAAACTCCAGCAGAGACCAGATAGATATTTCTGCTGTATCTCTGTGATAGGAAGGAGGGAGGCATTTGTACACTACGTGTGTTTAAGTTATTTACAAATTAAACAATATTGGGTACTTGATGTGTACAAGCTTTGTACTGAGTGGCAGAGCTGTGGGGATGACTAAGACGAATCTGCCTCCTGTGCTTGATTCTACTTTAGCATCCTCCCTTCCTGCTGCCTGCTGTGCCAACGAATGCAGTTGCTACCCCTGCGGCACACTCCCTCTAGCAGAAACCGAGGCAGGGTCATCCTCTACTGATGAAGGGAGAGGCCTGCACCTCTCAGGAGATGAAACAGTGTTGAGAGCCACAATTCAGTCTTAATCGCCTTTTGCTTTGGAGCATCTTTGCCTTTTATTTTTGCTGGCTCTGAACTCATAGTGAAGCTACCACATGAAAATGTCTGTGTTTCTTCAGGTCTGGAAAATTCTCAAGACATTTTCTCTTTAATTGTTGGACTTTTCCTTCTGGAACTCTGGTTGAAACATTTCTTTTTATTCTCAGTGTTTCTTAACTTGGCTTTCATAATTTTTGTTTCTTTCTTCATGTTCTGGAATTATACATTCTTCTATACCTTCCAGTCTTCAGCTCAGTTCTAGGACTGATTTCTTTCTTAACACTGTATGCTTCAGGGGTGGGAATTCTACTTGATATTTTTCAGATTTGCTCCATCTTTTTTCTTTGTCTCCTCTTCTCATATCATGAATTTAGTCTCTTCTTTAGTCAGTCTGAACATTTGAAATATACTTATTTTAAGATCATCTCAGATAAGTATGTTACAGCTAGTCTCCTGTGGTCCAGTCTGCTGTTTCTTGCTGGCAGAGCTCTTCATGAGCTTTGTAGTATTTCTTTCTGGGCTCATCCTTTGTAGATGCTGCCTTCATGTTCTGTCAGTGTTACACTAACTCTCTTTACACAGTTGTGTTTTCAGAGTTTGTTCCTTCAGCCAGAACCCATTTCCTTTCTTCGTCCCTGTATTGTGCCTGCTGCTGCTGCTGCTAAGTCGCTTCAGTCGTGTCCGACTTTGTGTGACCCCATAGACGGAAGCCCACCAGGCTCCCCCGTCCCTGGGATTCTCCAGGCAAGAACACTGGAGCGGGCTGCCATTTCCTTCTTCCAATGTGTGAAAGTGAAAATCAAGTCGCTCAGTCGTATCCGACGCTTCGCCACCCCATGGACTGCAGCCCACCAGGCTCCTCCGTCCATGGGATTTTCCAGGCAAGAGTACTGGAGTGGGGTGCCATTGCCTTCTCCGGTGGGTGTGCCTGGGAAATCCAAATTAGTGTGGAGTTATATTCTGTCCTCTCAGGTGCAGAACTTTTGGTCTCTTTTCATGCTTGGCTTTTCCCTCTTTAAAAATAGTCTATCCTCATATAAATATTTTGAACAAAATTTTATTTTTTTTTAACTTTACATTATTATATTGGTTTTGGTTTTGCCATACATTGACATGAATCTGCCCCGGGTGTACACATGTTCCTCATCTTGAACCCCCCTCCCACCTCCTTCCCCCTCCCATCTCATTGGTTCATCCCAGTACACCAGCCCCGAGCATCCTGTATCATGCATCAAACCTGGACTGGCGATTCGTTTCACATATGATAATATACATGTTTCAATGCTATTCTCCCACATCATCCCACCCTCGCCCTCTCCCACAGAGTCCAAAAGACTGTTCTATACATCTGTATCTCTTCTACTATCTCATATACAGGGTTATCGTTATCATCTTTCTAAATTCCATATATATGCATTAGTATACTATATTGGTATTTTTCTTTCTGGCTTACTTCACTCTGTATAATAGGCTCCAGTTTCATCCACCTCATTAGAACTCGTTCAAATGCATTCTTTCTGATGGCTGAAAAATACTCCATTGTGTATATGTACCACAGCTTTCTTATCCATTCATCTGAAGATGGACATCTAGGTTGCTTCCATGCCCTGGCTATTATAAACAGTGCTGCAATGAACATTGGAGTACATGTGTCTCTTTCAATTCTGGTTTCCTTGGTGTGTATGCCCAGGAGTGGGATTGCTGGGTCGTATGGCAGTTCTATTTCCAGTTTTTTAAGGAATCTCCACACTGTTCTCCATAGTGGTTGTACTAGTTTGCATTCCCACCAACAGTGTAAGAGGGTTCCCTTTTCTCCACACCCTCTCCAGCATTTATTGCTTGTAGACTTTTCAATATTATAGAATACAAGTAATTTATTGTTTATATAATAAAAGTATCTATCCTCATATAAATATTTTTGACCGAAATGTAACTGATTTATTACTTGGAAATATGTATGTCACTGCTCTTTTTTTTTATGCGTTAGTTATATGCATTTTTATTCAACTTTTAAAGTAAAGCTATTTGAGAAGATCATATAATCAATTGAAACTAATACCATGCTCAATTTTTGCACTAATTTTCTCTATGATTAAATATTGATAATACTTGTCAGCAACTGAGATCTAAAAATAAATCTCTCATTCTAATACATGGAGATTGGTTCAAGTGCTTCAGAAACTGCTATTAAGAGCCTTCAAGCACCTTTTATGAATTGATTTATAAAAAATAATCCGTATGCCAATCGAAAATTGTTTTTATCTCTTCTTTAAATCAGTCTTGTAAGGAGAGATTTCTTGGGCTACTTATATTGAGGTAATTTGAATACAAGAAGAAGAATGGTGCAAGGATTGGAACCTAACAAGAGGCCAGTATTTAAGGATCCTGATTGACGACTTAGCTTCAACTGACCTCTGCCCTTCCACCTGTTGAGTGACCTTTACTAAAGCTCACAATTATGTGATTTTTTCCCCAATCTATGCTATATCCCAGGCCACAAGTTTTGAGGTTGCCCATAATGTTTTATTAAAATCATCAATTATGTGTCATTCTTAGTTAATAGCTAGACTGTGCTCTCAAGAGCAGGGAGAGCATTTTATGTTTGGAGTTATCTAAACATAGCAATACCTCTAGAGCTTACAGTTGGTGAATTTAGAATGTATTGGCTTGTCAAAAAAGTTTATTTGCACTTTTCTGTAAGACATTATAAGAAAACCCAAGTGAAACTTTTGGCTAACCCAGTGTATGAGTTTTCAGTAGCCGTTAGCCATTTGTCGCGTGTGTGCAGTGCGTGCTCAGTTGTGGGTTGCCATTTCCTACTCCATGGGATTTTCCCAACCCAGAGATTGGATTCATCTCTTCCACCTTCTACATTGGCAGATGGATTCTTTACCACTGTGCCACCTGGGAAGCCCCAGTTTATTGGGTGTGACTTTATAAAAGACAATTTGGCATGTTATTTCTAATTAATAAAAAAGAAATATGTAGTTTTGTTTGAGAATGGTAAATGGTGTCTGTCAGACATGTGGATTTTTTTTTCCTACAGTTTTATCCTCAAGTTTTAGTATGTGCTCTGCTGTGCTTAGTCGCTCAGTCATGTCCGACTCTTTGTGACCCCATGGACTATAGCCTGCCAGTCTTCTCTGTCCTTGAGCATTCTCCAGGCAAGAATACTGGAATGGGTTTCAGTGCCCTCCTTTAGGGGATCTTCCCAACCCAGGGATCAAACCCAGGTCTTCTGCATTGCAGGACAATTCTTGACCATCTGAGCCACCAGGGAAGCCCAAGAATACTGGAGTAGGTAGCCCATCCCTTCTCCAGGGGAACTTCCCAACTCAGGAATCAAACCAGGGTCTCCTGCATTGCAGGCGGATTCTTCACCAGCTGAGCTACCTGGAAGCCCAAGTTTTAGTATATCTAATGCTTTAAAGCTGTAGGAACTACACGTTCAGTTTAATCCTAGTCACTTGGGCTTGCATCTTCCTTTCAAGTTTTTTTCTGAAAATTGACAACTGCTTTCTAGGAAAAATGCACATACACTTATCCATAAGCCCAGTATTTTGCATGAATTTAAGGGGTCATTGGTATAAATATACATGCATAATATACATTCATATACATCCACATGTATGGGGAAAATATCTAGCATAATATTACTGTGGCATTTTGTGATTATTATTGAAAAACCTGAGATTTTATATTTTACTACTAATTTTTTAAAGAAATAATTTTATAGTTGATAATTTGAAAGAAAAAACAAAGCAAAACTGTCAGTTTAGATGTATTTTTCTCAGAGAACTGGAATGTATTTACCCTATGCAGCCTATAAACACATTTTGTTTGCCCACACATTGTTTTTAAAAGATGGAGCCAGCTCTTCACTTAGGAGAATTTGACATTAAAAGCAGGATTTCTGCTTTCTTTTATAAAAAAGACCTATAAACACTGGGTCCATCTTCTCCCCATCAGCCAGAGCTGAGCAGAGGTTCCATTACAAAGATAAAACTTGCCTGTCTTTTTTCCACAGACCCCACAAGTCTCTATTGCCTTCATGACTCTGATGGCTAAGGTTTGATTGCCGTTTTCATGGTGCTCAAGCAACTGTTTACTTACTCAAGTTATAGAAATGGTTTCTTGTTTTCATATTTTGCTGTCAAAGTAGAACAATGAAAATCAAACCAAAGGGCAAATATCACAGGAAAACCTGAGGGGGAGTTTGGTAACTTTCTTGCGGCTGTTGGTTTTGTCTCTTTTTTTTCTTATGAAGGGTACAAACTGTCTACCAAACATAACCAGACTTCATTGTATAAATTGGAGTTCACTGGGGAACATGTCTTATTATGGTTATCTGTTCTACCCTTATTTCTTTAATTTATCAAATACTCTCATAACTTACTTTTATATTTTTATACTGTGAATGTAAATATATATATTTGTAAGAAGTTTCAGATCATATTACACAATTCAGTATAATGAACTACAAATAAAATATTTCAATATATCCATAAATTTACCTGCTACCTGCATTCCTGTTCTCTGCAGCAGCTCTGCCTGCACAGGGGACTTGGTGACACTTAGCTATCACTGTAAGACAAGCAAGTGGACAGTCCTGGCTTTTTGATGGTCTTTGCTCTGACAAGTCAGTTTCTTCATAGAAGGAATCTTCACAATCCTTTAGAGTTTAAGCATAGCTGTCAGCCTTCTGGAGTAGAACTTGGGCCAGGTTGATTAGGGTCTGAGAAAGAGGAGCAGCTCACTCTATTAGAAATGCAGATTTCCCTTCATTTTCCCATTTATAAGGCTATGGTCTAGTAGCATGTAGCACTTACTCTTTGAATTTCTCTGGTTTATTTGCATACTTAATATCTGTCTCCTCCTGGGGTCCCTTTTCTTTCACCTCTGTGAGCCTAAAGCAGCGCCTAGCACATTGCCTGCATGCTAAGTCATGTCCAGCTCCTTGCGAAGACCCATGGACTGCAGCCTGCCAGGATCCTCTGTCCGTGGGATTTTCCTGGCAAGGATACTAAAATGGGTTGCCATTTCTTCCTGCAGGTGATCTTCCCAACCCAGGGATTGAACCCTCATCTCCTGTATTAGCAGGGAGATTCTTTATCACTGAGCCACCTAGCACATAGTAGAACCTTAATCACTGCTTGTGGAATAACTGATGACGTACATAAATTACAGTGCCCGTGTTAGTGAAAATCATTTCATGTAAGGATGCTGTTTTGTCAACCCTCCGCATCTTTTGTGTTTTCTGTCTACCAGGTGAGGTTCTGGAATAATGGCGGAGAAGAGGAATCATCAAGCAAACTGAAAGTGGCAGGAAATGTGACGTCAGCCAGACTCCGTGGCCTGAAGAGCAACCTGGCATACTACACGGCTGTCCGGGCTTTCAACAGCGCTGGCACCGGCCCCTTTAGTGCCACGGTTAATGCAACCACCAAGAAAACTCGTACGTACATTCTGATTTTTTTTTTAATTTAATTTTTAATTTTTTTAAGTAATTAATTTATTTTTTATTGGAGGCAAATTATTTTACAATATTATATTGGTTGGTTTTGCCATACATTGACATGAATTTGCCCCGGGTTTACATGGCAAAAAGCATACTTTCCATTTAAAAATAATAGCCTTCTTTCTTATTCCGGATGGACAACCCAAGTCCATGAGCGCACTGGCTTCTGTAAAGCCAGCTCAGACTCAGAGGCACACATAGATGTCTTCCTGAC
Source organism: Moschus berezovskii (assembly GCF_049115385.1). Classification (NCBI taxonomy): domain Eukaryota; kingdom Metazoa; phylum Chordata; class Mammalia; order Artiodactyla; family Moschidae; genus Moschus; species Moschus berezovskii. Next base: position 33,552,357 of record NC_142483.1, on the reverse strand, counting down.
CCCCCTAAATCTTGGGTTTGAAATTCCACGTGAATATGAATGTGAACCTTTTGAAAAACCTTAGCGTGGGATGTTCAGTCACATCTATCCACTTTTCTTTTAAAAAGGTGATCACACTGATTGGTTTGTTTCATGTATTTCTAGGTCTCCAAAGCTTGAGGATTTTTGATAAGCATGAACAACTTAAAGCTCAGGCCAAACAATCAAAAGTGATTTTTTTCTTCTTTCCTACATTATTTGAAAGAGGACAGTGTACAATAAAAGGTTACCATCCAAAGATGTTGGTCCGCATGAATATATTGATATTTTTAAAAATCTGACCAGAGATGTCAGTCAGTGTTGCCTTCAAAGCTGAGTCTTTGGTAACTGTGTATTCACAGGTGCATTCACAAACACCAATTATGAGCTATACATTAACCTGGCTTTAAGTTAGGCTACAAGAAAATCAGTGATTTGCAGTTTGATTGCTGTTCACATATACTTCCATGAAACCGATAGCAACCAGTATCTATGTAGTCACTATATGCAATGCAGCCACTTGAGTTACATTGTCATCATCATCATCGTAGCGACTGAGAACATGTCATGTCCACATGTTTGACATGTATTTCCACATCTACACTTCAGACCTACCACATTAAGATAGGTAGCATTTTTCTTTCTTTTTAAAGGTGAGGAATGTGAGGCCTGAAGGGATTAACTTTAATTTTACCATAGCGATGTATTACTTTGACTTGCAGAAAGCGATTTTTCTTCTAAGTTTATTCCCCAAATTAACTAACTCAGTAAAAATGTTTTTAAACTTGCTGTTTATGGGAATGAAATAGTTATTTTGCTTGATCGCCGATTTCATTAATGCTATTTCCATATATAATTCCCAGATTTTCATTGGCTGGCTAAAATTGCTAAGAACAAAGATAGTGTAAAATTTAATTGTATTGGCTAGTGTTGTGGGTAAATTAAAACATGTGTTAAGTCAGTCGTGCCTGACTCTTTTAGGACCCCATGGACCATAGCCCACCAGGCTTCTCTGTCCATGGGATTCTCCATGCAAGAATATTGGAGTGCCACACCCTTATCCAGAGGATCTTCCTGACCCAGGGATCTCCCACCTGCAGGCAGATTCTTTACCATCTGAGCCACCAGCGAAGATCTAAGTAAAAACATATATATAAAGATAATTCTAGAGATTTCCTTGGTGGTCCAGCAGTTAAGATACTCCCACTACAGAGAGCCATGGGTTCAGTCCTCGGTCAGGAAACTCAGATCCTGCATGCCATACAGTGTGACCAAAAGGCGAAAAACAAACACCAAGGTAACTCTACTACTTTGGGTTTTTTTTTAACCAGTGTTAACTTGATTAGGAAAGCCCATATGGTTACTTTTGTATTAATATTATCTATAAAAAAGAGAGTTTGGAGTAAAAGTTTAGCAATAAAACACTTGAATCTCTTTAAGCAGCATGCATTTACAATCTGCCATCTAATGTGATAATTAATTGTCCTTCACTAATTATTAGGAGAGGGCTTCCCTGGTGGCTCAGAGGTTAAAGCGTCTGCCTCCAATGCAGGAGACCCGGGTTCGATCCCTGGGTTGGGAAGATCCCCTGGAGAAGGAAACGGTAACCCACTCCAGTATTCTTGCCTGGAGAATCCCATGGACGTAGAAGCCTGGTAGGCTACAGTCCACGGGGTCGCAAAGAGTCAGACACGACTGAGCGATGGAACGGAACGGAATTATTGGGAGAAGCCTGACCCAATCTCTTATTTATAGCACATGGTTGGGGTTTAGACCATGGAACATATAGGTGTGGCAATAAGCTAAAAATATTCTGCATTTAGAACTTCTCACTAAGTATGTTTGGTATTCCCAATAACACTTGTGAACTAGTAAGATTTAAATACACATCATTATTTATATATTCAAAGCACAGTATTAATCAGAATTTCTGATTGCACAAATATATGCAAACAGATTTATCTGGTTCTTTCATCTGACTTAATAATTGATGTAATTACTCACTAAGAAATTATGATTGTAAAAGACAGTGTGACATCATCATGGAATCAGTGAAGAGCTTAGTGAATTGGTTAGAAGAAGGAAGAGATTGATTATAAATCAATAGGAATATCATGGTAATGCACAGTTAGTGAAATAAAATTTCAAAAGGAAGCAAAACTCCTTTGAAATTTAAAGATAGCTTATAAATACCGCATCTAAAGTAGAAATTTGCAGGTTACAATAATGATGATGATTATTATTTTAATGACTAGCAATTTAGAGAGCAATTTCCAGTAACTGTTCTAAGTGTGTTTCATGTATTGATTCTTAATACTCACAGCAACACCATGACTTGGAAATTATTAGTAGTCTCACACTCTGGAGATAAGTTTGCTGAGATATTATATAACTATATATATAATTATATGAGAAGTTATATAACTCCATGAGATCACAGAATAAGTAGCCAGAGAGCCATACAAATTAGTCTTGATCACTGTGCTATCTTTTCTTTCAACCATATAATTAGAATGTTCATGTCATACATAGCACCAGTATTTATTGGGAGTTTACTTTGTGTTTAGTAACCAGGTACCAACCAGTCCATTCTAAAGGAGATCAATCCTGGGTGTTCATTAGAAGGGTTGATGCTAAAGCTGAAACTGCAATACTTTGGCCACCTCATGCGACGAGTTGACTCACTGGAAAAGACTCTGATGCTGGGAAGGATTGGGGGCAGGAGGAGAAGGGGATGACAGAGAATGAGATGGCTGGATGGCATCACCGACTCGATGGACATGAGTTTGAGTGAACTCCGGGTGTTGGTGATGGACAGGGAGGCCTGGCGTGCTATGATTCATGGGGTCGCGGAGAGTCGGACACGACTGAGTGACTGAACTGAACTGAACTGAAGGTGATCAGAGATAGAACTTCTGTGCTCATGGAGCTGGGGCGTGATAGAACTTCCAACAATTGAATAATATCCTCCTGAAAATAATACATTCCTCCTGCCATAATTTAACTGGAATTTGTCTATGGGGCTGTCGGTGTTACTAAAGAAAGTTTTCTTATGCTGAGTGGGAAATTCATAGAGATAATTAAAATCCCGTAACTATTCAAAGATGGTATATAAAGACCATTGTTAATTTTGAAATTTTATGGTAATAATTTTTCAAATATATCAAAATAACAAATAAGAAAATCTTTTAAAAGTATTTCTGACAGCTTTAATAGTCATCCTAACCTTTAATGTGGTATTAGCTTGAAATCCTAGTTAAGAACTTTGATAAGGCTTTTGTGATTATCATTATGAGAATTATTGTCATGCCTCAGGCATAAAGAATGAAAATAGCATCTTTGAGTCCTTCCTTGCTATCTGTCATCTCCTCTGGATTGTAAACTTTATGGGGAAAGAGTCTTTCTGTGTCTTGTTCACCCAGCCCCAGTGCCCAGCATGGCACTGGGGGTCGCTCACTAAATGTTGAGTGGGTGGCTAGATGGATGAATGAAATCTAAAGAAGCCCATAAGTGTGAAATACTATGTATTTCCTCTTCACTGAACGTGATGAATTCAAAACTCCAAAATTTCTGGAGTCCTTTACCATCTTGCTTAGAATGTGCAAGTTTCATGTACTTGTAATCAGGGAATTCTGTATGCAAGGCTTTATATTCATACAGATTTTGGGTGATATTTTTGATTAATGTAAATAATACAAGGATTCTCAAGTACTGCACATGTAGCTTCCATTAAGCACTTCATTTCTGATGTCCAAATACTTGTATTTTTTAAAGCATTTCTAAGTTAAACACTAATTAGCATTTTAAATAAGATGGATTTTTTTACTGGCAACCCAAAGAGAGCTAACTCTTAAGAACGACTTTTATCTAAAGGTGCTGATGAGGAAAATTTTCAGATGGCATATAAATGATGAAATGATACAGCTTCTGAAAGGAGACATATATATCAAGAAGTTTATGTTTGGAGATTGCAAGAAAGAATGTGCAGGCCACATATTCTGCTTTGTATGACTGAAAAGTCAAGTGGTAATTCTTGCTTTCATTGTGGGAAGATGCAGCTCTTTGCATCCTTGAGAATCATCCATTATCTCAAACTGTCAATCATGTCTGACTCTGTGACCCCATGGATGGCAGCCTTCAAGGCTCCTCTGTCCATGAAATTCTCCAAGCAAGAGTACTGGAGTGGGTAGCTGTTCCCTTCTCCAGGGGCTCTTCCCAACCCAGGGATCGAACCCAGGTCTCCCACATTGCAGGCAGATTCTTTACCATCTGAGCCACCAGGGAAGCCCAAGAATACTGGAGCGGGTAGCCTATCCCTTCTCCAGGGGAACTTCCTGACCCAGGAGTTAATCCAGCATCTCCTGCATTACAGGCGAAATTCTTTACCATCTGAGCTACCAGGGAAACCCATTTCTAAAGCTAAATTATTTAAATCATTCACCCCATTTCAAACCTAGCCCTTCTACAGTATTCCCCCATCTTGGTAAATTCAATCCCATTATCTCATTTGCTCAGGCACAAAGTTTGGGTGGGGATCACTCTCAACTTTTCTCTTATACCCTACACCTGATGCAGAACCTGACTTCTACAAGAATCCACCACTTCTGAAGGCATTCACTGCGGCCGCCCTAGTACCAACTGGTACAGCCCTCAAAGGGATCAGAACTAAATGGCCCTGGTCATTTGGCCCAGCTGCCTTTGCCTCCCTCAGCCAGAGTGGGAGTGATGGTGTCGCTTCTCTGCTCTGATCCTTCCAGTCACTTCCCATCCCAATCCAGATAAATGCTAAATCCCTAAAACGTTGGACAAGGCCTGTATAATTCAACTTCAAATCCTACTTAGACTTGCTTCCTGCTATTTTCCATCTGACTCATTCCACTTTCCTTTCAGAGCCTCTGCATTTGCTGTTTCCTCTCCCGGGAAGGCTCTTCCTCTAGATGCCCATGTGGCACCCTCCCCCAGGCTCTCATGTAACCTCAGTGCCCCCTGACTGCCATATTTAAAAGCACTGCACCTCATCTCCCAATCTTCCCTCATCATCCTTGCTGCTTTATTCCTGTTCATCACGCTTAGAGCCATCATACATGCTGTGACATGTTTGTATTTATTGTTGTTTCACCAGTCTTCCTTGACTGAAGGGCAGACTCCTGCAGGGCAGAGATTTTCCCTGTTTTGATCATTGCTCTGTCATTACTGTCTGAGTAATCATAGTTGGTGCCCTATATGTATTTATTAAACCAACAAGACTCTATCTCTTGACTCTGTTCCATGATGTCATTCTCTTGACATCATTCTCACCAGATAGCCTCTTCAGAGTAACAGAATTTCCAGTAAGCATTTCCAAGTCCATTTCTATCAACTCAGCATGCTGGGGAAATTGGGCAACTCCTTCCTGATCCCTCCACTCAGAGCCAAGTTGTGGCCAGTAGGTAGAAAACCTTGATTGGCCTGGCCTCTCTCACGTGCCCAGATTCTCCCCTTGAAGAAAGGGAATCCTATGTTTTATGCCTTCATCAATGATTATACATGAGTATCTACTTGAGAAAACAGTGAAATTAAGTGGTGAAATCAGTTTTTCACTTGAGTGTTCACATGTCCAAATGGAAAGCTCATCCGTGTAAGTTGAGCCAAAATTAATTGCCTGAATTTAAGGAAGCCAATTAAGTGTGTCCTCAGGAAGTAAAAAGGAAATGTGAATAAAACAAGCATGGAAAGAATATGAGTCAGAATATTTCGGAGTCTGTTGATAAAATGAATATTCCTGCTTCAAATACCTAATTTGGAAATTCTAGAGTTTTTATAGGTACAATTTAATTATATCACCAACCACTCTAAGACTCAGGATTCATGTATATATCAGTGCAAGGCTTCTCAAATTTTAGATGATGATCTGCTTTCTCAATTTTTGCCATTTCTGTAGGCCTTGCCTACTAATGTGTACCTAGTATTTTTTCTTAAAAACTAACTTCTCTTTTTACTTAAATAAACTTAAAGAAAATGAAAACTAATTTCCTGTGTAAGGAAATCAGTATCATTGGATGTTAAAAAATAATAAACAACAATGACAAAATAAATATAATGAAAAATAAGCTATTCTTCATTTTAAATACTTGAAACATGGTCTTGTCTGTTCAGACATCTGAACCTGCTTCCTCTTTGTTTGTGATGTTAGCACTAAAGGAATATGAAGGACCTTTTGTTGCTTAAGTTGCTAAGTCATATCCAACTCTTGTTTGACCCCATGGACTATATAGCCTGCCAGGTTCCTCTGTCCATGGGATTTCCCAGGCAAGAATACTGGAATGGCTTTTCATTTCCTTTTCCAGGGGATCTTCCCAGACCAGGGATTGAACCCATGTCTCCTGCATTGCAGGAAGGATTCTTTACCACTGAGCTACCACAGAAGCCCACAAAGGACCTGTGCATGCATTTGTGCTTATGGCCCCCAAATCCAGCTTTCTCTTGAAACCAATAAGAAGAGTAAAAGACAGTTCCTCTCCCAGTGACTCAATATTATTTTTTGGCTTTTGTGTGTATCGCATACCATGTGTATATGTTTGTTTATGACATGCCACAGATCACACATACAGCATTAGAATATACTGTTTACTAACAATGCACATGCCTCGGATTTAGACATTTTTTTGCCCTAATCTGTGGACTTCAGGAAATTGATTCCTGATTTTGTAAGCTCTGAAGCAAGATAGCAATATAACTGAATTTTATCAGGATTCCATTAGGAAGTTTCAGCTAATACAGAATCAAATATTCCCTTTGGACAATTGTATAAATCTTATGAACTTTACTTGGTAGGGGCTTTGGTACTTTTTTGAAAATTGGCCTACCTTGCCCATGAATTCTCTAAAAATTTGTAAATGTTCTAATTATAGTCTACAAATTTTCATGTTGATATTATTCTAAAGGAGAGATTTTAGTTAAGGAAATCCCCAGTCATTTAAAAATGAAGAAAGGATTTCTTCCCTGACTTTCTAGATTGGACCCCAAGTAAAGTCTTTTCTAGATTTCCCAGGTGGTGCTAGTGGTAAAGAACCCGCCAGCCAGTGCTGGAGACATAAGATACGCAGATTTGATTCCTGGCTTGGGCAAATCCCCTGGAGGAGGGCATGGCTACCCATTCTAGTATTCTTGCCTGGAGAACACAATGGACAGAGGAGCCTGGTTGTCCATAGGATTGCAGAGAGCTAGACACGCCAAAGTGACATAGCATGCACACATGCAGAGTCTTTTCTGAGTTTATGATAAGTTAAGAAGCAGGTGTTTTTGTTGGTTTTTTTTAAAAATGGCATCAATTTCCTTTGGTAAATAAATTTATAATTCAGTGATTTCAGGACAACTATATCTTATTATTTGGGAAAACGTGGCTTTTGGTGACTTGTTTTCTGCACCATGTCATATATTTTAGCAGTTTAATTACAAATACTTCTGTTTAACTCAAGTGAAATCCAAGTGGAAAGTATATCTTCAAGCTACCACTTATCATGTAAGTCAGCTTGTTACCATCAGGTAGTCAAGAAATCTATTGAGTTTTGCCTTAAGTCACAGCGAACATATGTTCTTAAAATTCCATGTTTTAAAAGTCAGTGCCAACTTCCCTATCCACACTATGAAGATATCACTACTGAAAATTCTTGACAGCAATATTCTTTAACAACCTCTACTTTTTATAAATAAAGGAAAACATTCATTGCCAAAAATGGGAGGAAAGTAATCACACATAATCCTATCATTCAGAAAGACCATTTTAAAATTGTTCTTTCTTTCCAGACTTATGTTCTATAAAGTATTTGTCTTTGACAGTGGAGGTTTTGCCACGTATTTAGTTACCTGGTATCAAAACTTTCCCTAGGTCATTAATTTTCATAAATATGCTAGTGTGTGTATAACATTCCATTGTGATAATGTGCCACAGTTTAGCCATTTTCCTATTGGTAGACAATGTCTTATATTTCCAGCTTCATCCAATCAACAGCCTTGTTGTAATAACCTGTATGCAGTCAAGTAGCTGCAGACTTAGTAAAACTTACAGATATGGTGTTGAGGAGTCTGATAAGCAGATATATGGAGGATATCAGCTAAAAAAAATGATAAAAATGAAAGCCTTCTACATAATATTATTCTTGTCACATAACATTTGAAATCACTGAAATAATGTTGCAACCTATCAATTAGTGTTGTCACCGTGCCATTTTTCTACTAGAATTAGATTAGTTTATATCATTTTTTTCTATTTTACTGTACTGCCAATACATCAGAGATTGAGTTGACAAAGGAAAAATCTACAGGTTGTGAAAGTTGCAATATGATTACAGAAATTTCAAAATGTAGATCGTCTATCAAGTTAGTTCTAATAAGTGTGGAACTCAGCCAGCCTTCTGGGTTGGGTTTCCAACCAGATGGAACTGAAAAATAAAACTGGAATTCCTAAGAGAGATGCCATCAACTCTGTCCTGCCCATTTTCACTTCAGTACCTAACTCCATGCAGGTACAAAAATGGATTGTGTTTCATCAGAGCTGCTTCAGTTCCGTTCAGTCACTCAGTCATGTCGACTCTTAGCAACCACATGGACTGCAGCATGCCAGACCTCCCTGTCCATCACCAAACCCCAGAGTTAACTCAAACTCATGTCCATTGAGTTAGTGATGTCATCCAAGCATCTCATTCTTTGTCATCCCCTTTTCCTCCCACCTCCAATCTTTCCCAGCATCAGGGTCTTTTCAAATGAGTCAGCTCTTCACATCAGGTGGCCAAAGTATTGGAAATTCAGCTTCAGCATCAGTCCTTCCAATGAATATTCAGGACTTATTTCCTTTAGGATTGACTGGTTGGATATCCTTACAGTCCATGGGACTCTCAAGAGTCTTCTCCAACACAACAGTTCAAAAGCATCCATTCTTCCATGCTCAGCGTTCTTTGTAGTCCAACGCTCATATCCATACATGACTACTGGAAAAACCACAGCTTTGACTAGATAGAATTTCGTTGGCAAAATAATGTCTCTGCTTTTTAATATGCTGTCCACTTTGGTGATAGATTTTCTTGCAAGGCACAAGCATCTTTTAATTTCATGGCTGAAGTTACCATCTGCAGTGATTTTGGAGCCCCCCAAAATAAAATCTGTCACTGTTTCCATTGTTTCCCCATCTATTTGCCATGAAGTAATGGAACCGGATGCCATGATCTTAGTTTTTTCAATGTTGAGTTGTAAGCCAAATTTTTCACTCTCCTCTTTCACTTTCATCAAGAGGCTGTTTAGTTCTTCTTCGCTTTCTGCCATAAGGGTGGTGTCATCTGTGTCTCTGAGGTTACTTATATTTCTCCTGGCAGTCTTGATTGCAGCTTGTGCTTCATCCAGCCCAGCATCTCGCATGATATATTCTGCATATAAGTTAAATAATCAGGATGACAATACACAACCTCGACATACTCCTTTCAAATTTGGAACTAGTCTGTTGTTCCATGTCCCGTTCTAATAGTCTCTTCTTGACCTGCATATGGATTTCTCAGGAGGCAGGTCAGATGGTCTGGTATTCCCATCCCTTTCAGAGTTTTCCACAGTTTGTTGCGATCCACATAGTCAAAGGCATTAGCATAGTCAATAAAGCACAAGTAGATGTTTTTCTGAAACTCTCTTGCTTTTCCATGATGCAGTGGATATTGGCAATTTGATCTCTGGTTCCTCTGCCTTTTCTAAACCCAGCTTGAACATCTGGAAGTTCACAGTTCACATACTGCTGAAGCCTGGCTTAGAGAATTTTGACTTTACTTTGCTAATGTGTGAGATGAGTGCCATTGTGTGGTAGTTTGAACATTCTTTGGTATTGCCTTTCTTTGGGATTGGAATGAAAACTGACCTTGTCCAGTCCTGTGGCCACTGCTGAATATTCCAAATTTGCTGGCATATTGCATGCAGCACTTTCACAGCAGCATCTTTTAGGATCTGAAATAGCTCAACTGGAATTTCATCACCTCCACTAGCTTTGTTCGTAGTGATGCTTCCTAAGGCCCACTTGACTTCTCATTGGAATGTCTGGCTCTAGGTGAGTGATCACATCATCGTGGTTATCTGGGTCATGAAGATCTTTTTTGTACAGTTCTTCTGTGTATTCTTGCCACCTGTTCTTAGTATCTTATGCTTCTGTTAGGTCCTTACCACTGTTCCCATTTTCTTGAAGAAATCTCTAGTCTTTGCCATTTTATTGTTTTCCTCTATTTCTTTGCATTGATCACTGAGGAAGGCTTTCTTATCTCTCCTTGCTATTCTTTGGAACTCTGCATTCAACTGGGTATATCTTTCCTTTTCTCCTTTGCCTTTCACTTCTCTTCTTTTCTCAGCTAAGTAAGGCCTCCTCAGACAACCATTTTGCTTTTTTGCATTTCTTTTTCTTGGGAATGGTCTTGATCACTACCTCCTGTACAATGTCACGAACCTCCTTCGATAGTTCTTCAGATACTCTTGTCTGTCAGATCTAATCCCTTGAATCTGTTTGTCATTTCCACTGTATAATCATAAGGGTTATAACCCATATAATCATAGCCCCATGGACTGTATATTCCATGGAATTCTCCAGGCTAGAATACTGGAGCGGGTAGCCTTTCCCTTCTCCAGAGGATCTTCCCAACCTGGGAATCAAACCCAGGTCTCCTACATTGCAAGCAGATTCTTTACCAGTTGAGCCACAAGGGAAACCCAAGAATACAGGAGTGGGTAGCCTATCTGTTCTCCAGCGGATGATCTTGACCCAGAAATCTGCATTGCAGGTGGATTCTTTACCTACTGAGCTATCAAGGAAGCCCAAAAAATGAAGAAAAAAAATAGCTCAGTTATGGAATACTCTTTGTGATCCCATGGACTGTAGCCTACCAGGCTCCTCCTGGAGCATGCAAAATCCTTCCATTTTCCAGGCAAGAGTACTGGAATGGGTTGCCATTTCCTTCTCCAGGGGATCTTGCCAACCAGGGGATTGAACCCAGATCTCCCACACTGCGGGCAGACGCTTTACCCTCTGAGCTTCCAAGGGAAGCCAGAGCTGCTTACGCTACTGCTTCATAAGCTTTGTCAGACTCGGCTAGCCTATCTCAAGTATGGAAAACTCCCACCCCTCTGACGCTTTAAACTTACAAGAGTTTCTTTCCCATTCATACTACATATCCATCACTGGTGTAGTTCAGACCCAGTTTATTTCGTCTTCACTCCAGGACCCAGACTGAAGGAGCAGCCGCTGTCTCTTGCTGGTCTCACGGCAGAGGGAAAATGATGACATGCTCTTCAGTGCCTTCTAAAGGTGTCATTTCACATTTGCTTTCATTCCACTGCCTGGAGAAAGCCATATGACAAAGCCTGACGTCTGTGAGACGCCAGTGAGAAGGGGACATATGTCTTCCTAATGGCAGGGGACCACAAGTACTGTAGCCAAGCTGCTTGTCAGCAAGAGAGAGGCAGGGGAGCTTGATCTTCTCACAGAGGGTGAGGAACAGAGGATTTG